>NC_045542.1:109991046-110296046 GCF_009769535.1 Thamnophis elegans
TTCCTTCTTTTTATGACTGCTAGTTTGAATACTTAAAGCTTGACAGAGGAAAGAGGACCTGAAATACGGGATCTACAGTACAATCTGGTAAAAAAAAAGTGTCTACACTGAAAATAAATGAATATAGATAGAGGTGGCGATATATTAGTGAGATGGCACAAAAGCACAAAAAATATACAGCAGAGTCCAGCCAAATTTCAGATGGAGATCAGTAACATTTCCCTCCAAATTTTATGAAAAGGCACAAGCTTTCATGAGTTGTAGCTCACTTCATTAGCTTACTTCAACAGATGAAAACTTATGCCTTTCTATAAAATTTGTTAGAAAAGATTATAAAAGACTTACTAAAAACTAACATGGCTCTCATCCTATGGTATCAGTAAGTTCTAAATAAATGGTAAATGAAAAATTGAAATATAAATCATGAACCCACTGATAATGAAACTTGCAAAATACTATACATATTGGGTTTGAAAATGTAGTATGACACAGGACAGGAAAAAGGAAGATTATAAAAGTTAAAACATATTGTACAGTACTGTACATGTGTATTTTCACACTAAACTACAGGAACTGGATGAGATTGGACAGCAGTGGACAACTCTGTGTGAGGTTTTAAAGCAATTAATAGGGAAACCACAAAATGTTTTTTTAACAATTAGCAATTTCCCTAATTCTATTCTTTCACAATTGATCTCAGGGAGATGTTAATAAGAGATGTTCCTCTGTACCTTTAAAATATTACTGTAAAGCAGCTTATATAGCAGTATAACAACTTGCGTCAAGAATACCAGAGAGCTTCATTATTACCTGGAAGTTTGAACTTGCATTAATCTTCTATTCAAGATAAAACATTAATTACACTGATTGCACTGATTCAACACTAATTACACTAATATGACTGAATGTCAGAAGGATGAAGACATGTTACTGAAAATTTATCTGAGTTGTGGAAAAACATTTTGAGAAAGAAACTCACAATAACTTCGCCTTATTCTTGTTATGTGTATGCTAAAGTAGAAAAGGCTTTGACAGCCCTTTGAGGTAGGCAAGATCAGGAAATTGCTGGGAGCTCGGAAAGTACATTAGTATAATTCAGGTTTTGTCATAGACCTTGAAAACAGAAGAAACTTTCTACATTAAATTATATCTTATATATCAAAATGGAGTTTTATTTAATATTAGCATATTAAGGCATTGATTCTCAAGTCAGATAGCAAAGCAAGTAGGATAAAACTAATGCCTACAAATGTCCACAGTTCTTCCTACTTTTGTCTTTAAAGGCCAACATGTAACACATTGTTTTAATGAAACTAGTTCCTTTACAATTTAGATCAACTATCTCTCTGTTAGAAATATTGCTTCTGATTAAATTACAATGTGCCTACCCTAAAATGTGGTTGTTATTAAACGCGAGATGCCTGGCGGACACAGAGGGGGGACGGAGGAGGTGGGGGGGCAAGGTGGCAGAGCACTGCAATGGGGAGAAGCAGCACCCCCGCTGCTGTGTCCGCTAGGCATCTCGCATTTATGCTCGCCATAAACGCGAGACACCTGGCGGACACAGAGGGGGGACGTCCCCGCCACTGCCGTGCTCCCCCGCCTCAACCCCCACCTCCTCTGTCCCCATCTGCTGCGGGTGTTCTCACCCCCCAAGCTGTTTCATGAATGGACGCTAACAAAGAATCGGGCCCCCGCCAGCCACGGCATGATTCAACCTCTGCTTTTCTTTTTGAGGCGCCCTTCTCTGCCTCCCAACCCCCCCAAAACAAACCTCCCACTTCCAACCAGTTTCCCCCTTTTTACTTATTTTTTTAAAATAAAGGATGGCATTGCCAAGCGGAGAGCGACGTGCCAGGGGGAAATGCCAGACTGACCGAGGCTTTAATGGGCTATGGAGGCGAAGGGGAATTAATTGGGTTGGCTCTTGGTTGGCACCGAAGGCGCCCCGAGTGGGTTTCATGGGGAGAGGGCGTGGGGCGGGGGCTTTCCTGCAACTGGCTGAGCCCTGAATGGAGGCAGCTGTTTTCCGGCTTCTTTATGGCTTTGTCAGCAGCGGGATCGCTTCGTGCGGGCGCGATTCATATGCAAATGGAGACGCAGGGAAGCAGGAAGTTTGGCAGGAGTTGAAGAAAAGAGGAGGCAGGGGCGAGGTGGGGGAGCGCGGCAGCAGTGGGGATGTTCTTGCTGCTGCCGGGCTCTTGCCTCACCAACCGTAATCCTCACCGTACGTCACTGAATACAAGTGAGTGATGAACAAGAGAAAAATTGTTACGTTTGGTAAGGTTGAAGGAAGGAGAAGAGAATAACAAGGGATAAGATAGAAAGACAGGAATCAACAAGTCTACTGCAATGCCCTCGAAAAAGCTATTAAGACAAGTGAAGATGGCAAGCTTCTGCATATATAGTCACTAGAGATTAACCAAAATTGATGGCACTTGGTTAACTGTTAAATAAAAAATGCAGTGTATAAACAAATTATACTAATAAAGGAACATTAAAACAGCATGTGATAAGCTGTTTGGAGATAATCTAAAGATGACAGCATGGAGTTTGAAACAGTACTCTTCCAATAATATGCCACTGGAAGCCACCACAACATTTATCTCAATGTAGATGTCTGCATTAAGAAATTTTCATATACTACAGGTTATATAGTAAATGTATTTTTTGTACTTATGAGCATTGTATATATTGGAAGACTACAAAATTGTAACTATGTTTAACTATGTAAATATAAATGAGAATCATAATGGCCCCACTGTGATAACATTCAGTTGTATATGCTTTTGCTTCATTGGACAGATATATATTTAGAATATTTTAAGATGACTGTCCAAGAAGACGGACAATAATACTTTCATAATCTAATTGTTTTAAGCTATTCACAGTAGGTATCGCTGGCTAAGTGTACAACTTTTCTTCTTTTAGAAACAGGTTTTGAGCCTTCTGGAGAAGGAAATGCACCTTGGAAACAAATGGGAAATTGCTATACCTTTCAAAAAGATGAAGAGTAAATTTGTGATAGTTAGCAATTAACTGCCATAAAAACAAACTGCTGACCAAATCTATCAGTTCACACTGATAGTGTACTATCTGTTAGAAATATAGATTATTGTTGTACAGTAATAGAATAGTTCCCAAGATTTATGATGCCCACAATTATCCCTAAGATATAACTAAACTTTCAGTACCGAAACAGTAAACATAAATATTGTTATATAATTATCCCATTGCCTCCAATTTAAATTTGGCAGTTTTTCTGATTTTTTTTTAAATTTTATGTAACTGAAGTATTCATTCATTATTCTCAACATTCTGTAAAAACTGTAATATTTTCAGTAATAAAGAAAAGAGTAAGAAAAATGATTTTCTTATGTAACCATTCCATAAATATTTCATTCAGTTTCCTTCCAAAGTTTAATGTCTATGGAGATTCTCAATCATCCAGGTCATAGTTGCCCAAAGGTGCTTTTTCCAAAGGCAACTGAACTTTCTTGAGTCCAGTTGCCTCTTTAAAAAAGCACCTTTGGGACTTCCAAAGTTTAGATACTTTATAATCTTCACCAAACTTCCGCACGTAGTAGACATTCTTCAGATTTGAGGGGAAAAAAACACACACACAAAAAAACACCATACTGCCAAAACTCAACCAAATATGAAAATTTTCTGAACATACTCTTATCACATTTTGAAAATCTGCTGTTTGTTCTCTGCATGTCTTTATAAAAACACCTAAATAGATTGGTTTGTTTTTATGTTGTTGCAGACCAGTAAGTGCATGTGTGACCAATTCTGCACTTTTATTTGTTACTTTCAAAAAACAGGTGAGATCTGATTATTACAACCCATAAGTCCAATTAAAGGGTGTTGAGATCCCTATCATTTTTTCAGATATTTGCAAGTAATATAAAATGTATACTTATTTTAATTATTTTGAAACTTTAATTAATAGTTTAAACAATTTGGAAAAATCAGAAATAAATAGAACTAAGATTATTCTTTCAATTATCTTCCATTTTGTAAATATAAGTTGGTAAGTCCAGAACATGGCTATTGAAATTTATTAAAATTTACTATTATTTACAATGTAACTGCATTATATTAAAAAGAATGGAGAAGATTGATAAGTATTAATAGCATTTGGAGGACACAAACACACACACACACACACACACACACACACACACACACACACACACACACACATCTCTTTCATTTTGCCAGATCCTGGCTTACGATATATGAAGCATGAACTCATGGCTTTAAATAATCTTTACTTAGTTGCAAAATAAACCCATTAGAAAATCTGGATTGTTTTGTTAACATATTCAACCATTTAAAAAAAAGGCTAGCAAGGGAAGCATTAAGATGTTGCTGAGCTTCAGAATAGGGATCCCATTGTTGGCTTGGGACATATATAAAATGAGCTAGTTAGGGTTAAAAAAATGTAGAGTCAAAACATGTGGTAGTTAAGGTGGGGAACTGAAAGAGATTAGATAAACAGAAGATTGGAAAGAAAAAGGTTGGAAGAAACTGAGATGGTAAATGCTAGTTTAATCTGCAATAAGATTATGTTCATCCATGATTTGGTAGTGAATGAACAATCATATGTGAGGTGCATTATCCAAACCTGGTTGAGTGAAACTGGAGACAACAATCTGTCAGGGATTTGCTCTCCTAGGTGCACATAAATTTGTAGCTTTGGATCACTTGACTCAAATAAATAAATTAACAAGTATATATATTTTTTACACATTTGTTTCATTGGATTCATTTTATTTAGTTTTATTACTTGTGTGGAGTACAGGTCATGCTTTAGGTCATATTTATGCAGAAACATTTAAAATTAAAAAGTGTTCCTAAATTTTTCAGCACCATTGTACATATGAAATACAAAAGGACCGAGGACACGCCAGAGCTGGACCTTGAAGAGGATTTCAGGCCCTGCTCTATGATTTCCCTACCCGAAGTCTAATTGGTAAACAATTGATAGGAGAACTTAGAGGAAGAGCAATAGCAATAAGAGATGATAGCCAAGGAAGAGCCACACCCAACAGTCTTAAATGCCAGGGAAGTGGTGTAATGCCTCAAACTTCATCTACCTGATTCTGTCATAGTGATTGTTTTATTGAACTATGATTAACAAACATTATCAGTAACCAAATCAGGAGCCAGCTGTTCAAAGCAGAAAGTGCTGAATGGCTAGGACACTGGTCCTTTTTTGCACCATAAAGACAGGACATCTTGGCAGAAGGAAGGGTGGGGGCAGAATTAAGAAACTCAGGGTTCCCAGTATTTTCTTTCCCCATTGCTTCTTTCTGGCAGGACAGTCAGCTGTGTGGCAGCTGGCATGCGAAGCTCCCAAGGTGTAGGAAGAGTGGGCTTGTGCCTCCCAGGATTTCCACCACCACTGAGCTTCATTTAACAAACTGTGAATGCATTGGGGAGAACAGGGATGGCTTGTCATTACTTGAGGCAATTCATTTCACATCCCCCATTCTACCCTAAAGGAAAGTCTTCATTAAGGTCATAACACAAGGACTACTTCTATGGAAAGTATTATACATGTTTAGGAAAGCTTGTTCCTGATTTCAAGTGGTATAGAACTATTAACTCAGGAACTTTATAGAACAAGATGGTTAACAAGTGCTAGAATTACCCAATGTCTATTGATAAATTGCCCTTTCTATTTTATGTCAAGTTTTGAAGCAAACTTTATGCAAATAATTCATGAACAAGACTTTCCTTACTGGTAATTTCATCAACTACTTCATGTCTAGGAAAAATAATAAATTGCCCACTAGCTTTCTCTTAAATAAATGTCTGCTTTTGAAATTGGAAAATGCTCCAATTGCAAGGCTCCGTTAAATTGCAAAATAGAAAGTCACTCTATTCTTTTAACCCTGCTTGTTCATTTTAGACCTTTACAATTATCGGAGGACATGTCCTTGCAATGAAAGTCAACCATCTTGAATAGCAGACCATACTGAGTAGTTGACAACTAATCAATGCATTGCCCTACATATCTGTATCTAAAGTGTGAACTTGCTCATCTTTTCTGCTTTTTTCCAGCCCAATATTGTATCACCCGGCAATGTATCAATAAAATATGAGCTGTAATATATTCTGTTGGGACCATGATATCCTTTTTCAGATGGTTTAGTTATATTGTTTTTAATGATTTTAAGTTACTAGTTAGTTTTTACATTCTGATGTTTGTTACATTATGCTTCTTTTTAAAACTGTCTGCAAGAGTTGTCTTGAATCCTAAAAGAACACAAATTCATTAAATAAATTAGCAACCTAAATTTCATAAGGCTTGAAAAAAATGCAGAATTTTATTTTCTTTGATAGCAATCTATATAATTTACTACAGTATTCCGGCCTGATTGCCACAATGATTTAGTGTTTAATCTTGTCTCACTCTCACAGATACATGCAGAGAGAAAAAACACAGATGGTATCTTTAAAATAGACAAGAGGAAAGAAAATATTTATAGCTTATTATAGTAATATGTAACAACATATATATTTTAAAATGTAGTAAATAAGTTTTAATTGTATTTTTAGTATAAAATGCACACTTGAGAAAAGGGATTTTTTTGCTTATTTTTCTCTGAACTTTTCCAGTCTCTCTGTGTTCCACAAAGGCAAAATATAACTGATAATATGTGTACATATAAAATGATGTTATTTTCACAGGAGGACTATGCACTGAAGTGACTAAATGTATTCATTTAAATCCATTCAAGGCAGTATGCAGAAGAAACTTAAAGTCATAAAAACTGACTTGTGCTGTTGGCAATATATCTAAAGTATATCATAACGTTTAATGTATTAACAAATTATAAAATAGTTTGATAGTTAGTTTGATAGTTTATTAACATTTATAGGCCGCCCTTTTCCCTGAAGGGACTCAGGGCGGCTCACATAAAATCGGGGAAGGGGGATACAAACTATGACATAGACACACATAAGTAAAAATAATAAGCAACATTCATTCATCATTCGGGAGGGGCGGCTATCTTTGTCCCCAGGCCTGACGGGCTAGCCAGGTCTTAAGGGCTATGCGGAAGGCCTGGACGGTGGTGAGAGTACGAATCTCCACGGGGAGCCCGTTCCAAAGGGTCGGAGCTACTACTGAAAAGGCCCTCCTCCTTGTAGTTGCCAGCCGGCACTGGCTGGCAGATGGAATTCGGAGGAGGCCCAATCTATGAGATCTAATTGGTCGCAGGGAGGTAATTGGCAGAAGGCGGTCTCTCAAGTACGCAGATCCACTACCATGAAGGGCTTTATGGGTGACTAGTAGCACCTTGAAGCGCACCCGGAGATCGACAGGTAGCCAGCGCAGCTCGCGGAGGATAGGTGTTATGTGGGTGAACCGAGGTGCACCCACGATCACTCGCGCAGCCGCGTTCTGGACTAGCTGAAGTCGCCGGATGCTCTTCAAGGGCAGCCCCATGTAGAGCACATTGCAGTATTCCAGCCTAGAGGTCACAAGGGCCCGAGTGACTGTTGTGAGAGCCTCCCGATTCAGGTAGGGTCGCAACTGGCGCACCAGGCGAACCTGGGCAAATGCCCCCCTGGTCACAGCCGTCAGGTGGTGGTCAAAGGATAGCTGTGGGTCCAGGAGGACTCCCAAGTTGCGAACCCTCTCTGAGGGGTGTAAAATTTGACCTCCCAGCCTGAGTGATGGAATATTGGTCGAATCTTTGGGAGGGAAGCACAACAGCCACTCGGTCTTTTCTGGGTTGAGTACAAGCTTGTTAGCCCTCATCCAGTCCATAACGGCCTCAAGGCCTCGGCTCATCACATCTGCCGCTTCATTGAGTTGGCACGGGGCGGACAGATACAACTGGGTATCGTCCGCATATTGATGGTATCTTATCCCGTGCCTGCGGATGATCTCTCCCAGCGGTTTCATGTAGATGTTGAATAGTAGGGGGGATAAGACCGAACCCTGAGGCACCCCATATGTTAGGGGCCTAGGGGTCGATCTCTGCCCCCCCACTAACACCGACTGCGACCTGTCCGAGAGGTAGGAGGAGAACCACCGCAACACGGTGCCTCCCACTCCCACCTCCCACAGTCGTCGCAGAAGGATACCATGGTCGATGGTATCGAAAGCCACTGAGAGGTCAAGGAGAACCAGGATGGAGGGATGTCCTCCATCTCTGGCTCTCCAAAGATCATCGGTCAATGCGACCAAAGCGGTTTCTGTGCTGTAACCGGGTCTGAAGCCTGACTGGTAGGGGTCAAGATAGTTTGCTTCATCCAAGGACCGCTGGAGCTGGAAGGCCACCACCTTCTCAACAACCTTCCCAAGAAAGGGAAGGTTGGAGACTGGACGATAGTTATTAAGAACAGCTGGATCCAGAGATGGCTTCTTCAGGAGGGGTCTCACCACCGCCGCTTTTAGCGCGGCGGGGAAGTTCCCCTCCCGAAGAGAGGCGGTAACAACCGCCTGGATCCAGCCTCGTGTCACCTCACTGCTGTTAGTAGCCAGCCATGAGGGACACGGGTCCAGTACACAGGTGGAGGCACTTACAGCCCTCATGGCCTTGTCCACATCCCCGGGGGCAACATCCTGAAACTCAACCCAGAGATGGTCTACTTCATCCTCTTGTGCCTTGGTTGGAACTGCAGAGATGGAGTCCAAGTCCGACCGAAACCGAGCAATTTTGTCCGCTAAGAATTGGGCATAATCCTCAGCTCTGCCCTGCAAGGGTTCCCCCGCTTCCCTCTTATTTAGTAGGGAGCGGGTTATCCTAAACAGGGCGGCTGGGCGGGACTCAGCGGACGCAACCAAGGTGGCTATATAAGATCTTTTCGCTGCCCTAAGTGCCCTGGTGTATTCCTTGGTGCTGGTGGTTACCGTTGCTCGGTTCGATTCGGACTTATCGGACCTCCATCGGTGCTCTAGGCATCTCCTCCGGCGCTTCATCTCCCGGAGTTCCTCGGTGAACCAAGGAGGTCTCCGGGATCCGCCGCCTCGGAGGGGCCGTAGTGGCGCAATCCGGTTGAGGGCCTCCAATGCTGCCGAGTGCCAAGCAGCAACCAGAGTCTCTACCGGACTGTGGGCGAGAGTATCAGGAATGACCCCAAGCTCCGTCTGGAACCTTAACGGCTCCATAAGTCGCCTGGGGCGGAACCACCTGGTCGGTTCCTCCTCCCTACAGTGGTCGGTTCCTCCTCCCTACATACTACATAAGAAGTATGTTTTTTTTTACAAAATGTAATAATGCAACATTATTACAAAAAAGCTAGCAAACATATTTTATAAATGGATGGTCAAAAGAGGTAACTTAAAAAATATCAAAAATTCTTTGAGTATGTAATGCTACATTAAGCATTAAAAGTGTTTTAACACTTTTAAAAAGAAGAAAAACAATGCATGCACTCAGTCAATCAATCAATCAATAATACAGAAAACAAAATCCACTGTTATCCACTAGTATACATTTGAACTAACCACCTACAAACTGCCTCAGAAAGAGGAATAGATGCCAAACAGACCCTTTGGAGAGGCATTCCATAAATTGGGACCCCCAACCGAGAAACCCCCTGCCATGGAGCCATCCATCTCACTCCATTTGCCAGGAATGCCTGCAAAGACGATGAAAACAATGGGCAAAATTCATAGGAAAGGGAGAATTCTGGTCCAAAGACATTCAGTGGCTTTAAAAAGAACAGATTAAAATTAGTATGTGGAAAGCAATTGAAAGGAGTGTTGGCAAGGGGGTTGGCACAAATTAATGTGAAACAGCCACACCTTCTTAAAAGCTTGTTTTAAAGGACTTATCTTCTTGTTGTTATGCCCATCTTCTTCACTGGCAGTCCCACCAAAATTAACTATGCTTTGTAAAGCATTTTTTAAAATGTCTTCTGTTCACTTGTGTTTGATTCTCAGGAGATCATCTGGACAAATGTTTAAAGTTTTCTTGGCAAGGTTTTTCAGAAGTGGTTTGCCATTGCTTCCTTTCTAGGGTTGAGAAAAAAGGATTGGCCCAAGATCATCCAGCTGGCTTTATGCTAAGGCAGGACTAGAATTAATGGTGTCTACCACAATGCCTTGCCCACTACACCAAAATGCCTCTTAGCAAGGCTTAGCACAGCTCTATCCAATACCTTGAATTATGAACAACTTCAGAAAAAGCTGAGTAATAGTCACCTAAGCCAAAAGTTCACCCACTAACAGTAATACTTTTCTACCTGAACCTAGCTTTATTTATGACTCTTCCCTTCTTTTGAAATTCTCAAAACTCTGCAGCTATTTGTATAAAAAATAAATAGTTTTGCTTTTGGATGTAAGGCTGACTTTTAATTGTTTCATTCCTGTATCGTAAAAAGAAATTGGGCTAAGTTAGGAAAGTTGTAAGGAGAAATTCCAAAATCAATATATAAATCAAAATACAGTTATCCTTCATTCATTTTTAAAATCTTGAAATTTACATGTTTATTTTGTATACCATCCAGCTCCCAAAACTTTAGATAGTTTACAATGTAGAAATATAAACAAAACTCATGCAACTCTAATATAAATACAACTAAAACCAAATCTAATGCAAAAGACAGACAGGACATTGTAAACCTTAAGAAAAAAAGCACTGAAAAATCAACCACCAAGGACCTACATAAACACAACCATACTTACAGAGCTTTGCCATTATGGAAAGAAAGGAGGGGGCTAGCTGTATCTCTGAGCTAAGTGTTCCATATTTTGGGGGCCACCATAGAAACTGATTTGCCTTCAAGGTCATTCAATTTCTTGTAGAGATAGAATTTTTATTATGCCCTTACTGCATGCGTGCAATGATATACATTCTGAATGTTCTTTGAGAGCACTATAAAAGAGCTTTCTGTTCTACCGATTCTCAGTTTAAGAACAAGGCAGATGTATCATAAAGCAAGCTTCAACCTCCCTTCTCAATTTCTACTGAAAAAGAGAACAAATGTAATGATTTTGTGTTTTGCTCAAAATTGTGTGTGTGTGTGTGTGTGTGTGTGTGTGTACATGTGTGCATGCGTGTGTGTATTTTTGGCAGTTCTAAGTATCAAGGTATAAATCCCTTTGCTTCCAACCATTACCTCCACCCCGCCTTTTTAACAGATCTTAGTGCAATAGGTTTTAGCTTTGGACAAGGACAATGTACATTCATGGAGTCTGCCCATGTTATTGTGGCCAAAAAATTTACAAGCATTTACTTTCATGCTTCACTTCACTTATATAGTGTTCTGGCTTTCTGGTAGATCACAGTCTTTCCCAAAAAATTTACTAGTAAAAACAGATGTAGTAAGGTCCATTTATAATGACCCTTAAGCTCTTCCCCACTTATTCCAGTAATCACATGGTATTCAGTGATTTTATGCTTACAAGGAAATGTTCTTCTGGGCTATTAAAGAAATATTTATCAATCCAGCTAAAAGAAAGAAAAGAAAAGAAAGGAGAAAAGTACAGCAACTAATATCTTAAAAAAGCATTATTTCTTTTCTAAGAGAATCTTATAAGAATCTGAGATGAAGCAGAATGGGGCTTGCAGCTGAACTAACACCCTCTATTATGCTGTCTAAAAACCATAATAAAGGCACAGTGTCATGATGGGCCATTTCTCAGACTGGGTCCCTTTTGATTCCTGCCGACTGTTGGCTTGAAGTTTGTATAAAGTTAAGTCATTTGAAGCTTAAAGTGTAGAAAAATACAGCTGGAATCCATAGGTGC
Organism: Thamnophis elegans; assembly: GCF_009769535.1. Classification (NCBI taxonomy): domain Eukaryota; kingdom Metazoa; phylum Chordata; class Lepidosauria; order Squamata; family Natricidae; genus Thamnophis; species Thamnophis elegans. Next base: position 110,002,769 of record NC_045542.1, read on the forward strand.
ATATTAAATGGCAAATGTAGAGATAGAAAAGCTTTTTATTTGTAACACTTCTATATATTAAAAGCATGATGCAACAAGTAAACAAGTCAGTGCTTACTTTGTACAAAAGGGCAATCAGAATTTAAAATAATGATTAAAATAGAACACACTCTGCAAGTTCATTTGCTAAATGTAACTTAATTAAAATGCAGTTTATTCCGTGTGGTTGCATTTGATTCCACTCCTCTCTGGACATATAAAGGGTCATCTGGAACAGTGTGAAACTTGTTGCTGTGGTCTATAGGGAGAAAGTGAAAAGGGGAGATTGTGGTGGACTATCCCAATTCCCAAGCCCTGCAAAATAGGCAGCCTAATAGGGTTGTCATTGTTTTCAAGCTGACCGATATTACAGGTATCCCTTGTTTACTAATAACCCAGACTTATGATAGCCTTTGAAAGGCTGTTTTATGGTTTGTAAGCCACTTCTGTCCATCTCAGAATGTTGCACCATCATCCCTGTGGTCACACGATCATCATCTGAATGCTTGACAACCTATTCACACTTACGATTTTCAAAGCACCCTGGAATCATGCAATTGCTATATGCAATTCCTAAAATCCTGAAGATTTCAGCTCCATTGCTGCATCCCACCAAAAGAATTCCCTTCCATGCACAGAGAAGATCTGAACCAGTATAGGCTGCTTGCAAGTGTCTCTTCACTCAGGAGCTGAAAATCCTGGATTTTGGCAGGGACAATTTTCAGTTCCTGAGTGGGATATCCCTCAAGGTATCTCATGCTCCTCAACCTGGAACTTCATCCTCTTAATGATCCAACAATTGTTTAATATCCACAACCAGGAATGCCAAGATTCCAGTCATTGAGCATGGCAGTCACATGGGCATTCATGATGTCTCACATAATGTCTGCTTTGCTCAATGACTGAGAATCTAGTCTCAATTTGGTTAAGTCAAGAATACCTGTATAGGTTACTAGACTTTTTTTGTCTGCATACTGTTAACAGAAGTCAACACAATTTCTTCTGGTTGTGACAAGTTATTCCAGTTATTCCAGTCAAGTTATCTTTTTCAAATTGTACCCTTACAAAGTATATGAGGTATATCAGAATTCTTATCCTGATGGTGCAGTTTGCAAAAACAGCTTTACTCATTTATTTATGGTACTTGCCTTTGATAACCTAAGTTCCAAAAGTGAATATATGGCAATATTATTATTGATTTTTCTTTCATCTTTTATAAGAATTTCTTAGTAATATAGATATATAATTACTTTCTTGAGTAGAAAGTTTGCTGCAGTTCAATCACTGAAGAAGAAAAAGCTCACAACATTCTACTTCTAAATGGTAAAATAACTTTAAAAGTTTTCAGTAGTTGCTGCCTAGCACTTGCCTGTGTAGTGCTAAAGGCAGGCCACTACAATTCACAGCTGCTAAAGATAAAAGCAGCATTATGAAGAACTTTATAATAGGAAACAATGGGATACTAAGTTTGTTAAAGGATGCCAGACTAAACTGAGTATATTTTTGACAGCTTAAAAAAAATCACACATACATATGTGCAATGTATTGCTTATGCACGTTTTGTTGCTTATAAGATCTTTTCTTTCCATTAGGAGTACCAATTTACTAAGTGTAATAACTATATGACAACCCATATACAAAGATAGGACACTGAGCTGCTAAAGAAAATGGGTATTCAATTATTCATAAGATCTAACCATTTACTAATATAAAAGGAATCAGAAAGGAAGAAAAATTAGATCCAGGCTGTTTAAAGGACAAAATGCAATCGATACTTTCCAGTATGAATCTCATTCGTACAGAAACATCTATATGAACTTCTACAAAATAAATGTAATGTTCACATTTTTCAAATTTAATATACTAACCACCCTATTTTATTACAAGAGTAATTGACCATAACAACAATTTTGTATAAGTTGAAGAAATATTCATGTACATTAAAATGGTGAGAAAAATTACAGAAAAATGCTTTAACATATAGTTACCTAAAATCAACAATCTTAAGTAGTATGTAGTAGCTATTCACATGTGCAATAGGCCATATTTCATGCTATTTGCACAATTTCTCATAAAGCTTGTACTGGATCATGAATTTTATATACCTATGTTGAAACCACTGACTAAATATATTCAGTTTCTCTTACTTTCCTAAGTTTGCAATATATTTCAATCCATGTTTATCCAGACATAAATCTCATTATGGTAACTGAGGTTACTTTGTAGTAATTATGTGCAAGGATTACAACTTTTAAAATGTAAAAGCTGTGAAAAATAAGTCCCAGTTTTCTTATCCTTGTGATTTTTATGTATTATTGTATGCTTTTTTCATTCATCTAATAAGAAACTGTTTTGTTTCACAATATTATCCAAAATAGTAGTAGGGGGAACATAGATTCTAAACCAAAAATCAATGAATGCAACCAGCAAAACTCATTCATTTTAACAGGAAGTTCTATCAGTTTAAATATTAGAATATATCCATTGATATAGCTATATCTTAGAAAGTTATTTTATCTTATTGGTATAGAAATTGCAAGCACATTCTGTGTTTTTTTAACCTGAAATATATTACCTTTCAATTATACATATGTCTTGTAACCCATCACCTACCTATAAAAACATCTTGATATCTTAACCAACCAGTAGTTAAAATTTTGAAAGCTGCATTTAAGATTCATTACCAGAATGTTTTAGAAATCCTACCCTCAGCCAAAAAGAGAATTTGTTCACAGAAGGAGATTGCAAACTATAAGATAAGCTCCTCCTGAAAAAATGGGCCGGTATTAAGAGATTTTTAAAACAATCCTGTTTTATTTTTATTATTATATCTCACACTTTTTCATATTAATAGCCTTGCTGATTCCAATTGCATTATAATATTTTAATGGAAGTGATAAACATCCCCCATCTTTTAACTATTGGTTAAAAAAAAGGAAAGAAAAGAAAACTCACCTAAAGCTTTCAGGATTAGCAAACATACGTAATTGATCAAATGCACAGAACTTGAGCACAGAAGCAAAAGGAATAAGTGTGTTCACTATAATTATAATAAGCATTTCTGGAAAGGAACTGATACAGTGTAGAGCATCCTAAAACTCTTAGTCTGTTTATCTGATAAATACTCGGTTCTCTAGAAAATATAGCCTTCTGCTTTCTGTTTAAGAAAAAAAGGAAGAGTTCATTTTCTTCAGTTCCATTCTGAGCACAATTCGCATACAACAAGAAAAAGACTGAAAATCACTATAGCTGCAGCCCAATGCATGCAAAAGAAATAGAATCTATGAACATAAGCTTCCACTGCTATACGGGTTCATTTAATTACAGCCTTAGCAAAAGCTAGTGCTGCATTAACTTTCTGCACTGCATCATTCACCTACCTCTGATTCCAGTTCCAGAGGACATTAAAAAAATAAGTCCAAATAACCAGGTGGAGTTCTGTCAGTTTCCCTTTGCAGTGGTGATCAAACAACAACTGGGAAGGGGTGGAGGACGAGGGATGAGGGACAAGAGAGAGAGACACACACACACACACACACACACACACACACACACACACGGAGGGAGAGAGAGAGAGAGAAAGAGAGAGAGAGAGAAAGAGGGAGCGAGAGAGAGACAGAGAGAGAGAGAGAGAAGCCCTATTGTGTCCAATAGGAGGATGCAGCTGGGTCAGTGCCTCAGCTGGAACAGAGTGCAGAATTCTTTGCTGAGAGATGTTCTGTGATGATCAGCACATTTGCCAGATGCTGTCATGATGTGCTAGACCTCTGCCTTTTCTAATTCTACTCAGCAGCTTTCAAAGCAACTGTAATTCGCGCAATATCTAATCTCTTTAGTGCTTCTGACAATCTCACTGGATGAATAATGGCTGTTATCAGTTTTTTGAAATGAGAAGGCGAAAGTGCAGGTGTGTTATATGTGGAATGACAAATAGAAATATAAACAAATGCATTTAATTACAAATTAATAAAGTCTCTGTATGCATCATGCTTACTATTAAGAGTGATGCAAGGTTAAATATATAATACATTTCACAGCCAGACACCTACAAGCTGTATCATTTAGAAACACTGGACAGAAATATAAGATAAACAGTATCAGAGCACTACAAGTATAAGGCTGCTTTAATATGCTAAATGTACACTTGAAAATATCTTATACTGCATGTTAATTTACAGGAACACCAATTAGACAGATGTTAAATATAATATAAATTTAGGTTGGTATATAAAGCATTTCTTCAAGGTGATTTAAACTATTAAAAAGCAAGGTTCAGTAACATCTTTATAGATCAATCAAAATGACACAAAAGAGCATGCAAGCTTTATATCACTGTCCCATCTACTGTGGCTCTTGGCCTCCCCCAAATCATTAAATGTGGTCTCACATATTAAAAGATGATACTCTTTGGCTACTAAAACCACAATATATCACATTAAGAAGCTTTCCATGCTGATGGTTCCCTTATAGTTGGATTCTCAGCAGTATAAAATAATTCAATATACTATTGTATGTGAAGAAACCATTTGTTATAATTCATAGTTAGTTTGTTATTACAAGACCTGGATACATAAATGACAATGGAGTTTATTATAAGGAAAAGCAAGCAATTAATTTAATGCTAGTTTAGTTTCAAAACCATCAGTTTGTACTCCGTATTTCAAAAATCTGCATTCATCTGCTTTTGATACCAGCGTTCACCTAATCTTTGCAATGAACATGTGACTAAGGGCACAAAGTAATAGGATATATGTTTGTGCCCAAATGCTGTAATAGAATACCTCAATTGTCATACTGGAGGTACTGCATATGTACTGTATATACCTGCCGTACTATTTTCTTCCAGAGTAAGTTAGCACGGACCAGTTTTTAGCAGACTGATCAAGAAGGCTACAGGTATTCTTTGTAAAAATCCTCTAGAATCAACCGTGTATTCAGTATACACTGGGGTGGAAAATCAGTAATGCTGGATTAATTACGGATATTTGTAACTCTCAGGTATGGATTATCAATGTGGAATAATTATAGCAATATCATCTTTAAAAAAAAAGAAATTGAAGAAATCTACATTCCTGGTATAATTGAACTTGGCACTCCAGGTTCATTAAAAGACTTAGGTCTAAAATTAGCAACAATAATAGAATTTCTTCATAGACTATGATAGCCCCAATTCTACTATTTAAAAAAAACAAGACCAATAACACTTTTCCATTGGGCATTCATCCCTTATGTTACTTGCATGGTACCTTTAATATATTAGTTTATTATTGATTTTTACCACCAACATATATTTTTGTGCACTTCTTTGAACTTTCTTGTATTTTTTCCAGAGTTGGCTTCAACTGGCTATATATATTTTGAAATAAATGAATAAATAGTGGATTCATAATAATAGTAAGCTTCCATTAATATATGGAGATGTGACTGGTACTGAGAAGAGACGCAGATTGCCTATATGGTGGATATTAGCTAGGCAAATGATAAGAGAGACAGTTAAATCTCTCTTGTCATCTGTCCATGCTGGGAGAAGCCATGAAACAACCTAAATTTGCTTCCATGGGTCCTGTGGCTTTGCATTGCACTGCAACACCCTAATATGTGCTTTAAAGTTCCTCCCAATCTCCCTGAGGTATCCTGCACTGGAATCTGCTTAACAACCCATGCAATCATTTAACAGTCCCAAGCAGGAGTGCTGAGACTGCAGTCGTTGAGTGAAATGGTCCCAAGGCATCTCACTTAACAACCACTTCACTCAACACCTGAGCTTCTGGTTCTAAGTCAAGGAGCAACTGCTTTGCTATAGACCTGTATTATCCATTGAAGTTAATTGGATTCTTTGCACTGTACCCTATCAATGTAGAATTCAGGGTAAATAACCACACCAGATTATTGTATTATTATTGGTTTTATTACTACCACTACCAAGAAGAACGTTCCCAATAGTTAACATGAGAAACTTCACACCACCAAAAATATAAGCATGAATAGCACTTATCAGAGGTGCCACATTACTCCCATTGTGATTACTCATTATTGTTTGGACCCAAATAAGCTGCTCATTACTCATGCCTGAAATGTTATCATGTGACCACGGCAGGAAGTCATAATTTTGAGGACAAGTTATACGTAGTTTTTTTAAAGTCTGTTGTAACTTTGAATGGTTAAGGACTATCTCTTCTTAGATATTTTCATGTCCTGCCATCAGGGCCGGATTTTCCTATAGGCTAACTAGGCTTCAGCCTAGGGCCTCAAGATCAAGAGGGGCCTACATTCAAATTGTTAGCAAAATTAAAATTACACTATTCTAAAAACAGTGAACACTAAAACGAAAATAAGGAGAAATTCTATGCATATGACTAATAAACAAACATAAAAATGTATTGGTTAAGATCGTTCCAGCGCCGCAGCAGTTGGGGAACCCGCCCACGTTCCCGGCACCGGCGGTCGGGCGAGAGGCGCGGCCGCTCCCAGTAGGTGCCCCGTTGACGCGCAGCCCACCAGCGGCCAGGCAGGTGAGGGCGAGGGGGCCGAGCCGGGCAGTTGAGCGCAGCAGGGGAGGCGGCTGGCCTCGCTGCCTTTGCCGCAGAGCAGAGTCGCCCTCCGTCGGGAGGCCAGCTATATATATTGATATATATTGATATATATCACAGTAATGATGTATTTTATTGTCTCTCATGTAATTTACAAACTTAAAAATGGGAGGTGAAAGGGCCTCATAAGTGGAATAGCCTAGGGCCTCTTTTCATCTAAATCCGGCCCTGCCTGCCATGGAGATGACTAACATCCATAGTTAACTTTTTTTTAGGTACTAAAGCAGAGATGGGTTGCTCCTGGTTCGGCCTGGGCAAACTGATAGTAGCGGTGGTGGGAGGCTCCACCCACCCACCCAGAAGCTTCTGTGCATGAGCAGTGTCACGAGCACGCACGAGCACACATGAACGAACCAGTAGTAAAAAGAATGGAAACCTACCACTGTACTAAGGTCTATGCTTTAGAATGATATATCATTGGAATTGAGACTATGTATATTCTTCTATAATATACTACTCACTAAACAAAAACATATAATTGTTTCTTTTCGGGAGGTTCCTTCTATTGATACACTATATGCATGATTACTTTTTTTGTAAAAAAAATCATATTTCTCCATAGATTTCACTTCAAGCATATTTCTATAGATGCCATACACATTTTTATCGAATTTATTATTTCCCCTTCTGTTATATATATAGGGCACTACTATTTCTATTCATGTATTTTCTTCTACCGATTGAAATTCTCCAGGTTCTTCATTTTTTCCTGTCAGGTTTCAGTTTCACTACAATCCATAAAAATACACCTGCCATTTACTTACTTACTTTTCCACTTAGGTATTTGTGTGTGTGTGTGTGTGTTTATTCATAGCTGAAATAAATATATATGTGGAAATTTATTTTCTCCTTTTCAGAGTCTATTCCTTTTTCAATACTCAATTATTTATTTAGAACAGGCAGATACTAGGATTATATGAAGCTTCAAAGGGATGGTTTGTTTTCATAAAGCTTCAAACAAATCACTCCATCACCCCCTCCTCATTGCAATATTTTTCACAAAACAATGGGTAGTTTACCTTGATGAATGAAATGAGCATGTTGCTTTACTTTTCTCTATTTCAGAGCTCTGCTGAGCTTTTGTGTGAGCATGGTTCCAAAAACTTCCATGCTTCAGCAAATGCAAGTTTCAAATGCTATGAGCCATCTTGCAATGTGTGCCAAGCTGTCCAAACTAGGGCAGAGGTGGGTTGCTCCTGGTTCGGCTCGGGTGAACTGGTAATAGTGGCGGCAGGAGGCTCCGCCTATGGTCCCTTTGTTGTGCAGCGGAGGCCTTCCAGCTTACATAGTTCATGTTTATTGTGGGCAATCCCTAAGCCAGCCATCCTGCAAGTGCTGGAGGAGAAGGCTGAGAAGACCTTTCTTCCACAAGGTAGATTCAAATGCTTTGATAATGTAAAACACACTAAAATTGCAGTGTCAAAACAAATCTGTGATACTCTCCCCAAATGTAGCAAGTTTCACATATCTATTTCTTGCCCTTGTTGGTAAAACTCAATTTAGTAAATATTACAACCAGTACAACCAGTACTTTTCTTTAATAACAAAGTAACAGAAATTATGCTGAAGGAACACACTCATACAGAAAAAATTAAATAAACTAACATTTATCCAAATGTCATGTTCTATAGATCATAGCACTACTTTTTAAATAGACCAAGTAGTTAATTTTAAAAGTATAAAAGATGGTTCTACTGTAGTATTATTTAAAACAGTTTTATAGACATCTTGCTGGTTAACTAGAAATATGTCACTATTCAGACATAATGCAGACATAAGATTCTCTTTGAATCTCACTGATTAAACCTCAAGAAGACCTCATCTGTGCAAATGTCTATAAATCTGATCACAGAAAACTAGCATTCTATAGTTCAGTGTGGATTGGCTATGATCCAGCTTGCTGTGGCATCACATTTTATCATTCCAATTAAAGAAAGAGTGTGGTTAGGACACTGGGTTGGAGGTTAGCAAGCCTGCATTCAAGACCCGAATGCTGCTGCATGGTAGGGTGAGTTTACTCCAGCTCCTTGATGGAGACATGAAAGCAGCCTCCACAAGAATGCCCCAATGATTTCACTGGCTAATCCTTTCATATCAGAAACAACTTAAATGGTGCCTCTGACACGAACGGGGGAAGGAGGAACTGCAATTAAAGAAGAGCAGGGATTTTGCTCCATTATTTAAAATGAGGTGTCATTTCATTGAGTGTTTTGATCAAAACTCCAATTAAAGCAAAGCATTTTGTAATATTATGGCCTTCCCTAGGAGACGAACAACTCTTTTGGCATATAAAAGTGAACCAAATCAAATACGGTAGGTCTCATATACTTCAACCACTAAGTAAGGTGAAGCACAGTTATTGGGATCTCTATTTTTATTTTATTTTTTTACGGTTCTCAGGTGAAATGCTTTTCAATTTTATCTCTCTGGAAGTTTTCTAATCCAGATTTCTGAGAGGAGTATTCAAGATACTTGACTGTTTCTAACATCATTCCATGACTGGAGGATGGCCTGATAAAAGTGGAGGCCAGGGTCTAGTTGGTGGGTAGGGAGGGAAGAATGAGGGAATGACTCAGATGCTTGCTGGCAAGGTAGGATTGGCACTGGGGGTGTGTGTGACAATGGTTGATGGGGAGCCTTCTTCCTCCATGGAGGGAGGTGATCCCTGAGGACACACTAGAATGAGTGGGGAAATTTGACAAAATTAATTTCAAATGCTTCTCACAAGGAAGGTCATTTGGGAAATCTACAGGAAGTCAAATATCCACTTCTTTTCTATCCATCTCTGGCCATCCTGTTTCTCTATTTAGGTAAGGAGATATCTCTAAAATGATAACCCAATGAGCAAATTAGACTGAAAACATTCTGCTTTGTAGAAATGCATATTTTAAAGGAAAAATAGAATTGATATATAAGTATGTTTTTGGTCTAAGAAGTTGCTGAAAGGTGCTAAATAACCATGCATGTTCTGAACCACTGTGACTTCCTTTGAATTTGAATTCCTTTGTAGTTAGGAATTCCAGATTGTTGGGGGTAATATGCTGATTCAGTAAACAGCTTGTTATTGCTATATCTTATCTGAACAGTAGATGGCAACAGAGAGATTCAGAATCTAGTACTGAAACCTTTCCTGCTATCTAATGGATCATCTAGATTTTTTCAGCCCAGGTAAAATAGCCTTCAAGTACTGTATTTTTTTGAGTATAAGATGCACCCTTTTCCCTCAAAAAAGAGTGGTTGTTTTTGCTTGTTTTTGCCCCCCCAGCCCCCAGAAGCACTCTACAAGCCTCCCAAAGTCTCTGCATGCCCCCCTTTTTTTGTAAAAAACGAGGCGTGCAGAGGTCTGCAGAGTGCAAAAATGTTTTGTTTTTTTTTAATTTACCTTTTCAAAATCATGGTGCATCTTATATTCCAGTGTGTCTTACAGTCCGGAAAATACGGTAACATCAATCTTAAATGATATACATTATAATAGCTTCCTTCTCCACCACCTGTGCACACGTGCGGAAGCGCCAAAGAGTTTAAAGACAGTTAAGGAGCACGGGCAGGCAGGTGGGCCCTCCGGAGCACCATACCAGAACAGTACCTGGTGCTTCGGGCAGGCACCGGTATGCCCATACCGGAGCGTACTGCCTGCAATCCACCACTGTTAAGTTGCCACCAAATGAATTAACTAAATAACTAATTTTTATAGTTATAAGATAAACCAATACAGTATAATATTTTTGTAAACAATATTATTTATATGCAATCTGTTATTTTAGGTTTAATTGCTCTTAGTTTTGTTAGCACATTTGTGCTACTTTCTTAGGTTTAGGTCTCTAAATGGAAAATGGCATGTGTGTAAAACCATTCTCTACAAATCAAATGGCACACTATACAGGGAAAAGAACTGCATTTCTTCTAAGAGTAAAAACAATGTAAAATTTCTTCTTTGTGGATCAAAATATTATTATACTATAACAAGTTTCCAGCAGGAAAGTCGTGCCAACAAGATTCATTAAGATAAAAATTCCTGAGTCAAATATCTATTGCTGTCAGGGTGTTCTCTGCAAGAGTGTCCTGTAATTTATTTAAAGAGTGTCATCACTGTAATGTTATTTTTAAATGTGTAGGGTTTCTCCTCTCCTCCTTAATTGATTTATTTGGTAGATTTATATAGGCACTCAGCTCACATACGTGACTTACAGTAAGTGGTGTATGAAGTTAAAAGCATAAAAACAATATAACAAAATATCAAAAAACATAACAAAATCTATTAAAACATTTAAAAACAATAACCATTTTAAAAAGTCATGCAATATATGAGACATACAAACATGACTGGTTTTCCTGGCCAGGTGACAAATCCAATGGACCAGCAAGTTAAGAACCACTCTGACTTCAGGGGTAATAAAAGAGTGAATGCTGTGACAGAAAAGTTTATCTTCAAGCCAATCAGATGACATTCCTTTGTAGACTGGACCCACAGCACGTCCTTATTGCTGGATGTGTGGTGGGATGGGGAGATGCAATTGGGGAGAGGCAGTACTTCAAATAATCCAGCTCAATTATATTTATGGCTTCACAGGTCATTATCAGCATCTTGAAATGAGTCTGGAAACAATGAAGCATATGGAACAGAGGTGTAATGTATGGTGATCTAGGTGCTTGAATAAAATTGCCTATTGCCACATTTTGTACCAGCTGAAGCTTTCATATACTCTTCAATGGAAGCCCCATGACAACTGCATTACAGTAATCCATGTGGGAGGTGACCAGGGCCTGGTCACCTGTACCCGTGAAAATCTACACACACACACACACACACACACACACACACACACACACACACACACACATTCATTCCAACCTTCATCGTTATTATATTATACTCATATACAGTATATTCATCATAAGTATAGATAATTTTAGTAACTTAACTAATTTACTCAATGGAACATATACAATAAATACGGGTATTAAAGCATTTAATAATATATTTGTTATACTGTGATGCTAGAAAAAAGCTTAACAAAAGGAGAAAAATAATTTTTATTTTATGTAACTAAAAAGATCACTTGTTTTCTTCTACACCTATCTATCTTTCTTTAATTTCTTTACATTTTTAAAAAATATATGAGATGGCTTATATCCCAAAGATGAAAGTCCTGGTGGGATGCTTTAATGTGGTGCAACAAATCACTTCAGAATAGCCATGATATTCACATTTAAAACATAGGATACATAAAGGGTATTTTGCTGAGCCCCAAGCTGCTTAGGAATGAGCAGGGTACGGCTTGGCTAGCAGATCACAAGAAAATTGCAGGATAATAGACCAGACTGGAAAATGATGTAAAAACTACATCTATGCTTTTAAATACATATGTGCAACATCAAAATGTAATGTCTGTGAGTTACACAATCAGTAACTTATTCACAATAGCTCAAGGTTATACTGAATAGCAATGTAATTATGTTTTTCGGAAACACTCATGCCTGAATTTTGGCAGATCTTGAAATAGAAGGGAATTTTGCAACTTTAAACGTGAATATCATCAGTTTTCTCATAGAAATGCTTATAGACATGATACAGAAAGGTGAAGGAAAAGAGGAAATTGTCAGTACTACTTGTAAACTCTCTAAAACCTATGATAAAACAAATAAGATAAATTAAAGTCAGAAGAAATGCCAAATGAGACAAGTAAGGACTTTTCTCAACATATGTTTAACTAATGCTTGTATTTTATATGCCAGAGCTACAAGTAATTTAATAATTAGCCGAGGTGGCGCAGTGGTTAGGGTGCAGTACTGCAGGCCACTTCAGCTGACTGTTATCTGCAGTTCAGAGGTTCTAATCTCACCGGCTCAAGGTTGACTCAGCCTTCCATCCTTCCGAGGTGGGTGAAATGAGGATCCAGACTGTGGGGGTGATATGCTGACTCTGTAAACCGCTTAGAGAGGGCTGAAAGCCCTATGAAGCGGTATATAAGTCTAACTGCTATTGCTATTGCTATTGCTATTGCTATTGCTAATTTCAAACAATATGCAACTAGAAATTAGGAAATAAATACTGTAGCATTAATTTTTCATGTGCCCTGAGATATTTTTATGTATTTTGCCCTATACAAAGCTGTTTTTCCTTTCTTAAAACTAGCTATAATGTGTATTTGTCATAGCAAGATATTCACATGGCAATTTCCCCTTTATTTCTCTTTATTCCCTTTATTCTACCTGTATAAATGTTACTATTTTAGCACATAAGTATTGCTTCGCAAGAATCGTTCTCTTAAAATATTGAGACTCTAGGATTAGGAAAGAAAAGCTACAAATTAAAATGCTTTTTCCAAAATGCAACTGGATTTTGTTTCTTTCAAGAAAATCCATTTGCCTTTTGGAAAAAGCACTTTTGGAACAACTAGGACCTAGATGATTGGGAATCTCCATAGACACCACAAATTAAAAGCTAAAGTCCTAATAAAGAGATCAACTATAAGAAAAGTTCACGTTCATTTTAGCATAAGGCTGAGTTTGTCTTGTCTTGGAAATTAGGCAGGGTCAGGTTTTGTTATCTGGGAAAACTAGCTGAGATTTGGAAGTCAAAAGACTGGTAAGAAGGTAATTAGCAAATAGCTTCCTTGCCGTTGCCCAAAACACCCCTATATGGTTGTCTCTATGTGCTCGCCTGGAATGGAATGTGACCTGGAGAAATCTTTATTCATTTTACTGAGCATTTGTCTCTGGTATACAGGGATAAATATAAAGCCTAAAATAACACTGATTTAAAAAATGGTTGTCTTTATTTTCAATTAGTATTGCTTCTAAAATTAATTTGGGAGATTACTTTTAATTAGCTTCCAGAGTTTACCACTTTGGGAATTATTCAAGCTTCTTGGAAAATAGTACTTTCATAAAAAATGAAATGAAATGAAATGAAATACAGATGGGAAAAAAAACTTGTTGAGACTTGTTCAGCTTATCCTTTAACATAAAAATAGCTAATAAAATGAATAAGGGTACTAGAGAAAAGATTCTGTCCTTGAGTAGTTTAATATAGCTTGCATGATGAAAACTCTGTAATCAGATACTGCATAATGAATATTTAAAATCAAACTGCCGAGAGGCAGATCACAACATTGCTTCAGCAGGATTAAATTTCAATTTCACCCAATTCCTAAGCATCTTTTCACTTCGATGGAGGTTTCTTTTAAAGATGCTTCTTACTGATGGCACTATAGTACATGTCAGAAATCTAAATGCATTGTATTGTTTTACAATAGTACTTTTTTGAATGCCTAGTGCATTGGAGTAGTACAAATATCTGAATTAACACTAAGCGCTTTTTGTATAAACTGGGTTTTTACTAAATATAATTAGTATTATATTAAATAATTCAGCTGTAATGACCTTAAATCATTGATGTTAAACATATTATGGGAATACAAGTATAACTGTATTTCCCATTAAAATATGGAAAGACTAAAGCTTGCACGATGTAATAGCAATAGCAATAGCAGTAGACTTATATACCGCTTCATAGGCCTTTCAGGCCTCTCTAAGCGGTTTACAGAGAGTCAGCATATTGCCCCCAACAATCTGGGTCCTCATTTTACCCACCTCGGAAGGATGGAAGGCTGAGTCAACCCTGAGCCGGTGAGATTTGAACCGCTGAACTGCTGATGTGCCCTTTCTCTCCAGACTTACTCACACTGATTGGAAGAAAGCTATAGGAAGTAATTGTGTCTAACAGGGAGATAAACTGGGAACAGTTTTGCACCTCATACACATCTAATTGATTCTACATACAAAATATGCTCTCATCTCTTTTTAGTAAATGTTATAAATAGAATAATAAGGTTGGCTTTCATTCAATTTAGCTGATTTTCCATAATGTTATATAACACTAGGCTTTGTGCTATGAATGCTTATTTATTAATATGGTCCTTTAAAAAAGACTTTAAGGGAATACTTACAATTTAGCTTCACATATACATGAAAATCTATCCAAATGGTATTCAGCAAGACTGAATTTATCGTAGTGAGAGTTTTAAGACTCATAAATATTTGATCACTGTAACAAATTGGCTTAACACTGGGAAAAATATATAATGATGCGGACTCATCTGGTAGATAGCTTATATGCAGATAGAGACCATCTGGGATTTGAACTTTTTACCTGACCCATGGCTGGACTGTGTTTGTTGTCCAAATTGTTTTATTAGCAAGATCTGAGCTTCAAAGAAAGAGAAACCCATACTATAAATGAAAAAAAAAAACCCTTAAGCTATCTTTGAGATTGTGTCATGTGTTTTGCTCATTTTCATTTTCAAGAGCTACACACAAATCAAAGTGTTATAAAAATAATTATATAAGGTGTTCCAAACGCTGACAAAATCTATATCTACATCTACATCTACATCTACATCAGATCTATCTATCTATCTATCTATCTATCTATCTATCTATCTATCTATCATCTATCTATCTATCTATCTATCTATCTATCTATCTATCTATCTATCTATCTATCTATCATTCACTAGCAAAACAAGCATTATTTGTGCAAACCTTTGAATATTCTAATACAGTGATGGATAACCTTTTCCCCATCGCATGCCAAAAGCGGGGGGAGCGCAGGGGGGGGTCACAGGCAGGTGTGCCCACACCCATAATTCTATGTGCATGACCACCCGCATACATGCGTGCATGACCCCAGCCACCACCACCCCGTTTTTTTGCAATGGACCCGTTTTTCACCCTCCCCAGGGTCCAGAGGCTTTTTAGGAGCCTGGGGAGGGCAAAAATGGACTCTCCCACCCCCCCCGAGGCCCTCCGGAGGCTTCCGGAGCCTACCCTGAAGCATCCAGAAGGTGAAAAATAGCCGTACAGGCAACCCAAAAGTTTGGGAGTGGACTTCTGGGTTGCCCAGAGGGTCATTTTTCACCCTCCAGAGCTCTGGAGGGTGGAAAATGGCCTAAACTGAAGACTGAAGTCAGGTGGCCAGCCTGCGCATGCGTGCTGGAACGGACAGGGCAACATGTCGCGTGCCCTAACAAATGGCTCCATGTGCTACCTACGGCATGCGTGCCATAGGTTTGCCATCACGGTTCTTGAGGAAAATTATTTCTAATTATTAGGCAATAGCACAACTTGGCTTAAGAACATTCTTAATGCTGTTTGAAATAGTAAGATGTGCCCTTTAAGAAAGATTGCGATGATAAACTGCTTTATGTTTGAAACTTATTTGTGTTAAAATAGTCATACATATATACTGTACATATGGCCCCAGAAATGGTAAAATTAATATTTAAAGTCTAAATTATAGAATACTGATATGTTGCCATATTAATTTATATTAACTTTATAACTATCAGAGTAATATTCATAACAATGGGTGTTTAGATAGTGAAAAACTAATTTAGGTATGAAAATTACTTTGTATGTTAAAGTATATGTACTAAAATACTGTAAATAATTCAAGACTTCAGCATGAAACTAATGTTTCTTAACAAAAGAGAGCCTGGAGATCTTTGGATAACATATAAAAGAAATTATTTATACATTTATTCAACTATTTTTTTGTTTTAAACAGATAAATGTATTCTATAATATATATATTTAGGATGTAAGTGTGAATTTTGGGTTTGGGAATATAATTTGCTTCTCATACACTGCCTCCTAATTCATTTCCATATCCAAGTATATAGGGAGTACTTGAAAGCATTCATACTTTTTAATTAATTATAGAAACATGCTCTTTAAAAATGTAGAGCATTTTTAAGATGATCAAATTGTTGTTAATTGGATAAAAGCATCACAGTGTGACCCCATATGACAGAATAAAATAAATCATTTAAAGGTGCAACCGCATGTCAGAATTTTTTAAAGGATTAGACGATATTGTAATTAATTCAAAACTATTTTCATTCAATAATCCACGATACCTACATTTTCAGAACATATAATGAAATACGAAATGAAGCATATTAAAACATTCCTATTAAGAATGCCAAGAGGGAAATACATTCTAAATTTCCAAAGTTTGTAAAAATGCAAGAAAATAAAAAGTATTTAAGGGAATAAAGATTATTATGCAATAAATTGACAGATTTCCCTATAGGCTGTTCAATAGGAAAACTGAACTTCATGTATTTAATGTCTGTAAAAGATTTATCTAGTAAAAATTTCAGTTTGCTTTGGAAGTAAGGCCAAAACACAGATTAGTATCACAATTCCAAATATGAACAATAACATATTAGAAACAATTATCTATTTAAAAAAGATCATTATTTATCATTAAAACATACCGAATATATATTTTTTAGATTAAAAAAAGATTCTTGTCATGTTACTATATAAAAATATAGTAAACAAGGTACTTCCATACTTACCAACTATTTAAAAGCCAGTTTTCTTAAGAATGCCACTTCATCAAGATGCCTAACATATTACATATGCATACATTCTCCTATTCTTGTTTGAATCACAGCAACTTTAATAACATTAATTGTCACCAACACCAATAATACAGTATGTGCAGTTTAGTTTCCTGAAATAATTGCTGAAAATTATAACAGTCTTGTGTCAGCATAAATACTGACTCTTGTATTCTGGAAGTGCAAAAGAGGACGACAAGCAGTAAAGTGAGCAAAAGTTTCATACCATAGAGTTATTGTGAAAATAACTCTTGTCTCAATACTGGTTTACCAGTCTCTTGATACTTTTGCTTCTACATTAAGAAACATTTTGTGAAACCATGGTGTAAATAAATAATAAAACTGCTTTGGTAACTTGTCCAACTAGATTAGGTTTCTAACATCTAGGGTTACACAGTATAATGCCAGTTTCAGCTGCCTGAAAGTACAGATCTTCAGAGAACTGAAGGCTGTTGGAATCCATTAAAAAGTCTGAGAAACCACAGAGAATCCAGGAATAAAGTTGAGTTAAACATAAATATGTTGGCACACCATGCTGAGTTCAATGAGATTTGAGCATGGTCAAAAATAAACAATTCAAATATTATTGATGGCAATAAGACAATTAAAATATGCTTCAACAGTCTATCAATGCTGGAACAAAAGGTTTTTTGCTGCCTAAGACAAAAATCAACATGGCAGTCTTCACCACTGTGCACTAAAGCAATTTGGTTGGTAACCAGGGATGGGTTCCTGCCAGTTCTAACCTCTTCTATATAAGAGGTTCCACAAATCTACAGTGCCATTTAGAACTGGTTCCAGCTCCCTCCATATCATCAAGCTGAAGAGCGAGAGGAGGAATTCTGGGAGTTGAAGTCCACAAGTCTTAAAGCTGTCAAGTTTGAACACCCCTGAGGTTTTTTTTTCTAAAG
The DNA here is from genome assembly GCF_009769535.1 of Thamnophis elegans. NCBI lineage: Eukaryota > Metazoa > Chordata > Lepidosauria > Squamata > Natricidae > Thamnophis > Thamnophis elegans. Next base: position 110,020,703 of record NC_045542.1, read on the forward strand.
GGTTAGGGGTGCAAGGGTCTTGTAACTTGACAGCTTTAAGACTTGTGTGCTTCAATGCCAGAGTTCCTGAGCCAATATGACTGGAGGAGGAATTCTGGGAGTTGAAGTCCATAAGTCTTAAAGCTGCAAAGTTTGAACACCCCTGGGTTTTTTTTCCTAAAGGGTTGGTGCAAGGGTCTTGTAATTTGACAGCTTTAAGACTTGCATGCTTCAAATGCCAGAGTTTCTGAGCCAACATTTTGGTTGCAAAGCAAGAACGTTGTTAAGTGAGTTTCACCACATTTTACAAGTTGGCCACACCCACCCAGTCACATGGCTGGCAAGCTACTCCCACTCAGTCACATGGCCAGCAAGCCACTCCCACCCAGCCACATGGCCAGCAAGCCACTCCCACCCAGCCACATGGCCAGCAAGCCACTCCCACAAAACAGGCCACACCTACAGAAGAGGTTCTAATTTTTTTTTAACCCACCACTGTTGGTAACATTCATTACGGCTGACTGTTACTACCATATATGGTAACAGCATATTAATTTAGGGGCACACAGTGCGCTATGTGTCACAAGTCAATTTCTTGCAGGAATTTGAATATCCTGGCATCTGGTTCTAAGACCACCCTACAATAGGACATTAAAATATTAGACATTGTTTTAGTTTATCTCTGAGATGGGAAAGCCTTTGTGAGTTGTGACCTCACTTAAAAAAAAAATAACTGTAAGGTTTGCAGGGCAACTATAGAACTGTAAATAAGCTGGTTGCTGGATAATATCTTAAGGAATCTGGGAAAGTTATTTTAGCTCCAAATGCCATTGGGCTGTTTTGTGCTCCAGCTCCTTCTGACACAAGTGCTAACACTGCTTTCATTGACCTAGTTATGCAGATCATATTAACACAGACTCAATGTTTTTGGTTTTGTACTTGATTATAAAAACAGAGGTATCCTAAAGATATATTTGACACATGCTAAACAGAAATGCAGAACTCAGTATGGGATTATATCATTCCACTTTATGTTAAAACTCAACATAGTGGTTTTGGCCAGTTTCTTTAATAAAAGTTCTCAGAGCCGTTCCTCTTTCTCTTCCTCTCCCAATACCTCCAATAGGAATATACAAATTATGTATTCTGATTTATTTTTAATAATAAATAATTGGCAGAAACGTCTGCAGGAAAACAATGAAGCTCAGAGAGCACCAAGAACCCCACAGCTCAACCCTGACTAACAAATATTCTCTTCTATCAGTAAAATTTGAAGCCAGTACTATTTAGAAAGATGCTAATATATTGTTTGCAACAGAAACGAAACACAATAATTGAAAGACTGCTCATTGAAACAAGATGGAAAAAGTCTGTACATGATGAAAGCACCATGACATCTCACAATGAAAGAACAATGTTTTACTTTTTCCAGATGTGTAAAGCTTTGAAAGCAAACCATCAAATCTTTTCTTTCATTCCTTGAAAATTGAACTTTAAGATGCAAGCATAAAGCTATGCATTACTCTCTTGTAAACCCTGCAATTTATTCTCTGTGGGTAGTGAATATGTTGACTAAGAACGTTCCAGTCTACTTTTCCAACCACTAAACCAAATTTGGGAACAAACTACTTCAGGCCTTACTATTAAAAACATTGGTAATGCAATATCTAATTGATTTTACCCCTTTCCTGGCAGTGTTTACTATTGTTTTTGTACTGGCATGCTAGCACCACAAGGACGTACAATAGAAATTCTGTGAAGAATTTTATTTTTTAAATTTGAAGCATTTCATGTAGTCCTAGGTATCATTTATACACAACACTTATTGTTTTTTTGCATAACAGTAACCTTAAAAGTCAAAACTCTAAGGACCAACTAGTTCTTTTGACATTTTAAAGAGCCCAGGCAGACACACAGAGACATTATCATTAGTTACTCTCTAGTGTAAGAAAATAATTTAAGACAATAATTTGATTATTTTATGCAATAAATGAAAGGGATTTTTCAAGATATTCTCCTTATCAGTAGAATGAAAAATGAAATATCAGTTGGCAAGCATCTGAGAGGTAAACAGAATGACGGACTGAAATTTATTAAATACATGGATGAATTACTTTGAACAGAATCTGGTGCTTCCTGAGAAGCATGAAGAGGTCCAATATAGTTGAAAGAATCAATAGGATGGAGTCAGTTAAATGAAGGAAAGAAAGCCTGCAAGAAAAGGAGACTTGAAATAGTATGGCTAGGCAAACAAGTCTATCATCATTTCAGTCTAATTTAAATAATATAAAATAATTCTGTTCTACTATGGACACTACATTTCAGATGAAAACAATGGATTCTCTTACATACAAGACATGAAGGGATTTCATTTGTACAATTATATACTTTTTCCTGTAACTGATAATTAATGAATTATCATTAATTCATTAATCATTAATGAATTACTTAATGAAAGTTTGAGTCCTTCTAGACAGAAAAAGTATTGATGAAAATGAAAGTGGCTACAGCAATGGACAGTTAATTATCAAGTTGTATCCTTTCCTGAAATATGATTATCTGGAAATTATGACCTCCTGGCATGATTTAAATACTCAACATGTTTAAAACTCTTGACCTGAACTCAGACAGAAAGGGATGTCTATCTCTAGTACTAAACTGACTATACTAGTTAATTTCTGAGCTAGTTTGTTTTGATTAGATCCAAAAACAAAATTTCAAAGTTTTTTGATGGGAAGGGAGGGAGGGAAGGAAAAGGGGAACCAATGTGGGAAGAGCTTACCCCAAGGCTGGGTATTGTGGGTGAGTAGTTCAGGGCTCCAGTAGGCTGAGATTTATGAAAGTGGCAAGAAGAAAGGGTTAGATCTCATTTGCAGCTTATTGGTAGCCTATCTGCGGTTTTATCTTATATTTTCTTTTAGAAAAGTACAGACAATTAACAAAGCTGCTTTAAGGGTCTATAATTCTTATCACATGGGGGAATCCTGAATACATTTCTCTAAGCAAACGCTAACTTCAGTGCTGTTTCACAGTAGGCACATGACTTCACACTAACACTTTATTCCAAACATTTAAAGATTTGTATCAAGATTATTAGTTTGGAATGCAATAATAGGGGCAAAGCTGAAACATGACCATACTTGAAAACACGTCAAATCTAAATTTAGTCCCGACGTTTATATTTCTTTTCTGTAGCAAAGATAGAAATAGTTATTTGTCAGCTATATAAACAAATTCCAATCCTCTTTAAATCTGCAGTGCTTTTACTTACTTGTATGTGACTCACTACTTCCGCTTTGGTGCTTATTTTTTGTGCATATATTTAAGAGTATATTTTTTCATATCCTGAAGGTCAGAGTTAATATTCTTAATAAGATAATGGAAACTATTTTATTATTCCATAGTCACTCCAGTAGTGCTTCTAATGGTGACCCAAACTATTCTTTACATTTATGGAAAGTCCAAGCAATCAATCCTACTTTATATATTAAGTAATCCTTTGCCCTTTGGACCCCTTGGGATCAACAGATACAACAGATTTCTCCCCCCTCTAGAATTGAAAGTGAAATTTTAAAGCCCCTTACGTGTTTAAACAAATGTGAAATAAATGTCATGCAAATAACCAGACTATACAGTGTGAAATACAGAGTTTACTTAGACCGTGTATTTCCTTGAGAGTATTGGCTACAAAAATCCCATGCAAAACACACGCCACGGCTGAAAAGAAATCATAGCATGAAATAAATAAGGAAGAAACTCCCTAAGCCAGTACAACTACTTGCTTAATGGTGTCCTTCCTCACGTCAGCTTCTTTCAAAGTTACAGAGCTTAGAAAAACATTCAGTATAACAAACAGGTGAGAAGAATAAGGAAAGGATCAGTACAGTGCTATACTGAAATGGATATCTTTTTTAAAAAGACATATAGAACATCAAGTAAGACTCTGACAATACTGCTCAAAGGAATAGATTAAGTTACTCCTATGGTTTTACTTATATCCTACAAAGTTCACTTGCAGTGCCTGTAAACAAAAGCAATGGTGGAATATATGTCACATATACTACAAGTGCTATCCATACAAAAGAGTTAAACTTTTAGTGCTAAAACACAGTTTGACCCCGAGCACAACTGAAGGAAAATAATAATACTCTTCTTCAGTCAGCACTTGTTGTAGTGCACAGAAAGCCAACCGAATGGAACATAGCCCTAGACAAACGGACTGAGCCCACAGGACAGGCTGTAATTTTCAAACAGTACCTGATTGTCCTGACTGAAATGCAGTATTTCCACATTAGATTCCACATTGCACTGCCATCTCCCGTCATGACCACCTCAGAAGTGCTGGAAAAAGCACACTTGTTCTGAAGAACCTAATAAAGTAGCACATTTAGCAGTTGCAGAGCAAAAGTTAGCCAAGTTTCAGGAGACAGTCAAGCTCTGATTCATGAGCTCACAATGATTCCCTAATGTCTGCTGGCTTAAACTCTGCAACTCACGGAGGGAATCCAGTTTTCTCATCTGAGATCTCAAATTACTGCCTTCTTTAGTATTTACATTATTCACTAAGTAGAAAATCCAGCTCTGTTTGGAAAGTAACAAATCCTTGGTACAGATGACTAAGGAACTAACTTATTGGTTATTTATTTCTCTGGCTCCAGAACATTATCTGCTAGAACCACAGTTGTTTTATGAATAGGAAACACAATTAATTCATGCAAAGGCAATAGTGTAAATACCCCAACACCTTTGTCTAAAGTAATGAAATTCTGTGCCAGAAAAAGTATGAGTAATATTCCAATGCTGGATATGAACACATATTGCAGGAATGACTATCTACACTCCCAATGTATAACATAACAGTCAGAAATGGCAGTCTGTTATTGAAAAGCTACTCAAAAGGAAAAGCTTAAATGAAAAGAAAGAGACAAACTAGTGATAAACCCTGTATTTACTAATCAAGGACAGAAGCAATTTGAACTAAGGAGAAATTTTCTGACAATTAGAACAATTAATCAGTGGAACAACTTGCCTCCAGAAGTTGTGAATGCTCCAACACTGGAAGTCTTTAAGAAGATGTTGGATAGCCATCTGTCTGAAATGGTGTAGGGTTTCCTGCCTAAGTAGGGGGTTGGACTAGAAGACCTCCAATGTCCCTTCCAACTCTGTTATCCTGATAATTCAATCTTTAGATTTATTTTATCAATCTAAAATAATGAAATAAATGTTGCACTTTAAGCATTATTGCATACGTGTTATGCATGGATAGCATTTGTCAGTGATAGATAACCTTTTCTAAAGGTGTGCCAAAACTGTGTGTGCGTGCACTATTGCTCGTGTATGTGTGCTCCCCACCTGCGCTTGCAAGAGTGATCCCCTCATCATGCATGCATGAGCAACCCCCATGTGGAGCGGAATTTCCGTACTCCCCAGGTTCCTCCAGGGGGCCGGGGGAGGCCATTTTCACCCTCAAGATGCTAGAGAGGGTGAGAAAGAGGGCTTCAAGATGCTAGAGAGGGTGAGAAACGGCCCAACCGGAAGTTCGGAAACAAACAAACTTCTGGTTTGCCCATTGAGCCATTTTTCACCCTCCCCAGGAAAACTTCAGGAGCCCGGGAGGGAGAAAAACAGGCCCAACGGGCCAACTGGAAGTTTGTCCCTGAACTTGCAGTTGGGTCTTTGGGCCTGTTTTTCGCCCTCTCTAGGCTCCGGAGGCGTTCCTGGAGACTGGGGAGGGCAAAAATGGCCTCTCCGCCCCTCCAGAAGGCCAAAAATCAGTTGAGGACTGCCGAGGGCTTCTGTGCCGGCAATTATGGCTCTGGCCGTCATCTGTGGCACATATGCCATAGGTTCACCATCATGGGTATATGTGATGTATATGTTACATTACAGTGTATATAGTATATGTAACATTTGTTTTACTGCTGAATAGTCATTTTTTCAAGAACCATTTTGTCCATGCCATCATTATATACAGTTAGAAATCTAATAAAAGAAATCCTTCTGTTCTTGCTGCCTGTGGATTTCATGGAACACTTTTCATGCAAAGTGAAATAGAAAACTCATCCAGATTCTTATGGATTGTAGGAACAAAGATACGTATTTGTAATACTGTGGTATTGAGAAACAAAGAGCCAAATTCAAGCCATTTTCTGAACAAGAATGCCTTTATATTGTAATCCTTGTTTTGTTTTTCTGAGAAACAAAGCTTTACTTGGAAGAAGGAGAGAGCTTTCTGTGAATACTGTGAAGGTTTTTTCCCCCCTATTACAACTTGTCATGTAAATTATTTTGTAAAGAGAACAATAATATCAATCATATGCATGAAAATAAGATCACTTTCAAGACCCTAGGTAATTATTTTATAAATTCTGATACACATATTCAATAATGTGAACATTTTGAATTTTTGATTTTGCAATTTGAAGTTATAATGTCTATAGTGGCAAACTCCAGGCTTTCCATTGCAAAGTGTATCTCAAATGCAATTCTTTTCTATCCTAGATATTCAAAGAATTTCCTACTCCATTCATTCTCCATTAGCCCTGTATGTGGCTAATGTAAGTCTCATAAAAGATGAGCAGCAGATACATATGTAAGACAGTTGACAAATACAGATTTTTGGTCCCTACCCCTCCATTATACATCCCTCTTTTCTTCAAGTTAAAGTACTGAAGAATTCAAAACTTTACTCATTGCGTTATGACAATTTTGTTGATTCCAATAAAGTTCTATTTGTATTTGTAGGAAAAGTTGATAAGCAAAATATTATTGTGTGATGAAAATAACAAGCTGACAGTTACAAAGAATAACTTTGACAATCAAACGAACCAAAGATATATTTTCTTTCTGTTTTGATTAAAACATGTTTTAATTCTAAAACCTAAAAGGTTTTCACTGACCAAGGCATGTGCCAATGTGAGTAGGGCTTGAGAAATGAATGCAATTAGCATACAAGATGAACCCTCTTAGCTATGACTGCCATCTTTTTTTTTTTGAGCAAGAACTGTAAGTCCAGGTGGATCACAATTCAGAGTCAAGGCTAGCTCAGTATGGATAGATGTTTCTTGATGGGGAGGGGCCTAAATCCCAGGCCAGGACTGACCTGAAACCTGATCTTCCACATCCAAACTCCTTCAGCTTCCAGGCACTAGGAGAGAACCTTGATGACATCATTTCGGTGACCTGGGATAAAGATGTATGATTGAATATCATCAGTGTACTATTAATTGTTGATGACTGATTTCACCCAACAGCTCCATGGACCCAGGGGAGGGTAGATTTCTGAGGAACCTCGGAAAGCAGGAGTCTCAATCTCTTCCCCTTGATCAATTCTGCCTGGAACCAGACTGAAACAAAGGAGAACTACTACTGAAGCATCATGCATCCCCCACATCTAATCCCCTATGACGAACAATACCATGACTGATGATTCTGAAAGCTGCTGAGAGTCCAAGCAGGCCACAATGGATGCTCTATCATCATTCTGAGACTATCAAAGGTTACCAGTACATGTGATAAATGACATCTCAGTGTTACAACCAGACTTGAATACCAATTGAAAAGGACCTAGACAATCTGCCTCCTCCAGTGCACTCTGGAGGTACTGGTTAATCATTTTTCAACAATCTTCACTAACAAGGGTCCAGCAAAATTTTACTGAAAATGATTAATAGCCACTTAAGGAGAAGTTTAATAACCATCTCTTTCAAAACAGGTAGCATTATCCTACCTACCTACTTAAACTCAAAATGGTGAACACTAATTAATACCCGTGCCACTTATTTCCCTAAGAACAACATTGGGCTGATAGAGTGTCTGGCTCAAAGTCACTCTGAAATCTAATAGTCTTATCAGATGCTGGGGATGGGGGTGGCATAACTGAGCTGGTCCTACCTCCCTGCAATGGGGTGCCACCTCAGAGAACTCCATCAACAGAGTGATCTGTTGACACTTCATGCAAGCTACATGGTACACGGATGCCTTGTTGACTTTTGCTAGCTAGCAACACAACTGGGGGGGGGGATCACTGCTAGAACCTCGTAGTAAGTGTAATCTCTGTGAAACAAAGGAAAGATAGTCACGATCACTCATATGACTCTGGGTGGCAACTCATCATGAGTACACAGTGAAAACTGTTTTTATGGTTGGCTTAGGAGTAGAGTGGCTGAAAATTGGGATTTACATCATGCTTAAATTCACAAAGCTGCCTTTATGGACACTAAGCCCAACCAAGCTTTGTATCTTAATCACTTTTTTGGATTTTTAAAAATTATTTGCATATTAGAGAGATTAAGACTGTCAGACTGGCAAGGGTTTATTTCATTCATCAGGTGAGTTTCCCTCTTCTTAAAAATGTTTTTTTAAAAAAGTAATGATTTTAGGAAACTATACACCAAAAGGAGACTTAGTATATAGATTTTAGAAAGTTAATAACAGATTAGGGGGCCAGAGGGATTTGGAATTATGGTTTTGAATTATTTAGAAGTTACTTTCTCATGGGAAGGTGAAGATTGTTTTCTTTCTTTTTTTAATGAAAAGGAAACCTTGAAGGCTGGACACTAGAGCCAGAGGTTAAAGAAAATGGAACAGAAATCCTTAGTGCAATTTTTTAAAATACATTTCAGCTAATCTTTTTGACAGAATGGATTAAATACTTGCTAAAATTCATAGAGCATGTTGAACATAGAGCATGAATTTGTAGAACAGAAATATATGTTTATGAAATTAATTTGAAGAGTGAATTTTATATGTAATACAAATGAATCTGATCGATAATTTACTCTATAACGGAGATGAACAGACATTAAATCAGGAAATTGATTTCTATTTTTTTTTAAGGGTAAAGCTGTCTTTAGAAGGACCTTTTTTAGAAATAACAAACAAAAGAATACATTTTACTTATAGATACAAGATAAATTTATTAATGTTCTGAATTATTTTTACTTTGAAAAACAGATGAACAGCAAATTATTCCTGTGACCTTTTTTGAAAGGGTTAACCATTCTTTAAAAAAAGAAAAGAAATCAGGGCAGATTTATAATATTGGCTTGTTCAATCAGGATTAAACAAGGAAAATCTGGCTGCTCTTAGTGGACTTTTGCTGACAAAGATTGATTGACATAGTATTTGGACTTTGCTTTCCTTATCTAAGAAAAGAGCTAAGGGGAGAACAGCAATTAGGAAGAAAATATTTATATCTGGTTGCTCTTGCTGTACTTTTGCTGACAAAGATTGATTGATATTTTGATTTTGTTTTCCTTCCTAGGAGGTGAGCTATAGGAAGAAGAGAGATTATGTTTTATTTAGAGGGGGTAAACTACTAAAATTGTTTTTACCTGGTGGGATGAAGGGAAAAGTTTTTTTTCCTTTTCCTTTTCCATTTCCAACACTCCATTTTAATGCCCTTTGTACTTGTTATTTTTATGCTCTAACCTTTTGTAATTTGCATTGACTTTTATTCTTTTTGTGTATATTTCTTAATAAAATTATTTGGAAAAAAATCATTATGAAGGGATTGAAGGTAATATCTTCCAAGTCCAGATCACACTGCCATTGCTCAAGATAAAAAGCAGGTCTAACATTTCCTTATTTCTCCCCAGAGGTGATCCAGAGAAAATTTGGATCAGGTCTAAGATCACCATAATGTCTATACCCAGGGATGGCAAGTTAAAATCTGACATAACTTTAAAGCATTCACGCAGGGAGGCTGCTGTTTATTGGGGAGGCTGATAAACATGCAAAAATTCCCTTTGATCTGTAGAACTTAAATTCACCAATAGAGCTTCACAACTTGCTATCTCTGGATTATTGACCCTAGAAGTCTTCAGAATTTCTCAGATAACAATGACAATATCATTGGCAATGGCTATATCCTATTCTGTCTTTGAATTAATAGCAGGTGTCATACACACTTGGCAGGACAAATCTCTAAAACACCCCCCCCCCTACATGCTTCAGCAATGCAAGTAAAGTCAAACAATTTTCTTTCACTTGTATTCTAGATATCATACTATCTAGTTTTATTGTCCTTACCTTGGATAAACAGGTAGAACTTTCATGAACATTGGAAAAAGGAAAATATATCTTAAATATAGAGATATCAATTGCTCAGGTCAGTTCTGTAGCCTTTAGAATGAGACAGGATATCAATAGGAACATCAGTTGTATGACCAAAAAAATCCCTATGGACCTTTGAAAACCCATTAGATTTCATTAGCCGCTTGGAGAAAATAAATTTAATAAATTACTAAAACTTTGGGTGGGAGAAAATTACTGAAAGTTCAAATTTGAGTAGGAAATGATCTGATAATGAGATCATATATATGTAATATACTCCACCCTTACATTCTCCTTTGGAATTTCTTTTCCCTCTGAAAAGATAAAATGCATCCTGTTGTATGTATTGGATTTTAATGACATATTGGGACAACAGTTTTCTTGCTAGTCAGGGATGATGATTTTAACTTCGTTACATTCCTGATGAGTCTGAGTAACCCAGACCATGGTTGTCCCAAAGATGCTTTTAAAAAGGCCTTTAAAAAGGCCTTTTTTTTCCTTGAAGACATTTTGATTCTTATCCAAGAAACTTCATTACATTACTTTATTTTTCAGAGATGCAAAGATTGTAGTCGAAACCTACTTTACATAGCAAGACACTTTAACAGAGACAAAGAACAGCTACTAGTGTTTTGTCCTATATTGGCAGCAGATTGAGGGAAGAATTGTAAAATCATGCAACTTCAAATGCTCATGTTTGCAAGCATCCCAATCAGATGCCTGTAATGATCATAATTGCCCTGTACTGCTTTAAGAGGAAGGATACTGTTCTGGACCAGATGATCTTTGCCTGATCCAAAGAGCTCTGTTTGTCACACAATAAGTATGCTGGGTAATACTGAGTTGTATCTCCTTCCTTCAAAATAAATGATACTTCCAGCAATTGGAATTGGAGTAGGGGTAACTAGATGTAGACTACTATGTAATTTTATCTCATAAGGCAGTGATTTTCTATAGGTTTAACTTTCTAAAATTGGTCAGAGATGGGACAGTTGCAGAGAATTTGTATTGCTCTTCCTTGCCAAGTGAAGCACTCCTTCCTATCGAGTTATTCTAACTGTTGCCCAATCTATGTAGGTACAATTGTTGAGAGTGTGGTTGGCACAGTTACAAAACATCCTAAACCAAGTGGATTATTTGAACTTTTTTCAATCTAGGTTCAGGCCAAGACACTGCACTGAAACAGCATTGGCCACATTTGTCGATGACCTTTGGAGGCACAGAATGGGTGTGCGCACCACCATTCTGGCCCTCCTGGATCACTCAATGATTTCAACCATTGAATCCCTCTGAAACACCTTTGGGGGTTCGCAGTGGAAAGCAATATGTAACAAGAGTTCTCCTTCATCTGCATCCAGTTACAGATAGTGGAGGAGAACAAGTTGAGCAACTAGGCCTTGCAATGTGCCTCTCCTTTTAAACGTCTATCTCCATGAAACTGCTGGAGGAGATCATCCAATGGTATGGGATGCAGCATGACCAGTATGCTAGTAATACCTACTTATACATCTCCACCCCTAGCCAGACAAGTGCTGTGGTGGTACTGGTCAAGTATCTGGAAGTTGTAAAAGTCTCAATGGAGAGGAACTGGCTTAGATTCAATCCTAGCAGGACAGAATGGCTTTGGCTCCCCTCCCACCCAGGCGCAGATAATAATTAATCTTTGACTTGGAATAGGATGACACTTCCCCAGACTTGAGTTGGTGCACAATTTGGAGCCCCCGCCCCTAGATTCATGACTCCTGATCATTATCATTTTTTTGCTTAAGTAAGTCTTAGAGACTAGCATCCAAAATTGTAAACCAAATACAATTTTAATTTTTCTATTTTAGAAAATCCATAATATACAAAGTCCTTCCAATTGTATTTTTCAATACTACTGAAGTGGTGAATATTCATGATGCATTTTATTACTATGTAGGCAGTGGGTCATACTTACAAATGGCAAGGATTGCATGTACTGGTGGTATACAAGGAAAAACATTTTAAAATTTTACATTATTTTTGCATTTGCTTTATTTAGAAGTTTGTTTTGATTGACTATCTCCATTGTTTTATCATGATATACACTCTTTGCAGAATGTAGACCATATATAGCATAAAAATAACATGGGACTATGGTCTATGCTAGAAAGAGGGAACGGAAGATACTGTACGTATGCTCAGCTGCTCTGCAGTCACAGTAAATTTTATCTACCTTCCTTAGAGAGATGTACTGCAGACCCTATGACTCACAAGCTTGAGCTCAAGTGAAAAGAAATCATTTGTTCCCAGGAATCTGACAGTAAACTAAGTCCATAACAGATCCATTGTCTTTTTGTTTTACAACATTCCATTGTCTCACACAAAATACATAGATGCCACAAAGAGAACAGGATAGTTGTAAGTCAGTTTTGATTGGTATCTAGATGATATTAGCACTCCTAAGCACATTTACTTTATTTTGGGAGGAGGGGAATCTACTGAACTCAGCAATACACACGTAGAGGCTGTCTGCAAGAAAGGAGGAAGTTGGCCTCAAAATCTATAAACAGATGTAGCCGTTTAGTGTATTAACTCTTTTCTACCTACTGTTGTACTTCTCATCTCTTCTTCTCATCTCTTCCATATATGTAATCATTCAAAATTCATAATGAACAGTATTCCAGATGATCTCTAACAGCTTTCTATTTTACAGAAAGTTTAGCATATACAAACAAGTTTGTCCCTCGTATTAAACCATGCTGCTCTTTAACTCAAAAACATAAGTAAAAAAGAATTTGAAATAAGTAATCATGCTTACAATTCATTTTGCTGTAATATGCTAATCATCACCTCTATAATAAATAGGAAATATGTTTGAATTTTACTTAGTAATGTTCAAAATAGTTTAAAAAGGATATGAAACTCAGTATGCAATAATTCCAGAGTTCCTTTTTTATCTACGAATGCAATAATTACTACTGATTATATAATTGCAGGTTTAAATAATATATTCTATTTAAAATTAGCTAAACCCTCTGCACTATTACATCACTTCCTTACATGATAAGGAATCTAAACAAACATTAGTGACTTAAATGAAATAAAATAGATGGCAATGAAACCTTTTCTCTTTCAAGTTAAAGCTAAATTAAGGCTAATTACTACCTTAGTAACCTCCACTGTGCAAATACAGAATGAATGTAATGAAGATGGGATGGAAGTTAGACCTTCACAGGAGGCAAGGGCAGAAAAATGATAATGCTATTATGCCAGTAGACTTAAGACTTGCATATTTTCTGCAGAATGTCTATGTCCTCTTTTCCTATCATGATGGTTTGTTTCACAGTTCCAACGTTCAGTTTCCATAAACTATGATTTGGTAAAGTTTCAGGGAAGGCTATGAGCCAGATTTATTTTTAGAATTAAAAATAAACATTAAGCACAAGTGTAAATATAACTAGATATTTTAATTAATAAACTGGATTATTATGCCAAAATCAAGACACACTGAAAGAGGGAAGCAGTAAGAGAAGACCATGCTTTACAAAATCTCAAGGAACTGTCTGAACCAGACCTCCAGTGCAATTGCATTATATATTACATATCCATACTACATATGCAAATTAAAATAAATATTTATGGATCCCAGCAATAGACATTAAATGCTATTGCATTCATCAATGTTGTAGAAAATTTCCTCTGCATTGTGATAGTTGCTGTCAAACCATAATTTGCAGGGGAATTGCCATCATCATCTCATAAATTTCTATTAATTTGCACTATATTTCTGGAAGAAGCTGTGATATATACTCTATTAAAATGGTACTGTTCCTTTTAGTAACTATTTCTGTTTTGCAGCAGGGATGGTCACGCTTTGTCATGGAATTTTTTTTATTAATAACTTCTTGTATAGAATGCAACGCATACTTTAATCCATTGATCTTGGGACAAAGTTAAGGATTTGATATTTTTGTATTTTGGGATATTCCATTTATTTTTAATATGGCAATAATTACAAAATTTTCATTATTACAACTAAGCTGTGGTACACACATTATAGCCGTAACTCGAATGCAGTTGATTAATTGTTTTTTTTATCTATGCTGCAATGGGCTGCAATTCAATACATCGGATTAGGTGGATATATGAATTAAATTACAGAAAAACGTACAAGGAATGTCTTGTTAGTCAAGATTTCAGTAGAGAATAATACGATTTTTTTTTTTAAAAAAAGCTTTATTGCCAACTGTAGAAAGTAGCAGAATTTTATCAAACATTAGCAACAGTACTCTTAAACCTAAGGATATATGTGCATGCATTATGTGAATGCATTTATATGATTCAAATTTTTGAGAGCATAATAATTTAGAACATATTAAAAGAACAATTTAAGATTATTTTTAAAGTATCAAAATTCCATAGTATTTATGTCCATAAATCTTGAAAAAATGCTCAAAAATGTGTGTGTGTGTGTGTGTATGTATGTGTGTGTGTGTGTGTGTATATATATATATATATATATATATATATATATATATATATATATATATATATATATATATATATATATATATATAAATAAATATAAATATAAATAATTTCATTATCTTGTAACATAGCTCTACAGAATTAAGTTTCATGATTCTGAGCCTTAAAATAACATATTGGTGTTACACTAGTTAAATCATTATCTGGCTTGTAATTCAAAAACATGCCAGAGAGAATTTAATGCCTTCACTTTTCCAAATATTGTCTTCCATCCATTAATTTCCTTAGAACTGCAGCTCAGTCAGCAGCGACATGTAAAAAATGAAAGAAAGAAGGATTTCCCCCTCCCCTTTCTATCCCTGCTACTAATTACATTACTGTATGTGGAAACAATCCTTAAAACATATAGTTTTGCCAAAGATGTCAAACTATAGGAGAAGATGAAGGGTTTACAGTCAGTTTCTATGACATTCCCTAAAGAAGAATAGATAAGGCTCAATGGATGGGAAAGGAGAAGCATTCAAACCCTCTCAGCATTACTACTAAAAATTGGCAATGCTGTTTGAAAGGGTCAATCTATAAAAATAGATTTAACACAGTTACAGAGGGGAGGGGAGATAATTCACTGCATGATGGTCTTGCCACTGTGCACATTACCCTGCTATCCTCTAGTGATTCTTTCTATACCTTTCTTTCAGCCCACTGGCCACTTATTTCTCATTTAAGCTTTACTTTTACTCTCTTTTCTGGGATATGGGATGGGGATACTGTTCTTGTTAATTAAGCCACTATGATGAAATCTATTAAGTCATTCTGCCTTACTTGTTTAGAGAGGATGTTTTGTAACACAATAAGAATGCTGCTTATCATAAACAATTATTGACATCTATATGGTTATGATAACTTCTCCTTGGATACCAAGGGAAAAGTCTGTCAGATGTCCTTGCTATCACCAATACTGTCATTGTCTTCTTTACTAGCTTTTACTTCTGTATGTGAATTAATCAAAAGTTATTCAAGTATGCATTGCATCCTATATTTTAACCAATCATGAATCTTGTTTAAAAGGAATAGCATTAAAGTATGCTCGGAGAAATCATTAAACTGTCTTTCACATTTTATATAATTTTTCACTGCTCTTTAAAAGGTAATGACTGTCTTTAATTGAAAGCAATTTTGTCTCTTTCCAGCACATCTTGAAAATCTGGATACATTTGAGGCAAACTTGTTCTTAGATTAGCAATGTCAATTATTGAAATATTCAGAAAAACATATATTAATGTCCAAATTCATATTTTAAGAAGACAATTTCATTGTTGTTGCAGTACTGATACCATCACATTAACCATATTTTTCTAGTTGTCTTATAACCCTTTCCATCAATTTTTTTTCTACTTGATTCAGGATGTGGTAGTAAAATATAATAGAGAGTGGCTAAATTGATACATGGTCAAGTTGATTATTGTGTTAACTAATTTTCTAGGTTTGTACAATATATTAACCATAAATTAATTAAACAGACTGGGCTGGTATAATCAGTTACATTCAAAAACAAATCTAACCAAACTTGACCATAACAAACATTTTGATGTTTTAATGTATGTGCTAGGTTTTTTTTTCCCCTATGACTTCATTAACCATGCTTGACTAGATTGTCAAATTATTTTCTGTGACTTGCAACTGTTCTAAGTGCACTTAGTCTAACAACTTCATTCATGTGCATGTTAGATCATACCATTTAGAGGCAAACACCTACCCCTTTACAGGACAGAAAGAATCCCAAACCTTTTATTACCCATTTCTCCATAAATAATGTGTAAATGAAAGAGTAAACTAATTTCCAATTCAGATCATACAATTCGCACACAGAGACACTCATTCCTCCCCCCTCCCCCCCTCTCACATACACATATTTTAAATGGCCTTCAAGCACATTCCCAAGAGCATTTAAATCAAAGATTTAAAAATTCAAATGAAGAACTGGAGGAAATGTCTAGAAATTGGCTAATATATTTTAAAACTAATTATACATTCTCTGTCATCTGGTATTCACACTTTTTGTTACTTTGTTTTAAGAAACAAAAGGTTTAACTTAATTATAACAACTTTAAGACTTTAATGTCATTTATTTATTTTAGCAATGTAGTTTTCGTTTTGTATGTAAATCCAGTCCATTAGATTTGCAGGATAAGTTCTAAATATATAGAGAGAAAAATAATAATGACCAGAACAAAAGGAAATAGTTTACTTCTCATTCATATAAGATAATGTTAATTAGACCGGAATTAGCCATGAATAAAAGATGCATATAAATAATAAATGTTTAATTATTTGATGCTGAAATATTTTAGCTAAAATAATATAGAACCTGCCTATATGAATCAAAAAGTGATTTCAGATTTCTTGCAACACAAGCTTTAAAACTTCAAATAAGAGTTGAAATATTTCTTATATTCTTAACAAAAAGCAGTACCTTCAGAACTATATAATGAGAGATTATTTTAAAAGGCATAATTTCTTTAAAGCAACTGCAGATTTCCTTTGCAATATTGATATCATAAATTTCAAATTAATAATCTTGCATAGCTCTTATTTTATGACACAAAATTAATGTATTAATGGTTGCCTGATATTATTAAAAATAGCTTTCAAGTATTATGAATATTGAACTATGTGTTACTCTAATTAAGAAGCTATTCTCAAAAGTGAGACTTAAAAAAAGCCATCTGTGTAGCATACATGTCAAATTAAATTGCTTATTTTGCTGTTCCATGACTTTGGCAAGAACAATGCACACAACACTCAGTCTCATTACTTTCGACCATCCCTCCCATTTATCACTTCTGCCTTCTGTCAGAACAACTGCGGACAGAATTTGATTTTGTACCATATGAAAGGAACTGGTCTATTAAACTTTTTCCTTGTAGCAACATTAATCTGTACTCTACAAATTCCCACCTTCCCCCAAACCGAGCACAATTTGTAATGGGTAAAATTTTGCAGTAGTAAATATTCTTCCCCGGCCAAGAAAATTCAGGATGAATTAAAACAACTAATTAGCATAGTTCTGTTTTAAATTAAATGTATATGAACACAACACAGCATCTGGGGATAGCAAGAACTATCGTCACCACAGACAGTTAAAGGGAACAACACACAGATTTTCAACCATTGTAATAAGTCTGCATGAATTTTCTCCACCACACCCCTTTCTTCTCCATGTAAAAGTGCCTTACAGCAAGAGAACTGAGCAGCCTGGAAACATTCCGTTTTGACAAGATTTTAGATTCAACATTTGCTTACCTTTTATAGAAACCGTGAAGAGGCTGAAGACAGAGAAACTGCCAATAATCCAAACAGAAGGCCTTTAACTTCAGCATTTTAAAACAATTGAACTGCAGTAAGTGAAACCTTGCTTGTAATCGTTAATAACAGACTACCCCACTTCTTAATGGAGAAAAAGGCCAAACAGTATTACAGTTAATTTCCCTTCCCTCTTCTAAGAGAAAGCAGAGTGTTTTCTTGTTGCTACCAATGTATGCCAGCTCTTTATCCACATGGTACTGCACCTGCATAGCTACAGTGCTGTCCTTTAATACAAAGAGACAGTAGTACAAAGGCTACAAATTCATTTTCTGATCCGTGTTTCTTTTGATTTCAGTTAATTTCCCCACTGCTCTTTCAGACAACCAGCGATTGGCAGCACAAACAGAAAAAGAAGAACAATCCTGTCAATTTAGACCATTCTAAAAATTTTAAGTAATTAGTAAATATTCCAGTCAGGTTTCTTGAGAGCCCCTCCAAAAACATCAGGAAAATTCACAATTCTTGAGTAAGAGACAAGCAAATATTCCAGTCTGCTGAGGACAAAAATAGACGTAGGAGAATATCATATAAAACTCCTCAGTTCTGCAACTAAGCTGAATCTAACTTTTTTTTTTTTTTTTTTAAATCTTCTCCTCTGGTGTGAATCACATCTGCTCCATTGTCTGCCAGTACATAGGAAAATGTTGGTCTCTTTATGATTAGGAAGAGAAGAGAAGTGGGACTGATACACAGAAGTGTGGACCCTTCCCACTCACAAAATAAATTATGCTTATCTTAATCCCAACACCCTTTGCCAGTTAGGTCTCCTTGAAGAAAAACTAATCATCTGAACCACATGGTGCACAGTGGGGCACGCTCCCAGCTATAAAAGCCAGTAGGATATAAAGCCTCCCCGAGATAGGTTGAGTCTGGTTGTTATGGCAACAGGAACACATTGATAAAATCTAAAATGGAAGCCTGATGACAGTTTTTCATTGGCTTCTAGAGATATAATGCATGTATAACAAGCAATACTGAGGCACTCTTAGCAATCTCATCAGTGAAGATTGAATTTGGGGCTAGGCTAATTAACAGCACTGTGAAACTGCAGCTAGCCCTCATTTAGTTACAGTGGTATTTTATTCTAAGGGGACCACAGGAGCAATTAGCAAAGAGATGCTTTGAAAATAGAAAATTTATTATTAGAAGCATTTGCTATTTGAATCTTTTGAATAAAGCAGGAATGATAAAAGCAGCTTTCATTTACTGTTCTTGGAAACCTCAAGCTATTTGGATTCTTAATCTTTGAATAAGAGACTACGCATTTCTGCATTTTTTAAAAAAAATATCATGTCAGCTTCCTTTGCATACAGTACATGACAGGTCCTTGGTATAAAAATATGCAAAGAATGAATGTTTCAGAATATATTCTAGAGAAGATGAATTGTACTGTATCCATGTAACAAGGTGATAATATTTCAGGACAAACCTAACCTCATAATCATGATCACAAGAAATGAAAAGCAACCATAAATCAATACAATGCCAATTCATATCACAATATTCCCACTAATGAAACCTAGCAATTGCAAGAGGTGGTGGATAAGGGGGGAGTTAAATATCGTAAAATAACATAAACTCATCCACAAATTATATAGTAACCCAAATCAATAAAACAAAACAAAAAAGAAAAAAAGAAAAAACGCAACCATAGTGGAATGGTAAGGGATAACATGAAGAAATGTTCTTCGGCTTTCAAAAGACAAAGTTGTTATATCATCCTTATGTATGTTGTGATGATTATCTTTCCCATTATGTATTTATTAATATTTATGTAGTTGAATTTTGGGGACTGCTTTTGTTAAAAATAACAAATGATATTAAGAGATAACTTGTTCCAACTTTAAGCAGGCTACCATCTCTTTGGAACTAAATGATGGACATCTGACCCCATCTTTATGGTTAAATTAAGTTAAACCATGATTTGTTTTAACCACAAATTATTAAATACAGTATACACTGAAATTATAGTTCAATTGTTAGGTTCATGCAACATGATTAAACAAAACCAAATGGCAAATTTTAAGATTATGCAATCTAATCTTAAATCATGTAATCCTTACATTTGTATACACGGATAATCTGATACAGATTATAAAGTTATTGGGCAAGACACTTAATACATAAAAGAAGCAATAGGTTGGAGAAAACTTAATCATGACTAAATATGATCCATCTGATTTGCTAAGTATTCTGATTAATCTCACCAAACTAAATATTACAAAATGGGCAGGACTGAGAATGGACATGAAACATTTCTCCAAAAACAAATATCTTTATAATTTTGGAGCAAACATTAATAAATTGCAAGTCGAGGCTGGTATTGTCATCAGTATATTAATATTGAGATTAAGTTGTGATTATTCATGCAGAATCTGAAAATCAGTCAGTTCTTCTTAGATTTTTATGACATGCATATGAAGAACATACTCAAAGGCTAGAAAGGGTTAAGCTTGGTCTGGAGAATTGGGAATATTGAATATTTTTTGCTTGGCAGAAATCCCATCTCTATTAATGTGCAATCAGAGACTGATTACTCAATCATGTCCACTATGTTGAAGCCAGTGACCATCACTGCAGATGCCCATTAGACTGCATAATTGGCTCTCAATTTCTTCTTCTAGAGATAGTGCTCTATCTTGCTCTAGAGATAGTTGCTGTCTATGTTAAAAATGGAGTGTCTAATCATTATGACCTCAATGGAATATATCAATGCTATAATTAAAAATAGAATCTACACCATCTGTAGGGAAGTAGAAACTCTGCATTTGTAAACTCCTATCATTCAAAATGTTGACTGAAGTACTAGGAATAGACTTTAGGGGTCTATCTTTGTTCACTTTTATCTCCATGGTAAAAGCACAAAGTTTTTTAAAGTGGTTTTTTTTGTCTATTCATACACTGTTTCTTGAGGAGATGCTACATGATAAGTTAATAATACTACTCTTCTTCCCCTCCCC
The DNA here is from genome assembly GCF_009769535.1 of Thamnophis elegans. Taxonomy (NCBI): domain Eukaryota; kingdom Metazoa; phylum Chordata; class Lepidosauria; order Squamata; family Natricidae; genus Thamnophis; species Thamnophis elegans. The sequence goes on from NC_045542.1 coordinate 110,041,516, forward strand.
AAAAAGTAATAACTGTCTGTGCCCACTTTCCCATATGCTATTTCATCTAAACATTTGGGCATGCCAATTCTGCAAATGTTTTTTTTACTACCAAATGTAATCTTCAAGAGTTGAAAGAAGAGATTTCAGAACAGTCATATTTTTACCTGTTTTTATGAGCAAGAAAAAAAGTTCGTCACTTTGTGTTCTAAATAGAAATACTCAGTAGCTGAAAAACTACTCATTTTATAAATCAGTTTCTAATGCATACTATATTGCATATATTTAAAGAAAATGCTAATGGTGGACTTTTGTGAATGATGTATAATGCAGCCAATATACAGTCTGTCTTTTCCTCTGGAATATAAACTAGTAAAATACATTAGATTTCATCTCACACTCTGTCTGAATATAAAACCAGTTCTCTGAAAAGGCATTTCCCGCTACTTTCTTTGTCTTCAAATTCACAGCCTAAAAAGCATACTAACTTTTGGACGTGGTACAGCTCCTGCATTGTGATGCACAGCGAGCTGCGTTCAACTGCTGTATATTCATTTGCAGAATTCAGTGGCTGACAGCAAACGAGGGTAGAGTACTCTAACAAGCCATTAAAAAGCAGCTCTCATGAATAGGCTCAAAAGTATAGTACATCTCTTCTAAAAGAATGGTTGCCTTAGCAATCAGTGATGCACAGGCAAAGCTTCAGTGGCATACTCTGATAGTGAGAGAATATTCTGTGAGTTAAAGACAGTATATGCTTCAAGATGTCTTTACTTCACATCATAGGGAAAGACACTGGAAAATGACACGGATAGGTAAAAATCTCTTAATAATTTTTTTGCGTGAAATAAACTGTGAAGTTTGATTAACCTTGTACAGTTAAATTTTTTGTACATGCCATACTCAGTAAGTGATAATAGAATTTTCATGGACAGGACTTCTGGGGAAGAAAGGGTGAACTGCGGAAATGACTATATTGGAATGAATAGCCAATGAATAGAACAGTTCTTTGTAATTTCTCTCCAGGCAAGGAGATGAATTGAGATTGCCCACAAGTGCTCCAGACAGTTGATTCTCATGAGGACACTGCAAGGCAGGGATCTCTGGCAGGTTTTAAATTGTGGGAAATGGGGAAATAAATTATCATTTTGACCAAACCACAGTTGGCACTTTCATAAAGGACATTGAATACTTCCTTTTCAAATCACTTTTGGAAATTGTTGTTAGTTGGTTCTCAGTTATTTCAAACCTTTGAATCCATAGATTTTAAAAGCACCATTTAGTTTCCTTTAATCTTAATGAAATTGGATTTGAATACAAGTTTAAGGACTTAATTTTTTTAAATAAACAGTAAAAGGCAGATTAGTGCTTTGATTTTGGAAATATACAGACTAGAATAGATTCAAAATAAGACTTTGGAATTAATTATAAGAATCATTCTCATGGAAAATTGTTTATGATTTTAAAAAAAACACAGTATGATAAGACTAAAAATTAGATACTAGAGAAAACTAGAGGGAACTAGAGATTATAATTAAATGAGAACAACAGTCAAACTTGACTTGCAACAATGAAGCAAAATATTTTAACACTGGATACATTGAAGGAGATTTTTGAAAATGGACCCATAATTTAATTTAAAAGTATCTATTTCTATAGATAAACTGTGTTCAAAAAATGTCATAAAAGATGAACGTGTTATCCTGTGATAAGATGGGGGGGGGCAATAAATTTAATAATAAATAAAAGATAAAATGTTTTTCTGATAAGGGACTGATCTGAAAATGGATTTAAAAATGACAGAATACAAGAATGTTATGAAAAAAGATGCTACACTAAGCATACAAAAGAAACTGGTTAATGTCTTACAGGGAGTATACAAATAACAAACCAAAAGAGTGATGTGGGTAACTTTCCTATATTGGATTTACAAAAGAGACTTGTTAAATCTTTGAAAAATTTTATGAGAAGGGACAAATTAAAAAAAAGCGCTAGGACAGTTGAAAAGACTAAAAATTAAGTTTGTTAAAAATAAAAGGAAAGAATATAAAGTTGGGTTACTTGATCAAAATTAAAATAAAAATGTAATCTATGGTAGTCCTTGAATGGACTTTTGTTGATCAGGAGTGAACAACAAAGTTTAAGGATTTGTTTATAGATAAGAGATGCAATATGATTGGAAGAAGATAATAAGTTATCAAAATTGTTTCTACTTGTGATGAAGGGAGAAGTCATTTTGTTGCATAATTCATTTTTTTTCTTACTGTATTCTTACTTTTCCTTTCTTTTTTCTTTTCTGTACTTTATATTTTTCTTTTCATTCTTTTCTTTAGTTTTTATTCTTTTATGTTTTTAATTGTAATGTTTAATAAAATTACTATTAAAATTACTATTAAAATTACTATTAAAATTACTATTTTTATGCAAACAAAAATGAAAAATAGTTACTCTTGTAAAATAATAATAATTTCGGTTAGAAAGTGAGAACATCTATTCTTCTACAATATTTAGATTGGTTGCAATTTTTGTAATAAATTGAACTTTGCATGTGTATTGCTTTTGTCGGTGATGTGATTTTCACTGATTTCTCAGGAAGTAAGACCAAAGTGCTTAAGTAGAAGGGAGAGTGTTTTCAAGTCATGAGAATGGTGGGAAATGGGTGAATCTTTAACAATTAATCTTTTTACAGGAAAGCTCCAGGAGTTCTTATAAAAAACGATATAGCTTGTGTGTTTCATTTTGAAAATGACAATAAACAGAGCTCTTGAAGCATTAGTGCGGTCTACCTGCCCTTTAAAGAAGAATAAAACTGCTTGAAATTGCTTGCGTATTATCAAACACAATGAAGTAATTCTTCACATGTATTCCAAAATAAAATCACAATGAATATAGGTAGCTTTAAATACCCCCAATCATCCAGCTAGTCAAATGTCAAGAAAGACTTGCAAGTCTTCTTAAGGAAGGTTTGATATGTATTTATTTTATGTTTATTTATTACATTCTTATGGCACTTATCTCCCACATAAGGTGACTCCAGGTAATTTATTCTGAGTGTAAATGCCTGTTATAGTTGTTCTGAGAAAATGGGGTGTGAAGAAGCCAAAATGGCAACTGAATTATGTGCAGAAACCACACAAGGGAAATAGGGAATCAGGATTGGACTACAAGGATTTATCTGGTGTTAAAATAAAGTTTATCGAGGGCATAAAGTATGAAGTATGCTGTTTTACAGGGGAAAGCATCAGCCTTTTATTCTGCATACTGAAATAGGCCAGATTCAAAGTATGTGTTCACTTGATCTGGCACTGGTTAAGAAATCTGCAGATATTCTTGGCCAATTCTCAATTCTATGGGTAACAAGCACACTCTAACAGATGATGTCAGGATAGAGAGCATTTTTGGCGGTCCAAAGTTCCTTGTTAAAAATATAGTTTTATTCAGTTGTACTAGCTGTGGAGAAAAAAAGGCACAAGTCAGACAATTGCCTTAAAACTTTAGAGAGTAAATACAGCTCTCAAGTTGAAATCAAAGGTAACAGCCTGTGCAGCAAAAGAGGCAGACAGAATCTGAACAATGGAAGATGAATTGAAAATTCAATGTCTGCCTGAGGTGAAAACTGGACTTAAAATTTGGAGTTTAAAGCATCACCCATTGTGAGACTGGAATTGCAAATTTAGGAATAATTTTGTGGTTAAAAATAGGCAATCCCGAGAAACACTGTACGTTTTATAAAACAGGGCTTCTCCCAAAACAATGTATTATAAAGAACAACTCTCTACAATTGACTTTATCTAAATTAAAGGCATCATACAAGGGTAGGAAGTTTTAACTTTGCCAACTTTCTACTTTCTGGTAACTCACATATTTTAATCTATATATCACTAAAACTAGGAGTGTTAGACAAATAAATGGGAATTTTTAAAGCAAATCTATCACATATAAAGCACTAATTAATTAACAAATAAAATGCTCATTAAGATTAATTTATAGCACAGGTCATCAATCTGATGGATTTTAAGTGCTGTTCCACAAAACCTGGCAACATTATACGATGTTTTAGAATCAGTACCTTCAAGCAGCAAGGAGGTGTAAAAATTTATGCACTCTGGGTATTTATGCAGTAATGGTGATAGGAAGCTACTTCTTGTGGCCAGCCAGAGCTGTAAGCCAATTATCAGCTGCCTTCAGCGTCAGACATCATTGATGCAGACGAACAGCTGGAGCCTGTTCCCAGTGTGTGTATGTGCAGAGTTGCCAGATGAAGGAAAAGTAAAGAACAGGGGTTGACTTGGGAGTAAGGCCACAGGTAGGTGATGAATGGCCCCTCCTAGAGGAAATAAAAGAGGAGCGAAAGGGGAGTGGAGTTTGCAGGAGACAATTAGTTTGCTTAATTGGTTCGTGACTCCCCAAGACTCTTTGCTAAGTTTTGCAGATATTGGTCTGTCAGCTCTCCAAGCCAGATAAAGTTTGTGACTATAAATCCTCTCTTGAAAGACTTTGATGGATGTGAATGAGCAGAATTCATAGCAAATTAATAAAAGGGATTTTTGTTGGGACAAGGAGTTTGCTTAATGCTCTTGGGAAGCCTAGGTCAGAACATTACTATGAATGTCTTGGTAATACAGGCATTGGATGTGTATGTGTACATTGTTTCTGAGTGTCCAAATTTTACAAGGGCATTGTTGCTTTGCATACGGGATTCTCCTGCATAAGCTTCAAGGACAACTGAGAGGAGGGCTTGACATCATGCCAGATGGTTAGATACCTCAAGGTTATTTACATATGTCACAGAAGAGGCAGAGTGCCTGCTGGATTCATGGGCAATAAAGGTTGTGGACCTAATTAGATCCAACTGGCACTCAATGTCTACTACACATTGATTATTGAGTGCTTTGGCCTGATCATATCCAATGCTGAGTAGAAGGTCTGGAGAGAACCCAAAGTTGATATTTTAGTTACATTGCCTTGTTCCATGTGGACTGAAAATCCCTCATAGTTAATGGGTCAAAGCCAAGGGGAAAAAGGATAGTTTGAGTCAATAGTTGAACATGGTCACCCACACTCTAGTCTCTACTTAATGAGGTCTGTCTGCAATCTCAGAGTACATTAAAGAGATATTTGGGGAGTTGAAAGTCCAGTCTTAGAAATTTGGATTGAACAAGTTTTAATGGAGCAAAACTGAAAACGCCCATTTGGGCATCACAAAGTAGTTTAGTGCATGATGATGTAACTTCTCTTGGGTAGTATGGATTCCACTCATTTTAATTTACCATAAGCTCTAATAGGTAGATTGAGGGGAAAGCAGAAGACAGAATAATGGTACCTATGCTCACCTCCAATTCCTTCAATTTTTTTTATTAATAAACATAAACAGATCTGGATTAATTATAGTTATTCTGCTGAAGCCACCTCAAATTTCATTATGCAATCCCCACTTTCATTCACTGAACTAGCCAATTAAGCCTTGCCTATTATCTTTCTTCAGGGACGCGGTGGCTCAGTGACTAAGACGCTGAGCTTGTCGATCAGAAAAGTCGGCAGTTCAAATCACTAGTGCCATGTAACCAAGTGAGCTCCCATTACTTGCCCCAGCTTCTGCCAACCCAACAGTTTGAAAGCATGTAAAAATGCAAGTAGAAAAAATAGGGACCACCTTTGGTGAGAAGGTAACAGCATTCCATGCACCTTCAGTGTTTAGTCATGCCAGCCACAAGACCACGGAGACATCTTCGGACAGCGCTGGGTCTTTGGCTTTGAAAGGGAGATGAGCACTGCCCCCTAGAGTCAGGAACGTCTAACACATATGTGGAAGGGGAACTTTTACCTTTATTATCTATGGCAGGGATGTCAAATGGTGGCCTGCGGGCTGGATGCATCATGTGCAGGCCGTGCCCACCCTAGGTCTTCAAAGGGAAAAAATGTCACAAAACATCATGCGATGGCAATGTGATGCCGCGAGTTTGACACCTGTGATCTATGGGTTCAAAACATAATATAGAAGACTGTGGCTTTCAATGTAAGAGGAATAAATGATAAAAAGCAAAAATAATGAATGAATTGAAACAAAAATAGGTAAAAGATCTGAATGAAGGTTGTCTTATTTTGTGGTGTAGAACCATCAGGAAGGATAATGTAGGGTTAATTATTCATGGAATAACTGAAATATTTATCAAAAAATATGAACTGGTATTATCTAGGTTGTTGTATATGAGTATGAATATAGAAATCTGTAGAATGCTAGTAATTGCATGCTCTAGTGACAATGGAAGAACTAGGGATAAGTTCTGAGAAAAGATTCACAACACTCTAAATGTGATTGTTCTGATTGAGCAATTATTCTGTTAGGTGGCATGAATGGTTGGTTGAAAACATAAGAAGAGAGTGAAGAAAATACAATTGGCTTGCTGAGAGACACTGAAAGAAGAAGAATCTAGATTGTTTCAGGTCAGAGTTGCACAACATTTCCAGCTTTATGGACTGGTGTCGTGGTGGGGGTTGTACAAGGCATGGTTCTGTGCAAGAAGCAGGCAAGCTTACATGTGCATGAAGCTCTATTTGTGCATGCACAAATGGGCATGCACACCCATCGGTCATGCAAATGGAGCCCGTGCACATGTGCTTACCTACTGCTTATGCAAGTGGGAATGCACATGCATGCACACTAGGCTGCCACTTCCATGATCCGGTTCCAAACATCTTAAGATCTGGTAGTGGGCTGCAGCCGGTGGTTTGGCCACCCCTGGCTTAGAGAGTATCTGATTAGAAAAAGGTCCATTTCAAATACATGGTTTAACCACATCGCTGTACCATCCATAGGGCAAAGGAATGAATATAAATCTAACAGCAAGATTTAGTGTTAAAAGTTTGCGTATGAACACAGGAAACTGAGTTTGCTCTTTTATGAGACACCCATTAATCACAAATATAAATTCATTTCGGTCAGTTTATAGACCAAAGATTCAAAGCAAGTTCTTCCAATTCAATAATGTTCTCTTTACCACAAAGAAATATGTTTTTTTTAAAAACAAAAAAACCCAAAACTGGCAGTTAGTAAAACCCGATTTTCGCTAGACTCCAGATGGATAAAGCAGTATTCAAAAGCACTGAACTATACTGAACTAAATTAGAGCTAAAAAAAAGGATGTAGGAAATGTTGTTTTACATCTGGAAACATTCACAATTTTAAAAATTCATTATTTTCTTCTTCAAATATGTATTTATTATTCATGCATACATTGTACCTCATTGGTAGCTACAAAAGCTAATTGTACAGGTCATAATCAACTTACAACTACTATTGGAGCCAGAATTTCTATTGCTGAGCAAGGCGATTTTTAAGTGAGTCACACCCAATTTTATTAACTTTTTTGCAGTTGTGGTTAAGCAATTCACTGCAACCATTAAGTGTATCATCCAGTTATTAGGCGAATCTGGCTGGTAAAATCCCATTTACCTGCTAGAAGTCATCTGGGAAGGTCACAAAGAGTGATTATATGATCCCAGCACTTTGCACCCTTTGTAAATACATGCCAGTTGCCAAGCACTGAAATTCTGATCATGTGACCCTGGGGATGCTGCAATGGTTGTAAGTGCAAGGACTGATCGTAAGTAATTTTTTCTAGTGCCATTGTAACTTCAAATATTCACTATATGAATAATGATAAGTTGAGGACAACCTGTAGTTATGTAATCAGTAAATTCAAAATGCAGCATAAGCATCTGGCGGAATGTTAGCATTTCAAAAGGCAACTGATTCATTTCCTGTTTTTCATATAGATAGGTGAAAAAAGTTTGTTATGCCAAAAATAGTCTTGACTATTAGGAGCATAGTGTGACAGACTGCATACCGGCTGCAATGGGACACTAAATCTAGCAAAAGACTTAAAAAGATAAATACAGTGACAAGTATATTTTAAATGAAGGAAGGCCATTTGCTTGGACAAAAAGAAGCTATTTAGTGGATCAATGGATGATGGGTTTTTATTGACAATGATTGCACACAGACCCCCTTCTAAGACTGTCAAACACAATCTTTCTCCTCCCCTCCTTTAGTTGCAGAAAATGAAGCCCATGAGATTATTTGTCTCAATGACAAACCACTTCAATAGATTCTATTGAAATATACTGTGTTCCAATTGATTTCTCCAGCATACTTTGCAATAATGTGTACCATTTTAAACATATTGCCTGCTAATTTGTTTGATTTTGTGAAACATAGCTTCTACAGAACATTCTTCAAATAGAATTTTATTAAATTATTATTTTATTGTTCTTATTTTAAAGGCTATTTTTAATGTTGTCTGAGAAGCACCTTCTTTTCTAAGTTGAATTTCCTACTGCAGGAGTTACCATATTATTCAGAGTGTAAGATGCTCTGGAGTATAAGACGCACCTTAATTTTGGGCGATGAAAATAATAAGAAGAAAAATTCTGCCTCTGCCTATCTGCATCCATGGTATTCAGCTGACACATGGCAACAAGGTCAGCCAATAAATAGGCATAGCAACTAAGTCAGCCAATGAGGGCTATTTGGACTCTGAAATTTGCTGTATGAGCAACAAGGAGACAGAAAGGAGCCTGGCTTAGATGAGAACTGAAAGTGAAACTGCTTGTGTTTTGCTTATAAAACCTGCTTTTGGTAATGTATTGTATATTGTTGTTGTTGTTATTATTATTATTTACTTTATTCATTATACATGAAACTCAGAAACTGAACATTCAAAAATGCATTACAAATACCAGTGATTGGTACTAATGGTTGATATGGTTTGCTGCCAGATCCTAGGTATCAACCAAGTATCTTCTTAAAATATAAGATGTTCTGAATAGCACAGTTTTTTGCAGTTCTGCTGGTATTATTGCAGGAAGCTGCAATTTGTTGATGTATCTTGTAAAATTCTTGGACATGGTGCCAAGTGCCCCAATGACAATGGGTATCACTGTTGCATGCTTCATCCATAGCCATGTAGTTTCGATGGCCAGGTCGCGATATTTCATTATTTTTTCTAGTTATTTTTCTTCGACTCTGGTATCTCCAGGAACAGCAATATCAATAAACTGTACACTCCGGCCCTCAACAACCGTGATATCTGGCGTGTTGTGCTCCAAATGACGATCCGTTTGTATTCCAAAGTCCCACAGGATCTTCACCTTCTCATTTTCGATAACCTTTTCCACTTTATGTTCCCATGACTTTTTGGATACAGGTAAATCATATTTTTTTTAAAATGACCAGTGGATTAATTTAGCAACTCAGTCATGTCTAGCTTTGTAATCAGTTTGTGCGATTATTTACTATTTATTATTTATCCTGCTGAATCAGTTACTGTGCTTTCTGAATGTGATTGCTGCTGCAAAATCTGACCAGCCAGGTCACCTTCAGCATTTATTGCAGCCTGATTCAGCACAGCTGATTGGTGGGTGGATTGGATTGCCGGAAAACCCCCAACCAGCTGTTCTAGGCTGCAGGGATTGCCACAGGCCATTTCTGCCTCCATGCCTTGCATTTTTGGCCTCTGGTGGGGGTGTATACATTCAATGTATAAGATGCACACAAATTTTCACTCTCTTTTTTGGGGGGTAAATATGCGTCTTATACTCCAAAAATACAGTATTTGTAATAAGAGTCTGTAAATTATTTGTCGGGAGATTCCTTGCCTATTGGACAATCTACTACAGTACATTTCAATCATTTCTTAGGATCACAAAGAATGCTGCAGTGGTAAAAAGCTGCCTTAATTTTTCAGATTTGTAACTGTCCACTGACTTTCTCATTAGAGTCCATAGTATCCTATATCCTCTTCTACAGAATTACTCTCCATAATGCACTAAGAGATAGCACTGTAAACTTGGTTTTATTTGTGCTGATGGCAGTGAAATTAATTGTCAATATTATATTGAACTTGCATGATGTTCATGATTATTAAAATTAATTCTACTACTCCACCTTTTTTAAAAAAATATTCAATATATTTTACCTGCGTGGATCAGTTGAAAGGTTCTTTCTTGTTTCCAATGAAGTCCTAAGATAGTTGTAAAAAACAGAAGAATATTAAACATATAGTATTAGATAAACTTATGAAAACAATTCTTACACAAATCATACATCTAATAATCTATATATTGTAAAATATATTTTAAAATATTAAATGTATTTTTTAAATAAAAGCTTTAACTGCCATATAAAAAGAAGACAAAGAGTATTAGTTTAACATTATTTTTATAAATATTTGAAATCTGAAGTATTTATAATTAGTGAATCTACACTGTCATTCTGTAATGACATACAAATTTATACCTGCGTTATTGCTATATTTTTTATACTCTATTTTACTGATAACTAGCATATCTCTCTTAGTTTACATATTGCTCCCCAAATTTTCAAAAGTATGTAATTTCAGTAGAACCACCTAGCACAGTGACCTTTTGCCGACTGAATACCCAAAGCGTGCACGCTTGCCCAAAGCACCAAAATGCAATGTGTGCTTGTCCCCCCTGCACATGTGTGTGCAACACCCCCACATGAACCCTGCCCCCTGTGCATGCACAAGCGACCTCCCCCACATGTGTCTCCACACATGCATGGCAGAGACCCGAGGACCACCTGGCTGGGGGGAAGATATCACTGCGCATGCACAGTGGAGCTAAATTGGGCAACAGCTTGTGTGCCATAGGTTCACTATCACAGATTTAGCATGCCCTACATGTATACACGTTTGTGTGTGTGTGTGTATGTATGTCTGTATGTATGTATATTAGAGTTACAGATTATGCCTTTGCTATAATGGTAAATATGAAGGTTTTTATTAAATCTATAATTTTACATGTACCAACTCTAATCATATGGTGATTTCTGGGAAGAAGCCTTATATACATAAACCAAGTGTTTTAGAATCATTCTTTTTATTGATACGTTACTAAAACATTGCATTAACTTATATCTATCTTCTCCTCTCTTGACATCTCTATTAAATGGTTAAAAATACAATTATCTTTCCTTTCACCATAGGAACAGATGGATCTTTATAGATCAGCTGCTTTAAAGCCTGGTATTTCATTTTAGTTTAGAAGGGGAAATCTGTTTTGCATGGTTCAGTGGAAAGACTGGACCTGAACTAGGAGCACATAATTTAGCTAACTCTCTCTGGTAAGATGATCATAACATTGTGATCATGCAAGCAGCTGTCAAATGCTCTCATGCAGATGCATATAAATATACCACAGTTTACAGATTTTGTTTAAATGCACCTACTCACATGTTCACACATTTACAAGTTGTTTTCATAAATAGTTTAAATTAGGATAAATATTCATACCATCTCATCTGAAAACTACTGGTAGTGAACAGTTGTATTTTTTTGAGGATGAAATCATCTTTCCTTAGTTGTTCCTTCAAATTCACTTTTCAAATTCAATGACAACGTTCCCAGAATTGATTGTCCAATGATATCACTCTATCCCTCTAAACAGTACAGATTGTCTTGAAAGTAAATTCAGCATTTACATTTACATCTAAATTTTAATCCCAATGACATTAAAGTAGCATGAAAAAATAATCTGATTCAAATAAGTTTTTAATCAAATGCACAAGTGAACAGGTTTATGTCTTGCCTTTTTCAACATTGTAGATAATGTGCATCCTTCCTTTTGTATCCCTCACAACCCCAATTATGTGAATGTAGACTGCACTGTAATATATTGGATGGTCATCCACTTTAACGGCTAAGGATGGACTTAGGCTTTCAGGCTTTCAGGCTGAAAGTCGAACTCTATTTTATAGACTAGTAAAATAATGAAAAAAGAAAACATGTTTTAAAATAGAAAATCTACCTTCCTATAACTTTCAACTCAACAGAAGTCCAAAAATTTCTGATCCGTCAGTAGACCTCCGAGTTTCTTTGGGGACAACTACATAACAAGGTCTACACAGTTTGGTGTGTGATACTACTTAAAGTTTTTCTGAAGTGCTAAAACATGGGTGTCAAACTCATGTTACATTGATATAACACGATGTATCATATTCTTCTATTTGTGGAGCTGGGGTGCGTGTGGCCTATGCGCATCTGGCCGACGGGCTGCCAGTTTGACACCCCTATGCTAAAAGAACCAAAGGCCAGAGTAGCAATACAGAGACAAGAGTTAAAAGATAAAACTTCTCAAATCTTCTAATATTTAAAATAATTGGAAAGTGAAAATGAAAGCTGTTTCTTATTTGGGAGAGACAATTATTACAATGTGCAAATTATGATTACAGGTAGAACTTGACTTACAACTGTCATAGGGCATTATGGTCATAAATTATGTCAGTCACAAAGGGGGTCACCCACATGATGGACCTGATTTTACAAACTTTTCTTGTAGTGGTCACTAAGTGAATGACCATAGTCATTAAGCCAATCCATGGTCATTAAGTAAACACTTTGGTTATTAAGCAAAACCCATTGTTTGCTACAGACTGTTTTTGCCAAAAAAACAAAATAAATACTGGTTTTCAGTAAAAATGCCATAAATTGTGGTTATGTGATTGTGGGATGTTGCAAACAGCTGTAAATGCGAGCCAGTTGCTGACTGCCAAAATGTACTCACGTGATGGGGAGAGGAAATCATAACTAGCTCATAAATAGTTGGGCAGCCTGCTGTAACTTTGAATGGTCACTAGGCAACCAGTCATAAGTAAAAAATTACATGTGCCTGGTATTCACTGGTTCTCTCTTTGGCCAGGACAGCTATCTTCCTTTTCTGTTGATACATATTATTTTATGTCTGTTTTTAATTTTGTACATTGCCTAGAGTCATCAACCAGTCGGTTGGACTTAAAATGTAAATTATACATAAAATAGAAATAAATATCCAATCCAGCATGCATATTTTCCCTAATGGAGCAATGGAGCCTACATCAGTATGAGAATCAACTTGTACAAAAAGCCACATCACAAACGAACAATTTCCAACTAGTCAGTTCTGGTTCTTTTGATTTTTGGTATTCTCTCTCCCTCCCTCCCTCTCTGTATTTGGAAATAGCACCCTTTTAAAATGAGAGAAATTAAACCTCTTTCTAAAAAAGAACAAGTATGTCTACCATAAAAGTCAATTAATACAGTATGCCTATGACAGATTGCACTGAGGTTGAGAGTGAAGGAAGTCCCTAGACACAAACAATCAGCAGATGGGAAAGATTGTTACAGGCTTATCAAGGAAATGGATTCGGTGTCGGTCACACAAACAGTCTGGGAAAAGGAAAATCAAAAGCTTTCAAGAAAGCTGTTTTGATGTAGAAGGACAAGTGTGATTCTTGCTTCCCTGATCCTGCTTTGCAGGTAAGACTCGAGAATGCCCCTAGCTTGGGAAACAATTATAGGACCAGAAGGGAAAAGAAATAAGCTTTGACTTAAAGGCAAAAGAGTCCTCCCTCAGCCAGGTTGCTACTTCAATTGAATTTTCAATTAAACACATACCCCCATCTCATCTCCAAAAGCTTATTTCATTTCCTAACAACATTTAACGTAATAGCTCTAGTGTAATTTCAATTCTAAAAAACAATGAATGAACCAAGATTGAACAATTCTGAACTAAATGGATAACTAAATAGAACTGGATATGTTTAGTCTTACGAAGAGAAGGACTAGGGGGAGTGGTGGGTTTCAATTTATTTTACTATTGGTTTTTCTCATGTGTGTGCGTGGGCACAACGGTTTTGCGCATGAACAGAAGTGTCCAGGCAGATGGTGCCACCACTACCGGTTCGCCCAATCCAAGGTGAACTGGAAAAAACCCACCTCTGACTAGGGGTGACATGATAACAGTTTTCCAATATTGGAGGGGTTGTCACAAAGAAGTGGGGGAAAGGGGTCATCCTATTCGCCAAAGCATCTAAGGGCAGAACAAAAATTAATGGATGGAAGCTTATTAAAGATCCAACCTAGAACTAAGGAGAAATTCCTGACAGTGAGATTAATTAATTAGTGGACGCTTTTAAGAAGAGATTCGACAGCCATTTGTCTGGAATATTATAGGGTCTTCTGCTTAAAAGAGGGTTGGACTAGAAAACTTTGAAATCCCTTCCAACTCTGTTATTCTGTGTAATAATGCAGTAACAATTAAAGATTTTATCCTAACTCTGGAAATTAATTTTAAAAACCCTAACAAAACTTAAGTATTGTGTTATTTTTCTGATTTGCCAAAAAGGGGGACTATATTTTTAAATTCATAGCAGTTCAAAGTCTGCAAAATATTTCTATTTTAGGAAAAAAGTATTCCAAAATATCTTGTACCTAACAAACAAAGCATGTCCGCCTTCTGCCAATTACCTCCCTTCGTCCCATCAGATCGCATAGAGTAGGCCTCCTCCGAATTCCATCCGCCAGTCAGTGCCGACTGGCGACTACGCGGAGGAGAGCCTTCTCGGTTGCAGCTCCGACGCTTTGGAACGATCTCCCCGTGGAGATTCGCACCCTCACCACCGTCCAGACCTTCCGCACAGCCCTCAAGATCTGGCTATCCCGTCAGGCCTGGGGATAAGACTCTAACCTCGCCCCACCCGAATGCTGAATGAATGTTGTGTTTTACTGGTTTATTTTTTTATTCACATTTTTTTTCCTTGTGTTTTGTCTTGCACTCCCTTCCTATTAATTGTAAGCCGCCCTGAGTCCCCTCAGGGAAAAGGGCGGCCTATAAATGTCAAATAAATGACAAAAAAAATATGTCATTTTAAATACAAGCTCAAGTATTTTTACTTCTTTTTGTTTGCTTTCACTATGACCCAGGAGGAACTAATAATGATGATCTTGCGATTCTTTGTTAACTTGAGATCTGGGAATTGAAAATAATGAACTTAGTTTACTTGCAGATAAGTCTTGTCTGCAATATAACATATAAAATCTATGTATATAAAAGTCTAATGCCGCACACTCATCACAAAATCTCCAGAACTGTAAAGCCTACAACTTGAAATCTGACACATATGTTGCTCTTGGCTTGTAGGTGCTCGCTAAGAAAGGATTTTTCAAAATGACCATCAGAACATTAATATTTCTTATACAATAATTAACAAGCTCTGATGCTAAGGGATTCTACTCCCCCTCCCCATCTAAAAAGAACTCTGTTCCAACTGCCAGTTGCCTTATATTAACACGCTCTGATGCTAAGGAGTTAGACATTCTACTCTCCCTCCCCATCTGAAAAGAACTTTGTTCCAACTACCAGTTGCCTCACATTTCCTTGAAGGTAAAGGTTCCCCTCGCACATACATGCTAGTCATTCCCTAGAGGGCAGTTCATCTCCATTTCTAAGCCAAAGAACCAGCACTGTCTGATGACAATTCTGTGGTCATGTAGCTGGCATGACTAAATGCCAAAGGCACATGGAATGCTGTTACCTTCCCACCAACATGGTACTTATTTTTCTACTTGCATTTTTACATGCTTTCGAACAGCTAGGTTGGCAGAAGCTGAGGCAAGTAACGGGAGCTTACTCTGTCACACGGCACTAGGGATTCGAACCACTGAACTGCCGACCTTTTTGATCAACAAGCTCAGCGTCTTAGCCACTGAGCCATCATGTCCACACATTCTATTACCTTAGTTCAAACTGGCAGATGTTCTACTCCTTCACTCAGGGGCCGTCTGGGGCTCCTTATAGTATTAAATGTTGGTACCTCACCAATGGTGGGTTTCAAATTTTTAGAACCTCTTCTGTAGGCCTGCTTTGTGGGAGTGGCTTGCTGGCCATGTGACCAGGTGGGACTGGCTTGCTGGCCATATGACTGTGTGGGAGTGGCTTGCAAGCCATGTGACTGAGTGGGCGTAGCCAACTTGTAAAATGTGGTGGAACTCACTTAACAACGTACTTGCTTAGCAACCAAAATGTTGGCTCAGAAACTCTGGCATTTGAAGTGCGCAAGTCTTAAAGCTGTCAAGTTACAAGACCCTTACACCCCTAACCCTTTATAAAAAAAACTCCAGTGGTGTTCAAACTTGGCAGCTTTAAGACTTGTGGACTTCAACTCCCAGAATTCCTCCTCCAGTCATGTTGGCTCAGGAAGTCTGGCATTGAAGTTACAAGACCCTTGCACCCCTAACCCTTTAGAAAAAAACCCCAGGGGTGTTCAAACTTGACAGCTTTAAGACTTGTGGACTTCGACTCCCAGAATTCCTCCTCTCTCTCTTCATCTTGATGATGTGTGGATGGGCAGAGGGAGGGAGCTGAACCGGTTCTAAATGGCACTGTAGATTTGTGGAACCTCTTCTATAGAAGAGGTTAGAACTGGCAGGAACCCACCCCTGTACCTCACCAACATGTCTATACCTTCCACCTATAGAACTGCTTCTGGACTCAAGAGGGTGAGAACAATATTCCCTTATGTATTTCAATCACCGACTACTGAGCCAATGGATTGAACTAGAGTGAACCAGATTTCACCTGCACTGCCTGATCATATAGTTTCAATGTGAAGCATGGGTATCCAGCTAGTTATAAATGAAACTGTACTAAGAATATTCTAGATTGCTTCTACAATATTTAAACATCTTTCTGCCATTTTCATTAAGTGGCACATTACTGTATATAATGAAGACATGTAAATGAGATACTAAATTGGGCTGATTAATTGATCACTCTGTAAAACCTTTACTGTGACACTATGCAATTTTTATAGTACCTATGAAAATTAGACCACTAATATAAAATAAGCACTTGCTCTTTTAGAAGCAAAAGAAGATGAAAAGTATACATAGGTTCTGTAAATGATTGCAATCTTTCAAATAAAAGCTGATTGTCTGAATTTAATTGATTAATAACAAATTCTTTTAATTCTGGGCTGATTTTGTTTTTGGAAGGGAGACCAAAAGAAATCCTAGGCTGTAGGTTAATGCAGTATATTATAAACCATTCCATAAGAAGGCAATAGCAAATTATTTTTATATATTTACCAAGAAAATTAAGTTGATATATTCACAAACTCAGCAAAATGAGCTTTATTCAAAGGAGACGTTGTTTTATTTATATAATTGAAGTTTCTCTTTCAGAAACAACTTTACTGATAGAAGAAAACAGCTTTTTTGATAGACCATTCATCTTGAAACAGACTATTATCTGTGTCAAGCATAACCCAGTAGTCCAACTCTCTGCAGAAAGTGCACTTTCACATCATGAAAGTATACTTTTGGTAAAGTGTGATGTTGCCTTTATAAGTTAATGCCATTGAAAGTTACAAGAACCAGAACAAAGGGAGGACATCTGCTTGAAATATTACAGCAAGCAGTTTTAAGACAAAACAGCTAGAATCTCAGTGGAAAATGATTTCACAAGCAAATTTTAGCTAAAATATCCCACGTCACAGAGTTTTAACTGTCAACAGATGTGTTTAAAGAACCAGGTCTGCCTCAAGAATATAAGCAAAACAAAAATAAGCTCAAAATAGAATTCCTATTAATACTGTGGTTTTCATTACAAATGATGGCATTCTAGCATTGTTAATTGATGCACTTTGCAATGTTGTCCAGGCATTTATATACCTGATGACTCATAAAATGAAAAAAAATATGGAAAATGATACGTGTATCACCTTTTTATATTTGGTTTTATAGTTCTACTTCAAACTTTGGAATAATTATCGGCCAACTTAATATAAATAAAGCTACGGACAAAAAACACAGATGTCCTATTAATCTTATACTAAGTCTGAACCATAGCATTTTCAAGCTTCCCTCTCTATAGTCAACAATTAGTTAGAATTATTTGGATCAAAAACCAAGGTTTATAAATAGCATCCTATGCTATCAATAGCATCCCATGATGCCATCTTCCTTTGACTGTGTCACATTTAATACCCATTGCTGTGCTGAATCATTGACTGATTAAAGCTATTATCCATGTGACTCAGTCAGACAGATCTGCATTTGTTTCTTCAAAGAAAGCAATGGCAAGCCTCTTCATACTGATGCCAAATTATATGGATTTGTCTATAAAGTCACCAGAACTCTAGCTTGACGTAAAGGCGATTTTACCTTCTAGTTGTTTCCTCACCTCAGAATAAGTGAAGATATGTAATCATGGACTTTAAACAAACCACAACAATCATTTAGTCCAACTCTCTTTAACACTATGTAAAACAACAATAACCCAATTAAATCATATTTGAAATATATCCATTCAGCCTATAAAGACAGAGAACTCACAATCTCTGTGTGTAAACTATCCTATAAAGCAAACTTTATTCTTATATTTTTCTAATATTTAAATGAAAAATCTAGGTTGCTGCAATTTATACTTATTATTTTTTGCTTCTGTAGCAAAGAGAATCATTTCTGACTATTTCCCCTGTGGCCTTCTGTCAGTCAATATCAGTAAAAACGCGGATATTATGTTTTCTCTTTTTTCTTTTATCCAGATTGAATATCCCAAGTGCCTTAAACCTGTCCCCCCCTAAGACATAACCTCAAATCCCTGTATCATCAATGCTGCCCTCTTCCGGACCTATTCTAACTTGTGAATCACTTTCTGGAAATGTGGTGCACAAAACCATGCATAGCACTGTAGGTGTAATCTCAACAGCAAAGGGGAATAGGGTGTTTTATTCACATAGTTGCTTTTCTCCTTAAAATTATATGGAGTTGGGTCCTCCAATTCAGAGCTCTAACTACCATCTAATCAATATTATTTTATTTCACAATAGAGCTGGGCAACATTTCTTTCCTGAATTTCTCAGCCATTTTTAAAGGAGTCATGCATTTTCCCAGGCTTGCTCTATAGTCATGAAGACTCAGAAAAATGCCTGTTTTAATTAAGGAGGCTCTAAAGAGGTTGCAAAGGTTATCTTTTCTTAATGCTCCTTTGATTCAAACATGTATTTTCAAAGCTAATACTGCTACCATGTAGGTCCTGGGAAAAAAATGTTTTTTAAGGAACAGTTGACAGACACAAGCAAAGATTCATGCCTACTTTGGTTCCACACACTCCAGAAATGTTTCAGACTGACTTGTTATCCAGATACAGAATTAGATTAGAAAAACAGGGTTCAATTCTCTCTCAGCCTAGCCAAGGAACACACAATGACTTTTTTTTTTCATTTTTCAGTAAAATAATATACCTGCAAATAAAATTTGCAGGAAAAATAAAGCTTATGTGTAGAAGGTGCAAATTAAATTGAATAGAAACCCATAAGAGGTTTTCAGGTTATAGATCTTTTAAGCCTATATTTTTTTAAAAGGACACATTGATAGTTTTGCTATACTAGAGGAACATATGATTTGCATTGACAATACTTCTTACAGCATGAATAGCTGAACTAATAGTTGATTTTGTGCAAAGGAAGGGTATACCTTTCCTAATATGTTGGGAACTATGAGGAAGAAATACTTAAAAGGAATAAACATGCTGAGGATTGTCACAGAATAAACCTGTTGAAGGCTAGATGGCAATATATTGTAGTGATTACGTTTTTGGACTAAGAGTGGAATTCCAAATTCAAGTTTATCATCAGCTAAACTTTTCTTTTTGATTAATCTGCTCATCAAGGCTGTTGACTGAGGGGGGGGGAATGAAGTGAGATCCCAACATAAGCTGTCTTCAGCTCCTGGAGAAAAGCCAGCATCTAAATCTAATGCAGGCACAAACAAATAAAATGAAGATGAGCCAAAACCACACTGAGAAGTCTATAGTGATGAGAATATTTCTGCATCCCATGAGCATTGTTGTCTGTCTGGATATTATTATTTGGGCTTACCAGTAATTGCCTGGTTAGAAGGATCCCTTTGATTTGAGGGGAGCATTGTCATTGTATCTGTTATTCCTCCATGTTCCCACAGTGTTGCTTTAGGTAAACAATATGAGTACTGTTACATTTCTTCTTATTTTTTTCTGGCTAATGTATTGCCCGGGTTTGCAACATCTCTGAATAAGTAATTTATAAAGATTCAGAACATGAGAGGTTCTGAGCACCTTAACCCAACAGAAGGAAATGGATACCTGTACCCCAGTTCAGATTAGGCTCAATGTATACTGCTTCTAAAAACTAAACAGTTAAGAAGCTGCAATCTAATAGGCTGATTTTTTTAAAAGGTTTTGTGTGACTTTGAGTAAATGTTTAATAACTGGTAAGTGGTTACACCATGGGTGTCAAACTCATGTCGTGGTGGTGGTGTCACGTGAGATATCAGGACTTTTTCCTGCTTTGCTAAACCGGGCATGGGTGTGGCCAGCGTGTGAGAGGAATTTGACAGCCCTGGCTTAGACTGTTATTTAGGTTTCTTGGCAAGTTTTCAGATGTGGTTTGTCCTTGCCTGTTTCCTAGGGCTGGAAGAAAGTAACTGACTCAAAGTCACCCAGCAGACTTTGTGCCGAAGGCAGGACTACAATTTATAGTTTCCTGATTCTAGTCCGATGCCTTAGTCACTACACCAAAAGGAGTCTCAAAACTTAATTAAATACTTGAAGGCATCCTATTTTCTTAGAAATCTAATTGAGGGAACATCATATGAATACACAAGAAACAGTTATCTTATATCTAACTAGAAGAAGAATGGCCCCTTTGGAAAGGATTACAATTTTTCTAAAAATAATAAGATGAGGATTGATTGATTAATTTAATTAATTCAAAATAGCATCCAACTTGCAAATTGCTTTTCAAAGAAAGCTAAGAACTTAGCTTTCCCCCCCCGTAGATTTTCAAAGAAAGCTAAAGAACTTATCTTATTATTTAATTATCAATTTTCATACACAGTATTTACTGGGAACATTCAAAAAGGGAATTATATTGGTTAGCAGTTTGGTGAAAACAAAATAAACATATATCAGGGAAAGGCATTGTCTTATTTTTCTTAGAGCAATGGTCTTCAGACTTGAGATACCTAGGGAACCCTTCTCAATGTGAAAATTCAATACAGAATCAATGATTTAATATGCTTTATGTAATACATTTTATTTAAACAAAATAAAATGCAAGTATGTTGCAATAATATATTTCATACAATGCAAACAGAAAATGTCATGTTGAATCCTGGATGATTATCATGGAACGCTAGGGTTCCATGAAACCTAATATGAACACAGTGCCACAGATTTAGAGCTAAAAGTAACTGAAATGTTTATATTTGTTGCCCCTAAATATTTTTACAGCCCTAGCTTGATTTTATGGTTCAGATCCCCTACTCAGCAGGACGAGGGAAGGGGCTCCTGTCTGGTCACACTTTTGTTTGGTCTGAAATTATAAGACTCCCCAACATAGGTCAAGAGCCAGCTTGGTGTAGTTAGTTGGTGATTGTAGACCAGTTACTCTCTCTCAACCCTAGGAAGGAAGCAAGGGCTAACCACTCCTGAAATCTTACCAAGAAAACTAGAACTTTGCCCAGGCAGTTCCTAGGAGTCAATACTGACTTGAAGGTACACACATATGCATTCACAAGCATGTACATGTGCACATTCACACAAGGAGATTATCAAGGTACGACATTAACATTTCTAAAATACATGAAACTTAAAGAAAAAGTAAAGGATGACCGAGAGACATAAAATTTCCTCTTGTTGATAACATGGATCTTTTAGAAGACTTTCATAAAGTCAATATGGTTTGGTCTGTTTTCTATCTCAAAACCACAGTATATTGATGTAGCAAGTACAATTTAGAAGTAATATTCTCTGGAAAGGGTCTTGCCATCAGGCATTATGAAATCCAGCCACAGAAATCCAAATATTTCAATCAGGTTGCTATGATCTTCTCAGCAGAGCTTTTAAATCTGCCACAACAATGGGAGTTACAGAGGGGGAAGGGCCAGTGGGGGTCAAGAGAATTCAGTCGGCTTAGAAATGAAATATTTTCCAGTGGTTCATATCACTTGAAAATGTTGCAACACAGCTTGCTTACATAGAGTATAGACACTGCATAATTATAACTCATGCAACAAATTATGTTGCACTTTATAAGGGTTCCACAGCAATAAAAATGCAACAATATTTTACAATATAATTGGAACAAGAACCTCTAAAGTATCAAAACAATAAACTGCAGAAGATGAATAAGTGGCTTTCATCCTGTTCTCCATTATTTTGCGGAAGAGCTACATAGGTTTAGTGGTTTAGTGGTTTAGTGGTTTATTAGCATTTGTAGGCCGCCCTTTTCCCTGAGGGGACTCAGGGCGGCTCACAGAAAACCAGGGAGAGGGGAATACAATATTAAGACAACAACATATAATAAAAATAGTAAGCAACATTCATTCATCATTCGGGCGGGGTAGCAATTCTTATCCCCAGGCCTGACGGGCGAGCCAGTTCTTCAAGGCTATGCGGAAGGCCTGGACGGTGGAGAGGGTACGAATCTCCACGGGGAGCTCGTTCCAAAGGGTCGGGGCTACTGCTGAGAAGGCCCTCCTCTTTGTAGTTGCCAGCCGACACTGGCTGGCCGATGGAATGCGGAGGAGGCCTAATCTATGGGATCTTATAGGTCGTAGGGAGGTAATTGGCAGAAGGCGGTCTCTCAAGTATCCAGATCCACTGCCATGTAGGGCTTTATGGGTGATTAATAGCACCTTGAAGCGCATCCGGAGATCGACAGGTAGCCAGCGCAGCTCGCGGAGGATAGGTGTTATGCGGGTGAATCGGGGGGCACCCGCAATCACTCGCGCGGCTGCGTTCTGCACTAGCTGAAGTCGCCGGATGCTCCTCAAGGGCAGCCCCATGTAGAGCACATTGCAGTATTCCAGCCTAGAGATCACAAGGGCCCGAGTGACTGTTGTGAGGGCCTCCCGGTCCAGGTAGGGTCGCAACTGGCGCACCAGGCGTACCTGGGCGAATGCCCCCCTGGTCACAGCCGTTAAATGGTGGTCGAATGACAGCTGTGGATCCAGGAGGACTCCCAAGTTGCGAACCCTCTCTGAGGGGTGTAGAATTTGACCCCCCAGCCTGAGTGTTGGAATGTTTGCCAAATCTTTGGGAGGGAAACACAACAGCCACTCGGTCTTTTCTGGGTTGAGCACAAGCTTGTTAACCCTCATCCAGTCCATAACGGCCTCAAGACCCCGGCCCATCACGTCAACCGCTTCATTGATTTGGCACGGGGCGGACAGATACAGTTGAGTATCGTCCGCATATTGATGGTATCTAATCCCGTGCCTGCGGATGATCTCTCCCAGCGGTTTCATGTAGATGTTGAATAGTAGGGGGGATAAGACCGAACCCTGCGGCACCCCATAATTTAGGGGCCTTGGGGACGATCTCTCCCCTCCCACTAACACCGACTGCGACCTGTCCGAGGTATATATGATACTACCTTGAAGTTACTTAATTCAAGTGATATTTTATAAAATAGTTGTCCTCTCTGCTGAGTCAGTGCCCTAGAAGCCTTACCACATATTCTTAGAAGAGGAAAAATGAGCGGATAATGGAAATAGCTTCTGATGCTTGTAGAGCTTCCGTCCACCAGGGACAGCAATGGGATGACATTCAAGTAGTACCAGGAAGAAAAAAAGTGCTGACTTCGATCAATAATTTTCACACTGCAGTATCTCTAATATTTATAGTGGCAAGAAGGTGATGAGCATCAGGGAGAAAGCAAAATAGCTTAACTCTTTTTTTTTGCATGTCTTTAGACAAAAGGAGAAAAAAAAACAGTTCAAAAATATTGTAAAATTCAGATTGGGAATGCAAATCAAAATACACAAGAAAATGATAAGAGAACACTTATCCATTCTGAATTTTGCCTCCCAAAAATAGTCCAGATATTCCACCTCTAATTCTGGGGGGTTAAATCTTACACCCCTCAGAGAAGGCCCGCAACTTGGGTGTTCTCCTGGATCCACAGCTGACATTAGAACATCACTTGTCGGCTGTGACCAGGGGAGCTTTTGCCCAGGTTCTCCTGGTGCACCAGTTGCGGCCCTACCTGGACCGGGAGGCACTCCAAATGATCACTCATGCCCTCGTCACCTCAAGGCTCGACTACTGTAACGCACTCTACATGGGGCTGCCCCTGAAGAGTGTTCGGAGACTACAATTGGTCCAGAATGTAGCCGCACGAGCGATACTGGGTGTACCTAGGTACACCCATGTTACACCTATCCTCCGTGAGCTGCACTGGCTTCCCATCGGTCTCCGGACATGCTTCAAGGTGCTGGTCATTACCTATAAAGCCCTACATGGCCTAGGACCTGGATATCTCCGTGACCGCCTCCTACAACATACCTCCCAGTGTCCAATAAGATCGCACAGGGCAGGCCTTCTCCGGGTACCGTCGGCCACACAATGCCATCTGGCGGCTCCCTGGGGGAGAGCCTTCTCTGTTGCTGCCCCAGCCCTTTGGAACGATCTACCCCCTGAGATCCGGACCCCCCCCCACTCTCCTGGCCTTCCGTAAGTCTGTTAAGACCTGGCTGTTACGGCAGGCCTGGGGCTGTTGATCTTGACTGAGCTTCAGCCCCATTACAACTAAGTGCATGTTGTGCTTCTGTTTTTAAGTTGTTTTGTCTCGTGTTTTTTTAATCTAATCTTTTTTAATATTTTAAATTGCTTTTATGTAAGCCGCCCGGAGTCCTTTGGGATTAGGCGGCATACAAATCTATTAAAATTACAAATTACAAATTAATTCAAATCACCAGGACCAGATGGATTAGACTCCAAGGTTTTAAAGGAATTCGCAGATGTGCTCTCAGAACTGCTGAGCCATATCATTCAAAGATCCTGGAGCACTGGGAAACTATTACAGTAGATGGCTGGAAAAGGGCTGATATAGTTCCCATCTTCAAAACAACAACAACAACAACAACAACAAAATTGGATCCAGGAAACTACAGACCTATCACCTGATATTAATACTTCTGGAAAAGATTATCAAGAATGAATCTGCAAACATCTATAAATAAACAAAATTATAACCAGAAGGAAACATGAGTTGCAAGCAAGCGTCTAGGACAGAGTTCCTCAACCTTTCTGGGTTGGCTGCCCGGTGGGGGGGGGAGGGGGGCACATTTACACAAACATACATGAAAATGGGGCCGCAAGCATGTGTGCAGTACACACACTGACAACAGCCCCCGTGTAGCACACATGGCAATGGTAGGGCAAGAGGGATGGCCAGCCATTCATGCCACCCTGTGGCCAATAGGCCATGGCCCAGTAGTGTTGGGGACCCCTGGTCTACAATATAGACAACTGATGTATCATAAAAAAAATAATAGAATTTGCACAGGTCGTTATGTAAAGTTATGGAAGCCTAGTAGAACAGAAGCAAATGGGACCTATCTATAAACAGTGTTTGTGAGTCCCATATTGTCTAGTTCCCCATGAATTTCATATATTAATATTATTTGAAGTATGCTTAATCTAAATATTATAAAATATTAAATGTATAAACAATATAGTAAGGAAGACAAGAATAAAACTAATAGGTTAAGATGATGCTTTGAGTGCATAAGTACTTGTATAGAAAAATAGCCTTAATTCATACTTAAAATAAACATTTTTAGTGTTTTTCTGTGCTAAGTAACTTACATGATAACTGTACCCTTGTAATTTCTAAAGAAAGCAAGCCTGTGGAAATTACTACGTGAGTAATCTTTGCCACCGTATGGAATGGAAATAAACATTTGTCGTTCTGTTTTATTTCTTCTGTTTATTCATGAAAGTATAAAAATAGGAGAACCCATGGGGTGATTAAAGGGGTCTGTAGGGTTTTTGTTTTGTATGTCAGAAGTACAGTATTAGTACTTAATGTTTTATGGTCCATTGCAGCTCATGGAGTAGGAGAGCAGTAGTTTCATTGGTTTATTTATTTTTTGTCCCGCAGCTCCTTTGCTCTCACAATAAAAACCAATAATGTTTTAGGCCTCTGTGTGTGTTTCCTCCATTTTTTTTTAAATACCCACCTGAATTAGAAATTGCTTTTGAGGCTCTCCTGTATTACAAAATTGTACACAGACATTATTACACACACTGAAATTCAGTGTTGTAATCCTCCCATTTCCCTTGACAGCTAATAGTCATCTTTGTAACAGCAGTTTCAATTTTTGGATCCTAGTTGATGCAACAAAACTCTTTGACCTAACTGTGGAAAACATATATTTAATTTTGTCCCAGGCAGCCTTCCTCAACCTTTTAACCTACAGAATCCCCTGAAACATTTTTTTTCCAGTCTCAGGCATAAAAATTGCAGAAAGATATGAAAATTCCCAATTCACTTTCAACCTAAAAAAAATCCATGTTTTACAATGACTACTACAGCAAAACGGCAACAGCTCAGCATAAAAATTCCCACCACTATAAGTAGATGGCATTCATTTTTTGAAGTTGGTTTTTTATCAATATTGTAGACCCCTTATAATTCTTCTAGAATTCTGGAGTTCTACAGAACTCCAAGTGGAAAAGACTAATATAAAGGTATGCAATAATTTTAATTCAATATTTATTGTACCTCCACAAAAATACAAGATCTAGTGATTTAACTCACTAAATATAACTAAAATTATGCTACTAATTTTTGCTCTGTTGCTTTAAATATTTTACTTTGTATATTCCACTTATCAATTTAGCTACAAAGACAATTGGGATAAGGACATTGGTGCTTCTTATTAATCTGTTATATGCATAAACCATATGGGAAAGTCTACCATTCTGTGAACCATTCATAAAGATAATAATCTAAAACTTCATTTATGTAAGGCCAGTATTGGACTTAAATACCAATATTAGCAGTAAGAAAGACTGCAGCTCGCAGGTCTATCTAGAACAATAAGATCAAGACTGCTTGATCTTATTCAATGACAACACAGCAAAGAGTTTTGGAAGATCAAATCTGATAACCTCAAATTTTATTGTTTTTTTATAACTAATGGGACTGGCCCAGGGGGTATCAAACTTGCATCATCACGGCATCATCACGTGATGTATCACAACTTTTTGCTAAACTAGATGTGGCTATGGCCAGGGCGTGATGCATCCAGCCCATGAGCCGCGAGTTTGACAACCCTGGACTAGACTGTGCCTACTGAAGTTGGCAAAGCCGGAAGCAAGTAGCTTGGGAATACTTAGGAAGGGCTGTTTTCTAAACAAAGAGTGATATAATCAATTAGCCATTAACCTGGGAAAAAGGACTGTTACCAACTTGTTACAAAGAGTGAGAACAAGACTAGAGATTGGGATACCCCTGTCTCAAGCATCATATAAACACAAACACACAGAGACACACATCAGACTTCTTAGTCTGAAAGCTTCTAACTGCAATAAAGTTCTTCATTCACTCATGTCAACTCCTCAATTATAAAAGAAAGAATTATTGCATGGGTCTCGGGCACTTTCAATTAGCTTGCTTTGCTTTTTAATTACATTGTTCTTTGTTTTTAAAACAAAAACAATTAGCATCAATAAGAATAACGTTTTTCATTATTGGACTTTTAGCATGTTCATTAAAAACACCTAACACCTAAGTCATCTCAGTCACAAAATTCTGATTACGCAACTCCTTGCTATACCAGAGCTCCCCCTAGCATTCATATGTTGGTACTGTGTCATTTTAGGTTTTTCAAAATTAGTTGCTTCCGATTAGCCTATTCAGAGCCCTTTCGTATGCAACAGCAGAAAAAGCACAGTTTATTATGTTCCACATATAGCTGCCTTTTTAACAGTTTTGATACAACTGAACAGTACTACTATTTGTTGAAAGCCAGAAAAAAGTCAAAATTTATTATAACTCATATTATTCATGCAGTTTTAAGAAACAATGAATTAGGCTGAAATAAAACCGAAACAAACACGTGGATCACCCACAATCAATCTATCCCAAAAAGGTAGAGTGAAACCAGAGGTAAAATCATCTTGTGAGGATGCAATCATGAGTCAAGAACTACCGGTAAGTTCGTGTTTTGGCAAATTCAAACCATGCCAAAGGAAGAAATGAAAAATGGTCAACCTGATTTAATAGACTTATTAATAAGCTACAGCAAGTCAAATGGTATGCTCTTGTACAGCCTTGAGTGGGCTTATGAAACTTTACTACAAATAACTATGACTTCTTTGCTTTTCATGCAGCATTGATTTTTCTTCTTCTTAATAACAACATCTGAGAGACCTTAGGCATCAGCTATTTCATAATATGACGCAGGTACTGGATAGCCTGAGCCTCCATGAATCTTTCCTTTTTCTCTAAATCACAGGTTCTTCAACTAGATTTATAAGCACAACTTTTATTTTTACTGATTTGTTTACCAGCATTTGTGTGACATGTACCAACCAGCATTCTGTAGTTGCTGTTTTATTATATTTATTGACAAGATGGAAAAATTCCATTCATGTCCATCAAGTAAAACATTTTAAAAATTGTCCTTGTGATTCTGAAAATGCCAATAAATATAATTTTAGAGGCATTTTTAAAAAAGTATTTTTTATGGGAATTAAAAAGTGATATTGATATGTAGTTGATCAGATTTATTATTATTAGCAGATATAACTAGAGAAATATACTATTAATAATAATAAACAGTTACAATTTTTAAAAACTGTTGCAGAAAAATCACAGTAATTATGTTTACCAACTCTGATTTCTAATTGCCCTCATTCATAATAATAAACCAAATGTTCTTTTTCTATTTTTGGTTTAGTGTGAATTGAATCCACCTGCTATGTCTTAGCACTGCTCAAACCCAGAATTGCTTGTTCAATAACTTATGGTTAACAAATTATTAATGCGGCATTATATATAACCATGAGAGATATGCATAGAGAGCAAGTGAAGTTATATCACATAAGTTATTTTAATTGTGATGGAAGATAAATGCAATAAATAAATACGAAGAGAAATGAGAGAGTAAGAAAGTTTTTTGTCCCTATCTATGAATCCATTCACCCAATGAAGCTGAAAGATAAAAAGCTAGCATTATAAAGCAATGTATTTTTTACCACAACATTTTTCCAGCTTTTTTCTAACTATTTATTTAATGATATTTATATTTGTAAACAAGATGTGCACTGTATCAGAATGATATGATGGTCGTATTGTACTTTCAAAATTATAGTGAATAAAAGGGTATTTATAAATTAGATGATGGCTTTAAACATTCCTAGAAACTAATTCTTAGCATTAGAAAACACTGTTTTAATCTTGGATGCATGGAGGATGATTCATTAGTAGTTGAATATGTCCATATAAACTGCGTAAATGTTATCTCTTAACAACCACCTAGATCAGGACTGACAAACTTGGGGCCTCCAAGCATCATGTGCTGGCCATGCCTGGTTTAGTGAAGAGGAAAAAAGTCACGTTGCATCATGTGATGCAGCCATGACGATGTGGGTTTGACACCCCTGACCTAGATG
Source organism: Thamnophis elegans (assembly GCF_009769535.1). NCBI lineage: Eukaryota > Metazoa > Chordata > Lepidosauria > Squamata > Natricidae > Thamnophis > Thamnophis elegans. The sequence continues at coordinate 110,070,784 of NC_045542.1, forward strand.
ATCTGCCTTAATTCCTTTCAGTGCACCTGGCCATCCATCTAACCTCATGCTGAACTCTTTCAACATTTTCCAATATTTCCTGGTTCTGTGAATATTTCTCCAAAATGCAATACTTTGTGTCTTGAAGAATTTTTGTTAAGTGTATCAGATAGCTAATCTTTTTTATTACTGTAATAATCTACATGTTGCAGAATCAGCTTTTGGATATGAGTCCTGGTAGAAAACAGTATATGGTCAGTTAAATGTTCCAAATTAAATGTGCTATATACAATAAACTTTGCAGCAGGAGCTACCTTTACAATCTTTACATTAATGACTTAAGAAAGAGACCAATATGAGCAGAACCAGTTAAATTAGATTAGTTAAGCCCCATTTGTTATCGGATCTATTCTGAAAGCCATAGGGATGGTTTGAACTAAATAAATAATCAACATTAGAAGGCAAAATGGATTTACTCCTCTTTTTCTCATCTTTCACTGGAACTTTCCTATTCTATTTTATTTATTTTAGCTGCTTAAACAAGTTAATGAATGCTTTTTAAAATACTAATGTGATCATTGTGAAGAGTTCCACATGCCAATACTGTAGCATAAGAGTCCAAAGACTGGAAACTATTAGGTATACATGTATTTACTCATGAAATCTGCATCAAAGGATACAAAATTAATTTGAAAAATTGAAAGAAAAGAAAATTGCATTCTTTCCACAACAGATAGCAGTACAACTAACACCACCTTTCAATTAAAAAAGAAAGAAAAGAAAAGGAACCATTGTAATAGGCACATGAATAAATCTTGCGTACTGACTCCTAAAGGTAATGCTTTGAATTTGTTTCCAAGATACCAGAACTTTTTTATTACATGTATAAACAGAATTATAATTAGATTAAAAGATTACAGAGATCTCTCTCTATGTGAAAAGAAGTAATTACACACTCCCACTTTTCTACATTGAGGGTGGTAGTAATTACTGTTTATGTTTCTAGAAAATATATAAAGATACAACATAAATTCTTAGTTCTCTTTAGTAAGCAAATTAAAAGATTTGGATAATGCCAAGTAGATACATGGATTTACTCATATTTCGTCATCAAAGGATACAAAATTAATTGCATTTTTATGCTGCTTACCATCTTACTGCAGGGATATTGTTTTGTGAACACAGCAATTCATCTCTGGACTATATATTTAAATATATGTACAGTTGGATAAATATACCTGTTTTTTGCTATTTAAAATTCTTCCCTTACAATGCATAAAACTACAGAAATAATATAAAAAAGAACAAAGAAGAAACTATGATATAATAAAAAGCTGTTTTGTACTAGATAAGAAAATTAATAAAAACTGTATGAAGTATTTTGCACTATTTATTAGTTATTATAGCATAACATTTTTTTTAATGATCAAAAGTCTACTTTACTCTGCATTGATGTATCGTTCCTCACTTCTTATATTAGGAATAACTTTCATGTTTATCAGCTAATCATGTCAAATTTTACTTTAAAATATTTTATTTTATTTTCATAACACACATTCACATGTATACTATACATAGCCCATATCATATAGTATTAAATAATAATTACATCAGTTCCTCTTGTCAACAATGCCCCCCAAAATAGGAACCCATTATAGCTTTTCTGCTCTCCATACACCTCTTTCTTCTACCACCCTCCAACTTTCTATCTTCCTTTCATCAACCCCCTCTACTCTACTTCCCCTCCCCCTCTACCACTCCTTTCTCCACAATCCACTCCCCCCCATCCTTCTCATTTTCCCCACCCCACCCTCTCTCCCATCCTTCTCTGCCCATCTTTCTTCTTTCCCACTCCTCCTCTCCTAATCATGTCAAATTTTATACTGCATGGAAAATCATTTAACACCTTGTATTTAAATTTATCTATCACTTTCAGGTAGATTTAACAGAAAACATGCAGTGCATTTCAAAAATTCATTTAATAAGTGCAATTATTTTAGTCGAAGGTAAAGTATTCTCTCTATGCATGCCAAGTTCCTGAAAGTGGTGCTTTAACCTAAGCAAAATTAAGCAAGCAAGACATGTTTATAACTATTAAAAAAGAGGTATATTTATAAAAATAATAATAATAATAGCGATAGGCAAAGCCCCATATCTAGCTAGCTATGCCCTACCAGGAGAAGAGTCAAAATAGCATACTCTCTATGAATACATATATGTCAGAAAAGCAAAGCAGAAGGAAGTGACTTCAGATTAGCAAATTTACTGACAAAGAGCATGAAGAGTGAGAAAGAGGGGACTCAGAGTAAATTCTTAATTCTCTATTTCCTTCCTATTGCTCTCTAAGTCACGGGGTGCACTTTTACTTCTGCTTTCTTGATGGGGCTCTTTACAATTTTTTAGCTATCCTTCTTATCTTAAAATAAGATTTATATTTTAAAATTTTATATTTTATATATTTTATATAGGTGAGAATGTCTTATTTGTAATTTCTATATCTGGAATAAAGTTTTGTTTCTTGTTTTGGGAAGTTTTCTTTGACCAGCATCTTGTTCAGCTTGTCATTAAAGGTAACATATTAGATTTTTTTTGCCTGATGTCAGATGGCTGCTGCATGTAAAAGGCATGTAGATGTCTTTTGTAATTTCTCCATGCAGAAATAGAGTCTTTATATCAAGGTGGTGGATTTGATGTGTTTTGCTGCTGCTACCTACCTTATTTTTCGGACAATCAGATGTACCGGTGTATAAGACGCACCAAGATTTCGAAGAGGTAAGTAAGAAAAAAAGTTTTTGTCCTCCCTGGCCCCCAGGAGCACTCTGCAGGCTTCAGCCGGTCAGGGGGAGGCAAAACACCCCCATTTTTGCAAATTTAGGCAAAAAATGGGTGGAAAACGGGACATTTTTTGCAAACATGGGGGCATTTTTGCAAAAAATGGGATGCGGGGCAGACCTTCAGGAGGTCAAAAATGGTTGTATTTGGTATATAAGATGCATCAAACATTTCCACCCTCTTTTAAGGCAGGAAAAGGTGTGTCTTATACTCCAAAAAATATGGTATATTGAGCAGTATTCTTATAAAATTATCCTTGACTACCGGTACAAATATCTCACCATAGTCATACAGCTAGTCCTTGACTTACAGTCACAACTGAACCCTATTTTTCTGTTGCTGTAAGTTTTGTCCCATTTTACAACCTTTCTTGCCACAGTTGGTAAGTGAATCATTGAAGTTGTTAAATCTGTTACATGGTTGTTAAGTGAATTTAGTCCCCCATTGACTTTGCTTGACAGAAGGTCACAAAAGGTGATCCCAGGATTCTGGGACACTGCAACCATCATAAATATGATTGAGTGTCTGAATTTTGATCACATGACCATGGGGATGCTGCAATTGTTGTGTGAGAAACAGTCATAGCTCATTTTTCCAGTGCCATTGTACCTTCAAACAACCACTAAATGAACTGCTGTAAGTCAAGGATTACCAGTACTTCTGAATGTATTCCTTGGCCATCAATTTAGTTTTATGGTATGGAGTTCCTCTTTTGCATTATCTGCATAGTCTTGAAAACAACTACATCCCATGGTTGTATTTCTTACAGGAAACTTGACAAATGTAATTCTTGTGGAGTACTTCATTCTCTTCTTCTGTAATCTTTCTCCATTTCCCTCCTTTGGTGGCTCTCATCTCTTCAGTGTCCTTCCATGTGGCAGGGATCTTTCCACTTGTTCCTTCTTGCCAAGTGAGAAAGCCTTGGAACACTTTTGTTGGACTTAACAGCATCTGGCTGCAATGCATTAGTTTCCTTGTGTAGCACTGTCACAAAGTCAACTTCTGGGCATGCAAGGATGTCTTAGGAAATTTGTAATCTCTGTTTGCTCTTTGCCTGGATATAGAAACAAAAACTGACACCTTATTTTGTCTCTAGGATACAGATTACTGAATTTCGTGAAGAAAAACTGCAGCTTCAATACTTTGCATTTTACCTCATGTTCCATTGTCTGGGCAAAATATTTGAGGCTTTTCTGCACCCAAATTGCTGGTTTGCTTAGGCCACTTATTTGAATTTCTCCAGAAAGACTACACCTCACTTTTTTCACTGATCAAGTAAGAAAATAAGTATCTTGTTTGATGATGCAAGGAGGTCTTTCTTTTCTATATAAGCTAGTGATATGCTAGACCCTAGGCACAAATATTTTTCTCTTTTCATTTATAGACTTATGCCTTTGGCATTTACACAACATTGGCATCAAGACTGATTTGTACATGAATTTACTGCTTGAACTAAGCCCTCCAATTTACAAACAGAACATAAGTCCATTTTGCTGGAAAATCCCTTTCATATGCAATTGCACACTCTCAGTTATATAAGGAGGATTGTCTATAAATCTTATGCCACATCCTTTTATATAGGATACATTTTATTGAAAGGAAATTTGCTTCCGATCTGGGATATATAAAGCATCTTTCTTTGTTAAATTGAGCACCCTTTCCTTTGCCTAATGCACAATTTTCAGAGCCTCTCCCATCTGAGGTGATCTTTTGTCAGCTTGTCAAATAAATGGCAAATTTGTAGTAAATTTATATCAGTGAATCTTCTCTCTTTAATGAAATTAAATGTTGTAGCAGAATCAAAACATATGATATCTGATGGTCCATTTGTTCTTGCATTCATTGCTTGATCTCCCTCTGGCTTTTTAAAATACTGGTCTGAGATGAGTCATCCTATGAAATGCAGTCTAATGGCTCCGTCATTTCTCACTTTCCTTAGGACAAGTGACTTGCAAATGATTCTAGGCCATTGCAAATGAAATTTTCCTTCCTTTTTTCTGGCCTTGCAAGCAGATTCTTCAGTGAGAACTGCTTTTTGCACTTGATATTTATACAGATTATAATCTTGCAAACAGTGAATTACAGAATTAATATCAGTTTCTTTTTTTATTTCTATTGTATGCACTGCAGCTTGGTAAATTCTAGCAAATGGACTTAAAAAGTAAGCAACTAGTATTAAATCTGCTCAAAATGAGTGATTTATGGTCTCCCCCTCCCCTCTCTCTGCAGTTTTAGACTATAAACTTGTTGTTTATAGTCTGTTATACTTTATACTTCTGTTTAAAAAAATTACCTTTGAGTGTGTGGATTTTTTTTTCTCAAATAAGCCTGAGCAGATTTCTCAACTATCTATGGTTTGATTTAAGTTCCTTAAATGGAGTCACTCACCACCAAGCATATTATTCCAGTTACTTTGTGGTCTGTTCCGTGGATGCTCCTAACAAGTGACTACCCTTATTTACTGAGTCTCTGTTTGCCAAGAAAAAAGGTGATTCCTTGAGACTGAATCAGAGTCTCAATCAGAGATATAATTACGGTCCTTACAACTTCTCCATGGGCTGAAAGTTTCTGATTCCATTTCTGAAAGTGGCCTTTTCTTTTTCTAATCTTGTCCTTTAGAAGAGGCTCTCCTTTCTCCTTTATGGAACCTTTTTAGTACTGTATCGGTGGTTACAGTGACTAGGATTCTGTCCAAGTGTTCTCTATGTGTCTGTGCGAATCTAATGTGTCCATTTATTCTCCATAGCACTTGGAGATAGGACAAGAACAGGTATGGGTTCCAGCAGAGACTACTGCTGGTTTGTTCAGGGACGTGCCATGCGCGCTGCATGTGCAGTACAATAAAAATTGCTCTGGCAAGCAAAATACAACATGGTGCCACCTGGATAACTGGTTTGGAGGTGTGGCAGGCCTGGGTCACTGCCGGATCCAGCGACTCAGGTCACCAAACTATTACCAGTTTGGCTGAACTGGTCCGAACCCAGTAGGAACCCACCACTGAACAAGAAGTAATGCATGGATGCTCATCAGGGAGAGATGCAACCTGGCAATAAGGAGAAATTTCTTCACAGTAATAACTGTTAAGTAATGGATTTGCTTGCCTCCTGGAGTTGAGGGGGTTCCATTGCTTGAGGTTTTTCAAGAAAAGATTGGACAACGATTTATCTGAGATGGTATGAGGACTCCTGCCTTAGGCTAGAAAAATCTTTTAAGATATCTTCCAGCCCTATGATTCTATAAGTCTTTATTAAATATATATAAACTACTAAAACCTGCATGTCTGTTAGTTTGTAGCACTAGCACTTTGGCTTGTATAGTGCTTCGCAGTTCTTTACAGCCCTCACTAAGTAGCTTACAGTGTCAACATATTGCCCCTAACAATCTTGCCCTCATTTTACCAACCAAGGATGGAAGACTGAGTCGATCTTGAGCTGGTCAGGATCGAACTGCTGGCAGTGAGAAGTGTTAGCATGCAATACTGCATTCTAACCTGTGTCTGAATATGTGCATTCTAACTATGTCACCACAGCTCTTGTAACTTTCAGTTGGGAGAAATGGTGTCTCAACCATTTTTTTTTGCATCAATACATCTCAAATGGGCTAATTTACAGATCTAAAATCTGAGACCCATGATTCCTATGAGATTAAAATTTTGAAAAGTTGTGGTCACTTCATTTCTGCCATGCTGCTGCACTGATGTGGTCAGACTGGATCACATAATCATCATTTTTACTGCTCCCTGCTAGCTTTGTACAATGAAAGACAATGGGGAACCTGGTAGGACATCAGAAGTCACTCGCCTCCCACTGCTTTTCTACCTGCCCAAAGTCATTATGTTTCTCTATTTAGTAAGAAAATATATCTGAAAAGATGACCCAATGGCTCACAGGTTACCTAATTATATTTAGAATCCCCAGAGTTCTATTCTTGTCATTATTTTTTTTCTTTTTGCAGTTCACTGATTCTCCATGAGAAAGTACTTTATTGTAATAAAGAAATAATGCAAACAAAACAATGGGGTGTTGGGAGTAAGAAAAAGATAAATTTGGACTTAAAAATTGTTACTGGATTTTAATAAAATATTACAGTAATTCTCTATCTTATCCATGTTTTGTGGTTGTAGAATATGTGTAAAAAATTAATAATCCTAACAATTTTACAATGAAATGCCTTATCAAATTATTGAAACAATCAGCATATACATTTCTAGCTGTAGTTTTCTACAGTCATGATACTTCTATAACAATTTCTGTTTACTAGTGTTATATAAGAGACTATAAATTTTAAACAAATTAGGCTTCTTTGCCACCAGGATAATCTGTGCAGTTGACCAACACTTTTTGATGCTCCAGAAACCATCATATAGTCAGGGTGACACAAACAACAGCAAACATTATTTTAAAAGAAAAATATTCTCAGAATAATTTTTTTTACCTCATAGAGGTGCTGAAAGTTTTTTTTTATGCAGAATGGTAGTACAAGAAAATGATGGTATTTCTTTGACACTATAACATCCTTTGCAATATAGTTTTGCTTTCACAGGTGCTGCTGGGGGAGGGAAAAACAAAGAGAGACAGTTTCCAGTTTCAAGATTTTTAGACTACAGTTTTCATACAAAATATGTTGAAGAATGGAAACAAAAAAATGAATCATTAGGTAACTAATGTATGTAAAAATTAATCACCATGGTTACAAAAGATGTCAGATGAATGACTTCCCAGGAAAATTAACTAAATCTACACATACAAAAGAAAAGAAATCTTTCAAACAAGACAATATTCTGGAGAATTTTATTGGTCTGGTGCCCAAGGACATTAGTGACTATGTTTCTTTAGTTTTAGTCATGTATAGAAGCAAAATTTAAACAGGAATTGCTTTGATGAAGAAGTGCAATAACCTGGCCTTTTAGTTGACATGAAAAATGTTTGCAAACTCAATAGGGCAACTGAAGTTAATCAAAACATTTGACTTACTCTAGTTCCAAACAGAACTGAGTAACTCTATATTTCAGGATGGCTAATTTCATAAATGCTATTTCATAAATTTTATTAAAGAAAAACCTGAATTAGATTCTATTTTAGAGATGTGATTAAGATCAGACAGAAATATAATAGGCTGAAGGAGACCACCAAAAGATAGTTCCTTATTAAAACAATTGTTCTGTCATCATGAAGACATAACCAATAACATTGAAGTTAACAATGATGTTTAATTCATTCTCTGGTTCTCTCTTTTTGAATGTGCAGTGTTATTCACAGAATGTACATGCAATTATATGCACACTCAATAAATTGTATGAATTGTATATTCAGGAGGACTGTACTGCAATGGACTAAACCCAGTTTTTTGGTTCATAGAGGAAAAAAAATCTACATCTGCTAAAAATAAAATTTCAGATTATACCTTATACCTGAAAGATGCTTTTCTTTCACGTAAGATAGTCCATCAATTGTCAAAACTATGAGGTGAAGCATTAATGATTACGAAATATCTGTAGCAAAGAAAATCCTACATTATGTAGAAAATAATACAGAGAACAGTTAACCTGATAGTAAGAATTTGTAAGTAGTAAGAATTCCTATCATTTTTTCTTTCTTATTTCTCTCTCTTTTCTGCACTTTTACTCTCTTTTCTTTCTTCTGAACAAACAAATTCACGTCTAAGTGAATCCCATATGCAATAAATTTATTTAATGATTCAAAACAGTAATTAACAATGATGCTCTGTGGCAACAGACACGAATATCATGGGATGTTATTTATATATCAATCAATAAATCAATTAATAGTGCAAAAACGGGATTTCAGGACTGTTTAATCTGGACCTAAAATGATTGAGAGGACACAGAATATCACTATTAAGGTACATGAAAGAGTGTCATTGAAAGCTACATTTCCTTCTCACAGAACTAGGACCAGAAATAATGGGCATACTTAATTTCATTCAAATATAAGGAAAACCTTACTGCTGTAAGATATGGTAGGTAGTAAAATTGAACAGTGCATTTATACTGGTTATAATTTCTCTATCTCTGCAGATATGTAAGAAGAATGTGTAGAGCCACCTCTCAAGAATTATTTGATTGTTTTTCTTCTACATTATATGAGAGAGAGAGAGAGAGAGTTATACAACATTATACAATAGCAGAGTTGGAAGGGACCTTGGAGGTCTTCTAGTCCAACCCCTTGCGTAGGCAGGAAACCCTATACCTTTTCAGACAGATGGCTATCCAACATCTTCTTAAAGATTTCTAATGTTGGGGCTTTCACAATTTCTGAAGGCAAGCTGTTCCACTGATTGATTGTTCTGTTAGGAAATTTCTCCTTAGTTCTAATTTTTTTCTCTCCTTGATTAGTTTCCACCCACTGCTTCTTGTTCTACCCAATTACACTGGATGGTCTTTGTGGTTCCTCACTTTCAGCTTTACAGTTCCATGGTTGTATGATTCAATGAACTTCAGAGTCAAAGGCAGAAAGATGCTTTGAGTTCTTAAATATTTAAATGTAGCACTTGACTGCAGCTCCTTAAATATGTCCAACTGCCTTCCACAGCTTCCACATAATCCTGAGAAAATAAGGCTTTGGTTTAAGGAGTTACAGACAGATGCTACATGGATTATTCCATAAGCTCCAAAACAGCTCTTTACCTTTATATCCAAAGTATTGTACAGATCTAAGAGTAAGATCTAAGGAAAATGCAAGTCCAGGGTAATTTATAGGTTTGCTATGATTTAAAAAAAAAATCTATTTGGATGATACTTGTTTAAAATTGCAAGTACATTCTTTCTGTGGAGATTTCTTTTTCGCCAATCAGCAATATCATTTAATACAAGAACATAGCAGTTTTATTAAAAAACGGAAGGTGTGTTACTAACTCTACATTGTATTTTTATATGTTAGATAATAAAACCAATTAATTCTAATTTTATTAGGAAATATGCTTTCAAGAGACCATGAAATCATTAGAATGCAACCTAACAGGTCATCTCAGACACAAATGAAGCATTCATTAAACAAAAGTAGCAAAGCAGAAGTTGCTTAGTGGTTTTTTAAAAAAATGTACTTTAAACAAATATATTATCTTCATAAAACAGAACCATAATTTTCTGCAGTTTCTTGAAATCTGTGATCCGCTGAATAATGATTGACTCTTATGATTCATAGACTCTAAGTTGCTAGCGCTGTGAGACCTTATCGTTTGTAGTCTTCACAAATGGTAAAACAAGCTCAAAACCAGATTGTAAGACATTCACTCTTTCCAAATTATTTACTATATATTTATAAGGGGGGGGGAATCTACCCACAAAGAGAAACAGAATAATGTTGAAAATATGGAAAACAAATAATGAATTAATGAATTATATAGACATACATCAACAAATAATTTTTTGACATTTACAGTTATATGGTTTACTACAGATTCTTTCCTAGAGAATGAAAGTGCCATGATTTTTCAACACATTATTAATATTTAATATACATATTTAGCCATGAAGTGGCAAATTGACTGACTTTTATTGATTAAAAAATGAAAACAGCTGTCCATTTCATGTGTACTCTTTATGTATAATTTGAAAGCTATCTTGAATACTTTCCAGATTAGAAAAATGGGTATAAATAAGATAAATATTTTTTAACCTTATGTCTTTATTTATTTATGTATGCCTATTTGTTCTTTGTTTATTTAATGATTTTATGTTAATTGTCTACGGAAATTCTACAAAAATCTTCATTGTGCAAATCTATTTACATTTTTTGAAAAAAATGAATTGAATGGCTTATGACTTTAATAGCATAAATAAATGTATGGCCAGATCTCTCTATGAAAGGAAGAAGTTGGTGGCCCATCACTACTCTTACCTGTACTCTGAGTGTGTGGCAGGGAGAGTTAGTAGAGTATGGTACAATGGAGCTGGACAGCAAAACTGGTGCAGAGTATTTATAGACCTACGACACAAGGAAAAACAAAGTCAACACACTGAGTGTTTAGTAAGGGGCTTTCTAATGGAAAAGCAGGTGCTGCTGATTACATCTGAGTTGTTTCACTCAGTTTTCATTTGATGAGAAGTAAAAATAAACTAAATCCTTAATTCCAATTCCAACAAGCATAACACCATCTGTATCAAAAATGAGAATGATAAATGACTGCAATGAAACTTTGAAAAGTCTCAAGGCATATTAAGATTTAAATGGCACTCTTTGGTAGCTTCAGTGGAATAATAGTAGCAAGGAAAAATGAATACGGTTTCTGGAAAAGTAGGAAAAATATATGTTTGGAATACTCTGCACCAGTGTAGCTGTTCATCTCATAGCTTTAGAATTCCATTGGCCCTAAGAAATTTAATGGGATATTGAATAATTACATACGTTTTAAATGCTTGTGAAACAAAATAAACTATATGTGATTATGCAATATCCTATTTTCTAGTATGTAAGGATATTGTGAATTCATTTTCAATAAGCCTTTAACCAGAAAAAAATAATTTCCAATATAAAGTTACAATTACATCAGTTTAAAAATGTAAGAAAATTACTCCAGCATTTGAAAACAAATGAAGTTGTGTCCAGTATATTCAATTCATTTAAAACCTGAAACCATTTATGACAAGATTAAAATATTACATATAATCACATTTTATTTTGTTCTCTCCTGTTGTTTTGCTTGCAGAATTTTCCCCAGAAGCTTCAAAATAAAATGTATTGAAGAGCAAGTCCTTTGAGGTCATCCTCTTATGAGATAAAAAAGAGGAATTAAGCAGGAATATGTTATGCTGTGAGTCTGCAGTAAGGGGAATTATATCAAGCTAATCTTTTTATACAAAAGTCAGGCTGCTCTGATTTTTTTCCATCCAAAGTTACATATGTACATCATAGCAAGGTAAATATTATTCAACATTCATAAAATTGAAAACAACTGGTTATGTGTAAACATTTTTAATGCTTTTATGTTTAGCAATAGGACATGTCTGCCAGTGAGCAGAAACATGAAATCCAAAAGAAAAACTGAATTCTTAGGTATTAGGATTTAGGAACAATATAAATATATCATGGGAGGAAGAGAAAATCCAAAAAGTTTGATTCCATATATCATCCCATCAAAAGCAACAAGCCCTCCCTCCCACCATCTCCTTTGGAAATACTCACAAAGTTTCACGATGATATTAATTGGGAAAGTGAGTTTACAGGTTAGGCAGAGAAACTCCCTGTGTGTGTCAAATGAAGGTTTCAAATGAAACCTTTGTGATTTTAAGAAAAAATACATTTTGCAACATTGTTAGACATAGAATAATATTTATTCTACATATATACAAACGTACACTTACAGACAGAAATCCTAGTAGAAAATGGTCTTTTAGAACATCTAGTCAAAAACTTGCCCATTGCAAAACTGGCCCATTGCAAGATTCCATTAAATCATTTCAGACCATCCCTGAAAGACAGTTGTCTAGCTCACATTTGAAAAACATAAGCAAGAGGGTGCTATCATATTTTAGATAGATTGTTCTACCATTTAAGAATATCATGAGGAAATTCCTTCAACTATTCAGCGAGGTTACTTCCCCCCACAATTTAAACCAGTTAACTGCCAGTAGGGCAGTTAAAACTTAATCCCCTACTGGCAGTTAAAATTTAATCCCCTACCAGCAGTTATAAGGAACAAACAGCCAAAGATCCCACACTACTCCTGGAAACACCAAACCTGAAGTAGTCAGCAGCAGCCTGAAGATGACGAATGTGACTTCGTCAAAACGTCGCCAAGACATCTCCAATTCTACGCGGGAGAAAACCCGAACAACTAGAGACCTACATACTAACACCCGCGAAAACCTCAGAAAACACACACACACACACACACACACACACACACACACACACACACACACACACACACACACATATATATATATATATATATATATATATATATATATATATATATATATATATATATATGACACAAATCATATTCCCAGTCATACCTGTTAATAGTCCTGGCTTAATCATTTAAAGATTCTATTGCTTGACATTGATAATGCTGACAAAATTAGTATTGTGAAAATGACTACAAGAAAAATACAAACTAAATTTACAGTTCATTAAGAATGGAAAAAATCTATATTCATATCTATCCCGAATTCAAGCCACAGAAATTAAGATAATATTCAACAGCATGCCCAATTTTACATAAAGGGGTATAGACAATATATCAAGCAGCCTACATTTTTGCATGCAATTTCCTACTTCTTCTTGAGTTATTAAAAAAAGGGAGGGGGAAGCCAGCCCTGAATTTTATTAACACCTAGTTATGCTTTTTGGATAATTTAAATAGAACACATTAGCCACATATTGTCACCAGCATCTGGTACTGAAGCATCTGGATATTCAAAGTATTGTAGCATCATCTTGAATATGAAGGATACGTGCCATGGAATTTTTCACCTATGTATGTGAAAGTAACAGGAAACAGAATGTATGTATCCTACAATAATCTTAACTGGAATTTTGCACACTGTGGACATAAAGTGAATATTTATGCAGTGTCTCATTGCAAATTTGCAAAATAGACCTGCAAATTAATGTGAGTTTCTACAATAAAGTGGTTTTAGCTGTTATCACAGTTGGAGAACAGAATAGGGCAATGTTCGGTGGCCTTGTTCAAACAAATGTATTTATCTGACTTGACAATGCCTATGCATGTAATCTGTTTATTAAATCTGGTTCATATAAGATCCAACATATGCTAAATTGTCTATATTTCACCTTCCATACAATGACTGTACAAATAACTTTTCTGTAAAAAGGGTATACCATAGCTTGCTATGTTGTTCAAAGGCAGCACTATTGGAACACATAAATGATATGGATGAAAATGAATGGTATGCCTTGATTTTATTACATAAATATTATAAAACATACTGTACATAATAATGTGTCCACACAAACTTTATGTACTTGTTTTGGCTTACATGCCCTATTAGAAACAATTCACCAATCCCAACTGTATTGCTATTAGATATAAAAATTCTGTGTCAGAAATCTTTAATTCAGAACTACCAGTTTGCTTTATGAATCATTACTATATAATACATCCTTTAAATGTCTAAATGTGAAATATCTACCATCTTTTCTTGAACAAATGTAAATATCTCAAAGGAAAAAATATCTATTCATGGGAATTTAAATAGAATCTATTACTTTTGTTCATGCCTATTTTTATAAAATAGGCATGAACTCTTAACATCATTTGATTAAACTATTTTTATTTTTATGAGATATATTATTTTTATGAGATATATTTACAATGGTTATTTTTATCTGCCAGTTTTAAATAGATCATAACCAGAGGCAAAATGAGAGCAAATGAACAGACATAAAATCCATTATTTTAGATTTAAAACCATGTTGAAGCTATATCTGGAAATTAATCACAGCAACAGAAACTGGGTTTCTTATATTTCCCTGTAAGCATACACTTTAAAATATAATATCCTTTTCTGTTATTTCAAACTAACCATTTTTTGTAGCAAGACTCAACAGCATAATATACAAGTCATAGAAAATACTTAACCTATTTCAATTGAAATTAAATTTATTCTTTGCTTATATGTAAAATATTTAAATCATACATAATAAGTAAATGTAATATTAACAACCAGTAGTTGTTTAAATATTTTGTAATCTAAAATCATGTGCAAATAAATAAAGAGATAAAAATTACACAAGAAAAGTAAGAAAAAGAAACTGCATGCATAACTTATTTTAAACTGAGCAGAATTATCGTGAAAACTGCACTTAAACGCCTTTTCAATAATTAAGGATACAATTACAAATTCTTATTTTACTGTTTAGAAAATATGTCACCTAGAAGAAAAGACACCAAAGATTGCAAATTTGTTTCCTCAGTGCAGCAATACATTGTAATTACTGATTCTCAAAGAAAAAAAAAAGTTGCCCTAAGACAAATGAAATGAAAACATTCATCTGAAAACATAGTTATTATCTAGTGCAATTGCATATAACATGCTCCATTCAATTGAAAAGGGAACTAGCTAAATCCAGAACTTTATTCTTATTTCTTGCACCAAGCTGAAAATAAATTTTCTCTGACATTATATATGTGAATTATAACTACTGAATATATTAAAGCATATCTACACAGTAAAATTTTAACATGCATTACTTAAAATATCAAGATACAATCTTTATAATCCTTATTTAATATATGTATGGTCATTAATTACTAAGTACTATGTCCTATAGAATAAGTTTGTAAAGAAAATAGCATATATCTATTAAAAAGATATATTTTGATATTAATTAGAAATATTTTTTCATCATAAGTATATATGTATGCATTTATTACCCAAGTAGTCTGCCACATTCAATAAATTCAACATTTAACAGCTCACAATATGAGTTAGTCATTTGATGAAATGATTAATATTTCAGTCAAACAAGCCAAAAGATAACACTACAGATGAAATGAAATGAAGATTTCTCTTGTATGAAAAATATGGTCCTGTCCCTTTTACAGACAGCAAGATGCATTTAAATTATTCATAAAAATTAAGAACTGACCTCTAAATATAAACAGCTTGAAGAGATCCACTAGTATTCTACTATAACATAGTAGATAAGTAACACATGAAGGTATTTTAAACCAAATCAGAAAACTACTACAACTCCTATCTCCCATGTCATCTTAAACTGTTACAATCTTGATTGGAATTTATGAAAACAATTATCATAATAGTTTTGTATTTGAATACCAAGTTGTATAAATAACATAGTAGTAAATATATGTAAGGTTGAAATTGAATAGATGCTGACTCCAATAAAAATCAAGCTAAGCATAGTCAATCTTACAAAATATATGCAAGTAGAATCTATGTAGATAGAATTTCCTTTTTTTATATGAGTTTAGCATATGGCAAAATAAGAAAGACAATACATTAACTGAGATCATCTCTGAATCTGGGCAAAGTAAACCTGACATAAATGTCAATATTCATTCAGATAATAGTAAATTTAAATACATCATCATACTTTCATCCTAAGGGTACAATTCTCATTATACCCATTACCATTACCATGGAATAAGGAGATCAAGGCTAAAAATCATCATATCCAGCGGAACAACCCCATTAAAGGTAAATGAAATGAGCTGCAGCCTAAAAGCTTGATTCACAAGTCAGTGGAGCTAAAGTTCTAGGATTAAAGCCAATTTAGTCACACTGAAACCAGGATTTGACCTTCTTTTTCATCCGAGTAATGAAAAACTATCTATGAATATCAAACCTTGAAATCAATTGCTCTTAAAATTGAATTTATATTGGTTTAAATTTAACTTCAGCTGAGATGACAATTAAGCTTCAGTGAAGGTGAATTATAGCAAAACCATGCTGCATAGCCACTGGTTAATTCCAAGACATCTGCCAGTGAGATGAGCATTTTCCCTTTGCATTAGAGGATAAAATTATGCAGACATGCACGTTATAATAATAGATCTGTACACTAACCACATTCTTGAACTGCATTGACATCAATGCAAAGGAACATGTAGCATATATAGAATAAATATCAATGTACAAAAATAATGAGTTTAGCGTTGTAAACTTCTTGACTTTCATGTTTCGAATAAAATGGTGGAATTATCAAGTTACAGTGAAATATGCTACCATACATTCACCACATGTTTGCTTTCATTTTTATTAAAAATATATGACACACTAATTTAACTGCTTGTAATGATGCATGCAAGAATTAAATCCATTAGAGTCTTTAAAAAAATTGAAGTCAGATATAAACCAACTCTGAATAAAGCTTACATTTATCACTGGCACATGAAAAACCAAGCAAACACCTTACTCTGACTATCGTATTCCTGCAATGCTCATATTGAAACACAAAACACATAAACAGCATGACAAAATGTGTAACAGTTATATGTTGCTGTGCCACAAACAATATCAAAGAGTATCCAGAAATAATCAAAACCCATATCCTAAACATGCCTTAACAAAAGAATTTCATAATAACTGAACAATGCAATATTAATAACCAAAGCCTTATAAACAGATTTTTTTCAATTTCATTTTTTAAAATTATGGGGTTTGATATAATCACTAACAAATCCTCTTTCCTTTTTCACTATGCTTAATTATTTCTACTTTTAAAGCTTCAAAGTCTTCAAACTAGATTTCTAAAATGCACATCGGTAATGTACTAAGAGGAAACACCCATAAAATGGTTCTTGAAAAGAAAGCTGCTGTACAGTGAATTAATTGTTATTCCTATTATCACCTTGAGTAATGTAGATTCTTTGTCCCTTTCAGCAAATATCAGTTCTTTTGAGTTTTAACAAAGGAAGAGAATACTTACAAATGACACCTTCTGCAAGCCATCCTCGATTTTTCATAAAAATTCTTTGGCTCTGTATAGGTGTCTAAATGTCTCTTTTCCAAGAATCAAAATTCACATTCTCGGCTTTCACATGCTCATTCAACTCTCGGCCACAGAGGAACACCACAGATTAAGAAGCCTGTGATGTAACCAGCATCAAATACTGCATCAGATGAACCCAAACACTCTAAGGGGTTATATTTTGCAAAGCAAAAGGTTTTTTGTTTTTTTTAAAGAGGAGGATTAGCAGATGTATAAACCAGAAGCTCAGGATTCACACTGATTTGTCCTTATACTTTCTGTCTGGTACAATATCGTATGTTTATGTTTAGCAATAGAATCCTAATTGAACTCCGTTATCACATTGTTTCATTCTTTTTTTAAGCAAGCTAGTGATACAGTTTTAGAATTCACCGTCTTTTTATGAACAGCATAGTACAGTCCAAGCTAGAAAAAGGCCATTGGTCCTTTTATCTCCATGGTAACAGCAGCATCTGTGGAGCCAAATTCTACTGCAAAGTCAATATATAGTGATATATGATCATACAAACAGATAAAATGGAAACAAATAAATAAAAATAGATACAGATAATGAATATTAGTGATTTGAGTAAAAAGATTAATTTTACATAACATATTTAAAACAGAAAGGAACTTATATTACTTCAACAACACTACCACCTCATAATTTTGGATCACTACAACATATTTATGATGTAGGCATTTTAGGAAGGTGTATTTGTATACATGCTTAATTATGGAAAGTCAGGTTACTGATTACTGGTTTTTAACATAATTGTAAAAAATTATTAAATATCAGAAAATTCCAAATACACATTTAAACAAAAATTTCATTTCAGCACTCCACAATAGAAACAGAATATAGATCATCATCAATCTCATTTTTGTTTTATATTAACACTGTACTGTATTACATTATCAACTCTTTTGGAACAAAAACCAGCAAGGTTGATTTGTGGTTTTCTTTCAGTAAACATCTTTAAATTACAACAACAGAACTAGTCAGACATCTGAGGAATCACTCATATCCAATAATTGTATCACTACCCGGAGAGAAAGGTATACTTTCACCTCAATCTTAGAATGATTCAGCATTCTTTCAAAATAATTCAGATAGCAATAGCAATAGCAGTAGACTTATATACCGCTTATATACCGCTTCATAGGCCTTTCAGGCCTCTCTAAGCGGTTTACAGAGAGTCAGCATATTGCCCCCAACAATCTGGGTCCTCATTTTACCCACCTCGGAAGGATGGAAGGCTGAGTCAACCCTGAGCCGGTGAGATTTGAACCGCTGAACTGCTGATCTAGCAGTAGCCTGCAGTGCTGCATTTAACCACTGGCGCCTCACCTGATTAATTAATCACTCCCGGTGACCATCTGCTTTCATTACTAAGTTAAAATAATTATATGGACAGCTCATATACATGAATAAGTAATAGGTTCAAGGCTAACCAACAGGTAAAAAATATTTCAGCTATTAAAAAGTCTTTCAAAGACATGCTTGTTGTTGCATGTAAAATGATATTTAAATAGTACCACTATTGGAGATCTTGTGATCAATTCCAGTCTGAAATTAGTTATGGGCAGGAGTCGGTTCTGGCTGCTGCCACTGCTGGTTCAATCAGGGACGTGCCGCGTGTGTGCATGTGCAGTACTAGGAAAAAATGCTTCTGCGCATGCTCAGAAGCAGAAAGCAAGATGGTGGTGCCTATGGCACTGCTGACAGAACAGGTTCAGGGACGTGGCAGGCCGAGTTACTACCTACTCAGCTGAACCAGGCCAAACTGGTAGGAACCCACTTCTGGTTATGGGTGACAATTTGGGCAATACCAGTTTCATCTGAATCTATAGAAGCAGTTGAATTGGAATTCAGTTTAGGAGAAAGCATCTTCCACTTCAGAGGTGGATGGAAACAGACAGACCACATGTAACACTCTGCAGTGTCCTCTTTAACTGAGGAAATCATCAGAGAGCTAATGTTGCTTAGCCATCATTTTTATCTGCTGCCTGAGATCACCTTATTTTACATCAGGAGTGTAAAATGAATCACCTGCTGGCCACATTCCCCCCCCCCCCCCCGCCCAGTTTACGAAGAGGGAAAAGCCACAATACATCACATTATGACAATGTGATGCCGCAAGTTTGGCACCCCTGCTTTACATTGTCTATTTCTTGTTTAATTTATTTTGAAGGATACGATCTTTTCACTTTGCTTTAAATTTGCTTTTGGTAACTCTAGAAATTTTGAAAACATGATAGTAGGTTTTTGTAGCACAGGACAGAATATGGAGATGACATGTAGGTAGCAGAAATTTCTGTTCTAAATCTCATTTCCCATAATTTGGGAATATTTAGATTGAAATAAATTAGGCTGATAGCAACAATTTTAACAAATATTAAGAATGGGGGTTTCAGGTTATTTTCTGATCCCTTTGTATATCTTGGGATAACAATTCTTTGAACTAGTCAATTTGAATGTCTCAAAGGTACTTTTTTCAAAAGACAACTGGACTTTGTTTTTCTTGAAGACGTTTCGCTTTTCAGCTAAGAAGTTTCTTCAGTTCTAGACCTGAATGACTGAGAATCTCCATAGACATTTAGTCAATTTGAACTCACTTCTCTTTGTGAGGAAAACTCAAAATCTAGACAGAGATTTAGAATTCTTTTCAATATTTGATTAAATATATGATTAAAGTGACCTTACCTTCAATGAAGAGTTATGTTTTGAGAGACATTCCAATGTTTAATCCATCACATGTACACTCATTTCTGTACCCAGTATGGGTGCATAAATATATCTATGTCTCTCTATGTATATGTACATATTTATGCACACACATTGGCAGAATAGAAAATATAAATTGCTGATATAGATTTGACCTTTTTACTCATTAAAAGTTTACCTTGTAGGACCATCCCACATTAAAATAATGAATCATGTCTGACTTCTACTAAGTTTGGAAGCTGTGTTTAGAACTTTCACTGAATTAAAAATACATCTGATTTATTATGAAGTGCTTTTTCATTTAATTCAAGTAAATAATTTCTTATTGAATTGTTTTGGTGTAAGATTGTTAATATGTCTCTGGATCAATCAATGTGTTCAGGATGTTTATGTTCTTGGCTTTATCCCCAATATTGAAATCATTGAAAAGTTATAAATTTAGAGTTTATAAGGGCTGTCTAAAATAATTAGTGTACAAAACAGGAAAGTGAAATTTATACCTCATGGACTGCTAATGAGTGTTGTTTTGTCAGCATTTGAATTCAGGGAAGAAATTTAATGAAGGGTAAGAAAGCAGCCTTTTTGTTGGCTACTTCTGTTTGTTGGCCCATTTTTTTCTTTTTTCGTTATTATTATTACAGTTGTATTATATTATTAATTTTGTTGCATACATACTTTGTTTTGGTAATTATGTTAATACAATAATTATAGTGCTATGCCAATAGTAAGCTATCTGTAATAGTATTACTTGGCATGTTTAACTGTATACATAGGGTCCTTTAGATGACAGAACACATCTTTCAACAATGGGCTATCATTTTGTGATTTTGTGTACAGTTTTAACTTTACTTTTAATTTGATACATATAATTGCATATGTATATTATATAATGCCCTTTAGACTTCTTTTTACATAAAGGTTTGCATTTGGCAGAAACAAACAGAAATTTAAAGAAAATGATTATGAGGTTTTATCCTCCCAAGTGAAAAACTAGTCCATGTTCTTGGATTATTATAGTAAGAAACTAAAATGATTAACTTTTAATCGCTCACTATACTGAAGATTAATTTTCTAGAGATAGAATGTCTTGGTATTCATGCTGTCTATGACCAGGTATGGGCATGGCATTAAAATATAGTACTGCATTATCATTATTATCTAACTCAGTAAGAAAATTTAATTTCATTAAATGATATAGTGTAAACTTCACTTAGGAACCTATTTAAAAAAATAATATTGTGGCAATGGCAAGCTCTTATGTAAAACTAATTAATTGTACTGTAAGAGTGAATTGAAAGAATAAATTAAGACAGTTAAAATAGTTTCCTGTTAAAATATTTTCAGAAGAATTACTATGAAGATGTTCAGTTAAATTACAATCTCTTACTGCTTATGCTTTTTCTAGGCTTTGTATAGTCTTGTCTTCCTATTTTGTATAAAGTGTATACTGTTATTCAGGATTTTTCTCTCTACCCTCCCTCCCACATTATTAGCCTTCTGCCATTTTAAGGTTAGATTCTTCCTTCAACATAGCAGCCCTTTCATAACTTCTCAGAAATTATTCAGATCTACTGAAAATAGATTTTCCCTTCATGCTTTGTGAATGCCCTGTACCTCTTTATTCCTCATGTCATTTGCTCATTGGACCAAATCTTTCTATTGCATAATCCTACAGGCAGGCAATTCTTGATTTGAAAGAGACATAAAAGCTCATGTAATATATGCAAATTTTCATACAGTAAAGATCTATTAATGGCAAGAATGCAGTCCCTTATATATTTGAAGCATTTGTTGATTACAGGTCTATCTTATCTAATTCCAGAAGCTAAAAACAACGCATATAGTCTATCCTCCATTTTTTCTACAAGGAGGAGGAAAGGATGAATTAAGCTCAGCCAATGAGATTTCATAACTTAAAGGTGGATTTGAACCTCAATCTCCATTTTATCCAAATTACCAAACATTCCGAATCTTCTACATTTTTAAAGCCTGATTTCCCTAACTCTTTTCTCCATTGCTTTTTGTTTTACTTTGCATCAACGAAACAGAGAGACAAGAATTTTCAGTCCAAATAGGCAAGGACGGGCAACTCTATAGCATTAAATACTATTGTTATAAAGTTGAAAAAAGTGCATCCTGACCTAAGTTATTTGGCTGAGTTTGATCCTGTTAGTTCCAAGAGTGTCAACAGGGTTCTCAGGGTTAGAAAGTTCAGCCACTCAGTGTTAGTGTCTTATCGTTCCTAGCTAGCCAAACCTGCCTGGAAGATAATGTATATGGTTGAATCTGGGCTATGATAAAAGCATCTTTGAGAGTGGTGGTGGTATCTCACCTCCTCAAGAAGCATTGAATTGAATTGAATTGAATTTTATTATTTGTATGCCGCCCTTCTCCGGGGAGGATTCAGGGCGGCGAACAATTCAAAAAGGGAAAAGGGGGAACATAAAACAAAATACAGATAATTAAAATAAGCAAGAATCACGCAACCATACAAGTCGAGAGGGGAGGGAACTCATCAACCCCAGGTCTGCCGGCAAAGCCAGGTTTTGACGGCTTTTCGGAAGGCCTGGAGAGAGGTGAGGGTCCGAATCCCTGCGGGGAGTTCGTTCCAGAGGGCAGGAGCTGACACAGAGAAGGCACTCCCCCGGGTAGTAGCCAGGTGGCATTGGCTAGTAGATGGAACCCGGAGGCGGCCAACCCTGTGTGATCTAATGGGTCTTTGGGAGGTAATTGGCAGCAGGCGGTCTCTCAAGTACCCAGATCCAATACCATGAAAGGCTTTATAAGTTACGACTAGCACTTTGAAGCGTATCCGGAGACTGATCAGTAGCCAGTGCAGCTTGCGGAGTATAGGTGTAACATGGGTGTACCGAGGTGCACCCACAATCGCTCGCAAGGCTGCATTCTGGATGAGTTGAAGTCTCCGAATACTCTTCAAGGGCTGCCCCATGTAGAGCGCATTGCAATAGTCCAGTCTTGAGGTCATGAGGGCGTGAGTGACTGTTGCGAGCGCTTCCCGGTCCAGGTAGGGACGCAACTGGTGCACCAGGCAAACCTGGGCAAATGCCCCCCTGGTCACAGCCGACAAATGGTGTTCTAAGGTCAGCTGTGGGTCCAGGAGGACCCCCAAGTTGCGAGCCCTGTCTGAGGGGCGTAAATTTTCACCCCCCAGCCTGAGTGATGGAATATTGACCAAATTCTTGGGAGGGAAACACAACAGCCATTCAGTCTTGTCTGGATTGAGTACAAGCTTGTTAACCCCCATTCAGACCCTAACAGCCTCCAGGCACTGGCACATCATGTCAACCACTTCACTGAGTTGGCACGGGGCGGACAGATACAGCATCTCTAGTCCTGTCTGTTTTGGGCAACTTCTTCCCTATCTTAACCTACAGGTAGTTTTGCAACTTCTGGGGGTCTTGGATGAGGTAGATTATGTGTACCCCTTCAGTTGAGTTCTGGATGGGATGGAAATGGCAAATGATAACACATATGACTGACTTCTGAATGGCACCTTGAATGTGATGGAGGTAGTCTCGATAGCTTTTGATACAAGGTAACAATGGTAACCTTTTGCACTAACTCCATGGGTTGGGTGTTGGAGACACAACATTATGCACTTTCCCTCCGATCTCTGGATTTGATCACAGTTAGTATTAATGTTGTTATTATATATTAGTCTGAACCATGACCCCTTTTGTGTAGGTGCCTCAAGTTTTAAATTTCCCCACTTCTGGTTACCATTTACATGAAGCTGCTGGATAAATTCATTCAATAGAATTCAATGAAGTATTATCAATAATCCAATGACACTCAACTGTATACCTTGACTTCTTTGGACAGGTGATACTGTGGAGGTTCTGTCTTAATGCAAGTCAGGCAGGAGACCCATACTCTAGACACCATTGGTCAGGAATTGTCATCTAGTGGAACCTAGGCAGATTAGATTGTTTCCTACATTTCTGGTATTCCATAAAGCCATGAAATCTAGCTTCAGCAAGTCTTTGGGGCCTAAAGAAATGGATGTTTCCTGTAGAACGTTTGCTGCTGAAGTGATTTTTCCCAGTGTGACTTTTTTCTCTTTCTTCCTGTTGGATGATTATTGTTGCTTTGTTATGCATTATGCAATGATACATTATTATATGGTTCACATTTTTTTTAATTTTTAATTTAATAAATGAAGGTGGTATGTGAGTGGCTTTGGATTGCTTGTTGACTGGAGCAACTTATAAATATAGTACACAAACAATTAGTAAGGAACTTTTGTTAATTTAAGATACATTTTATATTTTATTTGAGTTGTAATTATTTTCAGAAGTGTTAATAACCACAATTAAAGTCACTTGATATAACTGAACTTGAAAGATATTAGGTAAGCACCCTTGTAATAATCTTTATATGTATTTGTAAATGAATCTCTTTCATTCAAAGAGATTTGAGTATTTTAGTTGTGGAGTAAATTTACGAAGGTATGTTTTGCCTTTGGTTAAACATTTCCAAATTCATGTTCATCAGAAAGTGGTCAAAGTCTGAACCACATCACCAAGCCTATTTAGTAATCAATGCATGTTCTCATCCAGCTCTCAAAAATATAATTTTGCACATTCTTGCTCTTCTGTAATGCCAGCATGAAGATTGCTAAAAAGACATTTTACATGCATCAAGAGTAATGTTACATTTAACATTTTGCGTGATTAATTTCATCCTCTCTATGAGGCTTTTATTTCTTGCTTGCTTGCTTTTGATGGTTAAGAGACACAGGCAAAATGGAGCATCTTTACCATTGTTATAGAGGAAACTTTTATGATAAAGGTTGCTGCTAGAGGTATTTACAATATGGAAAACATATTTTGTTTAGAGCTCAAGAGAAAATTTCCTATCTGATGCATTTTGTTGGATCCTCCTTAGTTGGAGTAATCCATGAAATAGTTTGAATATTCTGTCCATGCAAAAAATGGGAACTCAGAGCCAGCTGCTGCTTTTTGCTTTTCATGCAACAGCAAAAAAAAAAAAAAAAAAGTAGATGAGGGATATTTTCCTGACTCAGTGGAGACAGCCTCCTTGTGTGGTTTATTCTTGCACCATCCAATAGAACTGAGTCTGCAAAGTTTAAATCCGGTCCCTTCCTGCTGAGATCCCCAGCTTTTCAGACTCATCAATCTTTTGAACAAGATGTGCTATCGATCTCTCCCTGAATACTGAGCTTTCTTTTTTCCTCCTTCATTTAACTTCTGATTTTTTCATTGTTTCTAGATTTAGCCTCCCCTCTGTTGTTTTCTTTACAGGCTTCTCCGCGCTGTTCTTGGCCACGTGGAGGTGCGGAGAGCTGGGGTCGGCTTCTCCGTACTGTTTAAAAGGATAGCGGAGCTCAGGGAGCTGGGAGAGGTCGACGCCAGATGACGCCATAGCCCTAGAGGCAAACTTCATCATATTTAGTGTGGCATCAGCTGAAAACTGCACCACTGCCACTAACTTCTTTAAATCCTGATGCAGTCACACATCCCCTGGGAGAATGTGTTCCTGGTTCTTCTCCATCCACAGGATAGCCGTGCAATAGAAGAATGAGGCTGATGCTGCTGCCTTGATGGTCCAGCCCGCTGACTGGAATGTCTTCCTCAGGGTAATCTCCGCCTTCCTGTCATCTGCCTTAAGGTTGTCTGCTACGTCCTTGGCCACCAGAGATGCAGGAGATGCCAGGGCCACCACAGATGGGTCCACTGTGGGTAGCTGTAATGCTTGGGAGAAATCTGGCTCAATATTATAAAAACGTCTGTTGTTACTGCCAGGCTTCGGTTAGGCGGTGGGCTTTTCCCATTGTTTCTTCACAATTTCCAGGAAGAGGTGAGGAGCAGGAATCTCCTTCTTCACTACCTTGGGTTCAGAAAAAACTGGACCCCAAGGATTTTTTGCTGCAGGTCCATATGAAGCGCCCTCTTTATCCCCCTCCCTAGCTCCATCTATCCCCCCCTCTTCTACCTGTGCAGTAGTACGCGCTTTGTGTAGAAGAGACCGGAATTAATTTGGGGGGAAATAGTCCAGTAAATGCCAAAAGCTCCAGCTTGTCACCCTCCTCATCCTCAGACAGGTCAGGATCTCTCTGGGGTCTGTCCCTTGCTACTGAGCCTTCACTAATCAGGGTAGGAGAGGAAGGGTGGCTCACGGGATTGGATGGAGGCTGAGCCTGGAATGAGCTGGCCCTAGGATTCCCACCTTGATCTGGTACTAAGGACGGAGCAGTCTGCTGCTGCAATCCATGTGCAATTCCGGAGGCAATTGCTCTTTTGCCACTCTGCTTGGAACTCGGCAGCGACGGAGTCTCTTAACTGGATTGCGCCTCTACGGCCGCTCTGAGGCAGTGGATCCAGGAGGGCCCCTTGGTTTACTGAGGAACTCCGGGAGATGAAGCGCCGAAAGAGACGCCTAGAGCACCAATGGAGATCCAGGAAATTTGAATCAAACCGAGCACTTTTAACATCCTGCATCAGAGAGTACATCCGGGCAATCAGGACGTCAACAAGAACTTACATTGCCACTCTGATTGCTTCCGCTGAGTCGCGCCCAGCCGCCCTGTTCAGGATAACCCATTCCCTCCTAAATAGGAGGGATGCGGGTGATCCTTTACAGGGCAGAGCTGAGGACTACGTCCAATTCCTCGCAGATAAAGTTGCTCGGTTTCGGGCGGACCTGGACTCCAATCATGCAGAACCAGCCGAGGCACTAAGGGATAATTTGGTAGGTCATTGCTGGGTTGAATTTCAAGCTGTTACCCCTGAGGACGTGGACAAGGCCATGAGAGCTGTAGGTGCCTCCACATGTGTACTGGACCCGTGCCCCTCCTGTCTGGTTGTTAACAGCAGGGAGGTGACATGGGGCTGGATCCAGGCGGTTGTTGCCGCCTCCCTTCGGGAGGGGGTCTTTCCCCCCGCGTTAAAGGCGGTGGTGGTGAGACCCCTCCTGAAGAAACCATCTTTGGATCCGGCCGTCCTAAACAACTACCGTCCAGTCTCCAACCTCCCCTTTGTGGGGAAGGTTGTTGAGAAAGTGGTGGCCTTTCAGCTCCAGCGGTCCTTGGAGGAAACTAGTTATCTGGATCCATTCCAGTCAGGCTTCAAGCCTGGCTACAGCACGGAAACTCCTTTGGTCGCATTGACCGATGATCTCTGGAGAGCCAGGGATGGAGGTCATGCCTCCATCCTAGTGCTCCTTGACCTCTCTGTGGCTTTCGATACCATCGACCATGGTATCCTTCTGCGACGACTGCGGGAGGTGGGGGTGGGAGGCGCTGTCTTACAGTGGTTCTCCTCCTACCTCTCGGACAGGTCGCAGTCGGTGTTAGTTGGAGGGCAGAGATCAACCCCTAGGCCCCTAACATATGGGGTGCCGCAGGGTTCGGTCCTGTCCCCGCTTCTTTTCAATATCTACATGAAACCGCTGGGTGAGATCATTCGACGGCACGGGATAAAATACCACCAGTATACGGACGATACACAGCTGTATCTGTCAGCCCCGTGCCAACTCAATGAAGCGATGGACGTGATGAGCCAGGGCCTTGAGGCTGTTAGAGACTGGATGGGGGTCAACAAGCTTGTACTCAATCCAGATAAAACCGAGTGGCTGCTGTGCTTCCCTCCCACTAATTGGCCAAGTGTTCCATCTCTCAGGCTGGGGGGTCAAATTGTACACCCCTCAGATAGGGTCCGCAACTTGGGAGTCCTCCTGGACCCACAGCTGACCTTTGAACACCATTTGTCAGCTGTGACCAGGGGGGCATTTGCCCAGGTTCGCCTGGTGCACCAGTTGCGTCCCTACCTGAACCGGGAGGCTCTCACAACAGTCACTCGTGCCCTTGTGACCTCTAGGCTGGAGTACTGCAACGAGCTCTACATGGGGCTGCCCTTGAAGAGTATTCGGCGACTTCAGCTGGTCCAGAATGCAGCCGCGCGAGCGATCGTGGGTGCCCCCCGATTCACCCACGTAACACCTATCCTCCGCGAGCTGCACTGGCTGCCTGTTGATCTCCGGGTGCGCTTCAAGGTGCTAGTTGTCACCTACAAAGCCCTGCATGGTATTGGATCTGGGTACTTGAGAGACCGCCTACTGCCAATTACCTCCTCTAGACCAATAAGATCCCATAGATTAGGCCTCCTCCGAATCTCATCAGCCGGCCAATGTAGACTGGCAACTACCCGGAGGAGAGCCTTCTCGGTGGCTGCTCCGACCCTCTGGAACGAACTCCCCATGGGGATTCGCACCCTCACCACCCTCCAGGCCTTCCGCATAGCCCTTAAAAGCTGGCTGTTCCAACAGGCCTGGGGCTAGTGATTTGTAACCCCACTCGAATGGTATGACTGTTGTGTTTTTAACGATGTATGGTTCTATGTTTGTAACTACTCTGTCTTTCCCCCCCTCCAATTGTGAGCCGCCCTGAGTCCTCCCAGGGAAAAGGGCGGCATACAAATAAAGTATAAACTAAACTATAAACTAAACTAAAAGATTTTGCAGCCCGCTTGGCAGATTATCTACATCCAGAGAATCCCAGCTAGAATTCTCTGGCTCCCCAAGCTCCCTACCCGAGCTTGGGGAGCTAGTGTGGACCTGGGTAGGGTATCCTAAGGATACACATGGGTGCAGGAATCTTCCAAGTCCATGTCCTGGTCTTCAAGGGAAAGGGGAGGAGAAGGAGACTTTCCCACCAAAATCTCTCTGGGGAATCTGGGGAAACTGGAGGGTGTCGAGGCTGGAACTCACCCCTAATGGAGATCTGGAGTGGGGGGGGAGAGAGCACTGAGCCTACCCTGCAAGGCCCTCAGTTTTTCAGCCTGGGAAAGGTCTTTGAGAGGGCCCTGTGCCTCCTCAGTTCGTCCCTCTGGGTGGCACGAAAGGGGCGGGGTTTGGTAGCCTTTAGGGCCCTGGCAGAAGAGTGGGTCACTGCCTGGTTGAATGTCTCTCCCCAGGGGAGCATGGGGGTGCAGGAGACATTCCCATCTCCTCTGCCATCTTGGCCACATGGGGGAATAAGAAAAATAAGGAAAAAAGCTACTCACCCTCCTTGTGCAGCCTCCTGGCTCTCCCTCTCTTCCGCTGCAACAGTTAAAGGGAAAATCAATTTCATTGAAAGCTGCTTTCTCTCCTTCTGGGCAGCCCCTACCTCAACACCGAGAGTGGTGTGTCTGGGGGCTGCTGCCGAGGCTTGCCTTGGCCCAGGTAGCTTTGCATGCTCTCCTCCACTCTGCGGCACGCTCACAGTTGAAAAAAACATCTTCGCGCTCTTCTCAGCGCTCTGTACTCGCTGCGGCTTGAATCCAGTTGCTGAAGCCATTAAAAGGTTGATTGGGGCGATGGGAGGGCCTCTGTAATGGGAATCCCTAGCCTCTAGCCTCCCAATCACAAAAAATCCCAGGGATCGGCGCCACGTGTTTGGCTAAGCCGGAAATGGCCGCCACGACCTCAGCGCTCTCTCTGATTCTTAGGATACAAAGTAACACTCCCTGATGGTTAGGAAGGAAAACCACGTAGAGCTACTTACAGGCTTGAGCAGAGCGCTGGATTCAGAGGCTGCAGAGGCAAGGAGGTTCCAGTAGAGATAGAAATCGCAGGAGAGGTTTAAAATATGACTCGTTATTTGGCCGGACTGAGATGAACTGGAGAAGAAAGGGTGGAGCACAGAAGTGTGTCTTCAGCTTTATCCCAAATGGGTGTGTCAATACCCATCCACTGGAGCCTCCTGTCCCTCACTCTGGAAAAGGCAAACTTTCTAGGTCCTACAAGATTTCAGCATCTAAAGGAAGGGACTTGGAACATACCAGTGGTGGGATTCAAATAATTTACCAACCGGTTCTCTGTCCTAATAACCAGGTGGGTAGGCAGGGCTTAGAGGTCATGTGACCGTGTGGGCGTGGCCAACTCAACATTACTCAGGTCGATGGCCGCTTAGCCTTAGCTGTTACAATGTAATAAGGGTTAACCGGAGAGGCAGTTTCTGTAAGCAGGGCAATAAAGATTAAGCTAGAAACAACACTAGAATGTTTGCTTCCTGCCTTCCTTACAGGATTAGCCCTGTAAAGCAGAAAAAAACCAAAAGAAGATTTCTTCCAACAACCGGTTCTCTGAACCTCTTAGAAAGTTAAGAACTGGTTCTTCCGAATAGGTGCGAACTGGCTGAATCCCACCACTGGAACATACATATTTTGCCCAATATGGTGGGATGGGCAAATACCCTCAGACAGAGATAGTCTCGCAAATTAATTTTAAAGGTGAAAATCAGCATGTTGAATTGGAAGACAAAGAGATAAGCTATTCCAATCAAGATTCCTTTCAATTAGCAGATATCCTTTATTTTTTACTTATTTACTATTTCAGGTTCTATGGCTTTTCATTCTCCAACAACTTTAAATGTCTTATAAAAGTTATAAAAACAAATAAAACAATAATAAAACCTTACCAGGAATGGAAGCCATTACAGTTAAACAATGTCAACTCAAATGGAAGTTTCACACAATGTCTTGGTCATGTACATAATGTCTGTGTGAAGAGCCAGGTTTTCAAGACTTCATAAGAGACAGCTGTTGATTTGGGATCATTCCAGTGCTGTTTGCTAAGGTGGAAAATAAGTTTATTCCTTCCCAGTGTAACAGTGTGCAGTGTGACAGAATTTTGACGGAAACAGTATCACTTGGTTGACCAGCGATGAGGTTTACAGCTGGCTTTATATAGTGCCAACCCTGCAAGATAATAGCGAGCAGAGTTCTTGGTTTCTATTCCTTCCATATGGCTTAAACTGACCATAGGAAAAAGAGAACCCTACAGCACTGGGTTCCCCATTCCCAACCTTTGTAGCCTGGCCAGAAGGATGTAATGACCAATTATATGAAAAAGTTTTCAGAGATCAAGAAGAACCAAGATAAATGGTTATTCCACTTCCAATCCAACTTTTACCAAGTATAATCAATACTGCTTCCATGCAAACACTTTTTCAATTACTTCCTCCCCCCCCCCCCCAAAAAAGGAAAATTTGAGACTGTTCGGACATTATCTAATGCTATTGAGTTGAGTTGAGTTTATTGATATTGTATGCCACCCACTCCCGAAGGACTCCAGGTGTCTATTGTGTTCACCAATGTCTTTTTGAGGAACGACATACCACCATCCTTAAGCTGGTAGAAGACTCTCACTCAGGATGAATTTACCATTACTTGAGCCCTAGCCCCAGGCTTAGTCAGCTAAAAGGAGCATGAAACTAACAAACAAGTGGATGGTTTCATAGACCTAAGAATCCATCAATTTCATCAAGTCAGGGGTACACATAGGGCAAGACTGAGCCTCAGTCAACTTGACAGGTCCTGTCAGTCAGAATCTAGCTCAATGGATGCAAGTGAGCTAGGATATTTATCAGATGTCTGGATAATAGTCACCTTATAGCTGACATTTATGAAATAGAATAGAACTATCTTAATGATTTTTCTTTTAAAACATCATCTCCTTGGTCAACCTTTTTATTCGTACTATCAGCTCACATAGCCAGAAAAATAAATTAATAGATTTTGGCTTTCCTTTCCTGTTTTTTTTTTAGGGGGGAAGAGATAGTCTGCCT
The DNA here is from genome assembly GCF_009769535.1 of Thamnophis elegans. NCBI lineage: Eukaryota > Metazoa > Chordata > Lepidosauria > Squamata > Natricidae > Thamnophis > Thamnophis elegans. The sequence continues at coordinate 110,102,336 of NC_045542.1, forward strand.
GCAAGGTGCAAGCCCAGCAAAAGGAATTCTATTATTACAGTGAAGTGTTAATATCACTTTATAATACTTTGGTAAGGCCCAGTGGTGGGTTTTGGCTCCCATTGCAACCGGCACACTGCAACAGGAGCTGGGCATGCACCATGGGCACATGCGCTGTGCACGCATGCGCACCCACCACCTGCGACACTCCAGCTGCTTGCCAGAGCACAACACAGATGGCGTACATTGCGCATGTGTGCGCAAATGGCCCATTTCCTTCAAATACAGATAAGGAACACAGCCAGGAGGGCGGGCGGGCGGCGGGCCCTCCAAAGTACCAGTGGCTGCTGTTTCCGGCAGGCACCGGTATGCGCATACCGGGGCGTACTGCCTGCAACCCACCACTGGTAAGGCCCCACTTGGAATACTGCATCCAGTTTTGGTCGCCACGATGTAAAAAAGAGTGCAGAGAAGAGCAACAAAGATGATTAGGGGACTGGAGACTAAAACATATGAAGAACGGTTGCAGGAACTGGGTATGTCTAGTTTAATGAAAACAAGGACTAGGGGAGACATGATAGCAGTGTTCCAGTATCTCAGGGGTTGCCACAAAGAAGGGGGAGTCAAGCTATTCTCCAAAGCACCTGAAGGTAGAACAAGAAGCAATGGGTGGAAACTAATCTAAGCTGGAAGAGACGCCTAGAACACCTATGGAGGTCCAACAAATCCGAATCGAGTCGAGCACTTCTAACATCGTGCATCAAGGAATACATCAGGGCAATTAGGACGGCAAAAAGAGCTTATATTGCCACCTTGATCGCCTCCGCTGAGTCGCGACCAGCCACCCTGTTTAGGATAACCCGTTCCCTCCTAAATAGGAGGTTACGGAGGATCCCCTGCAGGGTAGGGCTGAGGACTACGTCCAGTTCTTAGCGGACAAAGTTGCTCGGTTTCGGTCGGAGTTGGACTCCGATTCTGCAGATCCAGCCGAGGCACAAGGGGATAATCTGGTAGACCACCCCTGGGTTGAGTTTCAGGATGTTGCCCCTGGGGACGTGGACAAGGCCATGAGAGCCGTGAGTGCCTCCACATGTGTACTGGACCCGTGCCCCTCCTGGCTGGTTGCTAACAGCAGGGAGGTGACACGGGGCTGGATCCAGGCGGTTGTTACTGCCTCCCTTCGGGAGGGGGTCTTTCCCCCCGCACTTAAAGCGGCGGTGGTGAGACCCCTCCTGAAGAAACCATCTTTGGATCCAGCCGTTCTTAACAATTATCGTCCAGTCTCCAACCTCCCCTTTATCGGGAAGGTTGTTGAGAAGGTGGTGGCCTTTCAGCTCCAGTAGTCCTTGGAGGAAGCTAGCTACCTTGACCCATTCCAGTCTGGCTTCAGGCCTGGCTACAGCACAGAAACCACTTTGGTCGCATTGACCGATGACCTCTGGAGAGCCAGGGACAGAGGCTACGCCTCCATCCTGGTTCTCCTTGACCTCTCAGCGGCTTTCGATACCATCGACCATGGTATCCTTCTGCGACGACTGCGGGAGGTGGGGGTGGGAGGCACTGTTTTGCGGTGGTTCTCCTCTTACCTCTCGGACAGGTCGCAGTCGGTGTTAGTTGGAGGGCAGAGATCGACCCCTAGGCCCCTAACATATGGGGTGCCGCAGGGTTCGGTCCTGTCCCCCCTACTTTTCAACATCTACATGAAACCGCTGGGCGAGATCATTCGGCGGCATGGGATAAAATACCACCAGTATGCGGACGATACCCAATTGTATCTGTCCGCCCCGTGCCAACTCAATGAAGCGGTGGAAGTGATGAACCAGGGACTTGAAGCTGTTAGTGACTGGATGAGGGCTAACAAACTCGTGCTCAACCCAGATAAGACCGAGTGGCTGTTGTGTTTCCCTCCCACCAATTTGGCTAATATTCCATCTCTCAGGCTGGGGGGGGGGTCAAACACTACGCCCCTCAGACAGGGTCCGCAACTTGGGAGTCCTCCTGGACCCACAGCTGACTTTCGAACATCACTTGTCAGCTGTGACCAGGGGGGCATTTGCCCAGGTTCGCCTGGTCCACCAGTTGCGCCCCTACCTGAACCGGGAGGCTCTCACAACAGTCACTCGTGCCCTTGTGACCTCTAGGCTAGAATACTGCAATGTGCTCTACATGGGGCTGCCCTTGAAGAGTATTCGGCGACTTCAGCTAGTCCAGAATGCGGCCGCGCGAGCGATTGTGGGTGCACCTCGTTTCACCCACATAACACCTATCCTCTGCGAGCTGCACTGGCTACCTGTTGATCTCCGGGTGCGCTTCAAGGTGCTACTTGCCACCCATAAAGCCCTCCATGGTAGTGGATATGGATACTTGAGAGACCACCTACTGCCAATTACCTCCACACGACCTATTAGATCTCACCGGTTAGGCCTCCTCCGAGTCCCATCTGCCGGTCAATGTCGACTGGCAACTACGCGGAGGAGAGCCTTCTCGGTGGCAGCTCCGACCCTGTGGAACGATCTCCCCGTGGAAATTCATACCCTCACCACCCTCCAGACTTTCCGCACAGCCCTCAGAACCTGGCTATCCCGTCAGGCCTGGGGTTAAGACTACAACCCGCCCGAATAGTATGAATGTTGTGTTTTAATTATGTATTTGTCTTATATGTTAAAAGTTTGTCTCCCCCCCCTTTTTAAGTTGTAAGCCACCCTGAGTTCCCCCAGGGAAAAGGGCGGCATATAAATAAACTTTAAATCTAAATCTAATCAAGGAAAGAAGCAACCTAGAACTAAGGAGAAATTTTTTGACAGTTAGAACAATTATTCAGTGGAACAACTTGCCTCCAGAAGCTGTGAATGCTCCAACACTGGAAGTCTTAAAGAAGATATTGGATAACCATTTGTCTGAAGTGGTGTAAGATTTCCTGCCTAGGCAGGGGGGTTGGAATAGAAGACCTCTAATGTCCCTTCCAACTCTGTTATTCTGTATTCTAATATTTTTGATTACCCAATGAAATAGCTGCTGATGGAACAATAAATAGCTGCTGGTGCTTTTGAACTGCATAAATAATATTAACATTGCAACAATAAATGCATGTACATGCAAATCAGCCCAATCTAATATAAAATGTATTTTAAAATATCCCTTGAAGCTCAATATCAAAAAATACAAGTGCATACAAAGCTTTGCCAACTCACTAAATCATCAGTCCTACAAATACATCTCAACAGTATTAAAAACTGTTGTTTGGTATCCACAGAGAGGCACACAAACTCTAATGAAGATATTTTTACAGGGGCAGGAAAACAGCAGTAACATATCTGGCAGATGTGCAGTTAAAAGCAGCCTTCTGTTTGACTATGAACTTAAATGCTACATCACCTCTTAGCATTGCACTACATACATCAAACTATCCCATCTAAACCAATAGCAGCAGGGATATTGTTAGTTCCTCTTGCTATATATTATTAGTCCCTGTTGGGATGTGCAAAATGTTCTGAACTCACAATCACTTTGGCATTCTTAGTGAAACAAAACACATGTTTTAACTTTTGCTCCCAGTATGAAATAAAATTGTCTATTTCAAGAGGCATGCTTTTAAATGTTCCTGACTATTTCAAGCATTATAATTCGGCCTATAGTTTTGGGATTTGGGATTCTGTCATCAGATGAATTCAATAAAACTGCCCTTATGCATACAAAGTTTTTTTCCTAAGATTCAGCTACAACCTCTTAAATCCAATATTTATGCAATGTATCATGCAACACTACAGAACAGATTTAGATCTTGTCCAGTGCCCTGTGATGTTTTTTCAAAACTAAATATTTCCAATTCCTTCAAATCTGCTTTCAAAGAAATTAGATTATGTATCCTTCATAATCTTAATTACTATTCTCTTAACCTGTTCCAATTTTTCTGACCCCTTAAAAAGTACAGAATAACATAGCTCTTTATTTATTAAATTTATATACTGCCCATTTCACTGCCCAGCTATTACTTTTCATGATCTGGAAATAATGTTTTTGTTGGATGTAGTTTAAGATTGCATCTTTTTTTTTTACAGTCATATCACACTTTATAAAAAAAGTCAGACTTACTACGTGCAAACAGTTAGCATCCACACTTTTTCATTAACACTATTATTAATTCAAGGACTATATACAATGTATAAGCCCATTCACACATAAGAAAACCTTTAAATTATAACCAAAATACCATGAAAAATGCACCACTCATGAATAAGCCTATCCCACAAAATTGAGATTTGCATTCTGTCCTATTAGCTATTTATTATTTTCAAGATATTTACAAATCATTGTCTTTATGATCTGCTCTAGAATCTTTCTCTGTATCAGTCTCAGACCAATTGTTCTGTACAGGTAGTCCCTGAATTATGACCACAATTTGACCAGAATTTCCCTAGCTAAGGAAGGTAATTGTTAAATAAGTTGCCCTTGATTTTATGATGTTTTCCCCCATTGCCAGTGTTAAGCAAATTACTGCATTTGGTAAGTGAATCATGTGGCTGTTTAGTGAATTCAGGTTCCTGTGTTGACTTTGCTTGTCAGAAGCTTGCTAGGAAGGTCACAGATGGTGACAACATGACCCAGAGATGCTGCAACCATTGTAAATACATGCTATTTCTGGTGCCTGAATTTTCATCATGTAACCATGGGAATACTGCATAGATCGTAAGTGCAAGGACCAGTTGCAGGTCACTTTTTCAGATGGTCATAAATGAATGGCTGTAAGTAAAGAAAACCCTGTAATTTCCAGGTCCTCTCCCCACCCCTTTTTCAAGAGAGGGACATTTATTTTCTTATAGTCAGACAGTAAGTTCTATAGGACGTCTTTGGAGATTCACAGTCATCTAGGTCATGGTTGTCCCAAAGGAGCAACTTGGGACGAGTTCTACAGCACTTCTTTGAATTAAGCCAATAAAGGATTGGCCAGACTATTAGGAAGTTTCTTTAGTGCCAAAGAATGCACTTCTTTTCATCCTTACTCAAGTAATATGTTATTTGATCATTTCAAGCTTTAATTCTGTCTTATCTTCAGAATTACCTAGGAATCACATACCCACTTTCTAGACAAGATTGAGGAGAATCGTTTTTTGAATTGTTTTTTCTGTTGTTGTTGTTTGTTTGTTAACATTTTGTCATCTTCACTGATCTTTTACGCTGGACATATATGAAAAAACTCTTTATACTGCTCTTTACATCCTCTGTCAATCACTGTTCATATATTATGAAAGGTTGCTTCTTCTGTCAGTGCTTGTTGTAGCCTCACCTTTTTTGAGTTGACAGATTTTATCCTTGCTTATACAGCCTGGCTGCTGTATAGCAGTAGCAGTAGACTTATATACCGCTTCATAGGCCTTTCAGGCCTCTCTAAGCGGTTTACAGAGAGTCAGCATATTGCCCCCAACAATCTGGGTCCTCATTTTACCCACCTCGGAAGGATGGAAGGCTGAGTCAACCCTGAGCCGGTGAGATTTGAACCGCTGACCTGCTGATCTAGCAGTAGCCTGCAGTGCTGCATTTAACCACTGCGCCACCTTGTATGTATATTCCAAGCTGTGCTTCCCATGAATATATGCCATACGGTTTTCAGGCAAGAATGTGAAGATGCCACAAGCACCGAAGGCAATGATTAAAGACTCCTGTCCATCATTTATACTTTCTGTTTTTCAAGGCATCTGCACTAAAAGGGTTTTTCTGGTGTTTCTTCTTCTTCTAGATCAGTGGTTCTCAACCTGTGGGTCGGGACCCCTTTGGGGGGTCGAACGACCCTTTCACAGGGGTCACCTAAGACCATCAGAAAACACATATTTTTTAAAAACGTATTTTTTATTTCCATTTTCATAACATACAATCACATATATACTATACATAGCCAGTATCATATAGTAATAAACACATATTTTTGATGGTCTTAGGAACCAAGGCACCAATTTTATGGTTGGGGGGTCACCACAACATGAGGAACTGTATTAAAGGGTCGCGGCATTGAGAAGGTTGAGAACCACTGTTCTAGATTCTTGAGTTATAAAAAAAAGTGTCAGGCTCTGCTCTTCCAAACTCTTTATGGCGAAACCCTGTTGGATGTCCATCTTCACATGGTCAATAAACTCTTGCCCTGAAAACTGGATATTTTATATTCATCACAGTCTTCGCTTACTCAGCGGAAAGCTATCAATTAGTCATCAATAATGGACAATTGGTAGTCGTCCAAGAAATGACCTAACACTTTTCTCAGCTGAGTACTGAGCCCCTCAGAACATACCTCTAGTCACTGTCACTGATATTTCTTGTCTCTTCTTCCTGTTAAACTCCACAGTCAAACTTTTCCGACTATTCACTCTCACACACTAGCTAACAGCAACCACCATAAAGACCTGAAGTAAATTTTCTGAAGAAATTTATTGCTGGGTCAATGCATTTTTCCAAAATATTATTCGGAATCAATGATTTGTTTAAATGCTTCATACTGAATTCTTAGCATTCTTATAAACAATAGAAAGTTGTAGAAAAAACACCTGCAAAACATTCAAATCACAAGTTGTCAGCTTGATGAATGACTCAATTTGTTCTGATTCACAGTACACATTATACATATAAAGCAAATAATTGGCTACTTTTCTCATCTGCCAGTAAGCTCTCAAGGGCATAATTTTTCATTATATACTTGAAAATCATTAACATTACAACTGAAGTGTTTGCCCATAAAAGTGCAATATCATAATTTTGTTTCATTAAATCTTTTTTCTTTCATTCTTTATCAATGCTACTAGAATTACATACATATAGATATACACATATACACACATACATAGGTGAATTATTTATGTATATACACACACACACATGAATGCATGTGTGTGTGTGTGTGTTTCACCTATCACTGTAAGTAGAGGTTTAGTTCTTTCCCAGCCTATATTACAGTGACGAATATCCTGCTAATCGCTCTGTGGTTGTCCAACCAAGATGGCTATCAGAAAGAATCAGACATTCTTAATTTTAAAGCAAAGATTACCCCAGCTCAAATATATTTCTCAGCTTCATGGAATAAGGAAGAAAAATAGGCAATGACTAATGTAATTGGGTTTCTTTTCTTCCTCCTCCACAAATGTATGCCCAATATTATTTATGTACTTATTTAAACATTTTCATATCACAAACATTTTAGAGCAGCTTTGGATTTGCAGATCAAGACAATTATTTTATGTGAATCAACAAAAGCCCCAAATAATTAAGTTTGCTCACTTCCTGTGCATGGGCGTGCAGGCGCGCATACACATGTGTGTGCGTGCGCACACACTAACTCACTCTCTCTCTCACACACACACCTTGTATAGGAATGCCTATATAATAGCTTGGAGTAGGGACAGTCAGCCATTTGAGAGAAAGGTCATTTGCTTTCCACACAATTGTGATCCATCTATTCTTAACTTTATGAATGCTAGTATTGTAAACATCCAACTATTGAGCCTAGAGATTATAGTATGGCAACATAAGATTTTTAAGTGATCAAACAGTATGCTCTTTAGTATTTCAGAAAATGAATGTTGAAAGTATGTTAAACTAACATTAATTGTGGAACACTGTTTTCATAGGCTACCATTTTGTGAATCAATACAAATGTAACAAGGTAATGAAAATTATTCCTGCCTTAGGCACGAAGTTAGTTGGTGACTGTAGACCAGTCACTTTCTCTATAAGCCCTAAGAAGGAATCTAGAGCAAACCACTTCCGAAATCTTGCCAAGAAAACTAGAAGATTTATCAAAGAAGTTGCCAGGAAACAACACTGACTAGAAGACGTGCGTAATTGTATGCAGGAAAGTTCTTGGGAGACTCGGCAAAACGATGGTGCCTAGGAACGGACAGATATGAGACAGCATAGCCCACAGCTGCTTAGTGGGCAGAGCAAGGAGCTCAGAAGGGGCCTTCTCTAACTTCTCAGGATTTAAAGCTGACAATAGGAAAACTGTACCTTCAGACTTTAGATTTTGTTAAATGTAGCTTACCGTATTTTTTGGAGTATAAGACACACCAGAGTATAAGATGCACCAAGGTTTTGGAGAGGCAATTTTTTTAAAAAGGTAGGTAGGTAGATAGAGGGATAGAGTGGGAGAGAAAGAGAGAGAACTACAGTAGGTAGGTAGGGAGAGAGAGAGAGAGAGTAGGTAAATAGGTAGATAGATAAAAAAAATAAACACGAAATACAGTAGATAGGTAGGGGGAGAGAGAGAGAGAGAGTACATAGGTAGGTAGATGTTTCCAGATGTATTTATTCATGTTCTGGAGAAGGAAATCGCTGACAATCTGCAGCACCTAAGACTTGTTTCTGCTGGCACAGCACTTGATCAATCTAATTCTCATCAATCAGTTAAAGAGCTTTCCAAAAGGGAAAAAAAAACTTTATGCACTCTGCAAATCTCCCCAAAACAGCCCGTTTTTCACGAAAATGGGCCCGTTTTTTCAAAAAAAGGCATGAATAGCCGGGGGGGGGGGGCTTGCAGAGTGCTTCAGGGGGGGGGGGCAAAAATGGCCCATTTTTCGTGAAAACAGGCCTGTTTTTTGTAAAAAAAATTGCATGCATAGTCTTATGGAGGCTCATAGAGTGCTGCAGGGGACTGGGGAGGGGGGCAAAAAATGGCCTGATTTTTGCTCATTTCTGAGTCTCCAGCCCCCAGCTCTCTGAAAGCCTCCATAAGGCCATTTTGGTCAAGCGGGCGGGGCTTTGGAAGGCAAAAATCTCCCCGTGGAGATTCGTACCCTCACCACCCTCCAGGCCTTCCACATAGCCCTTAAATCCTGGCTGTTCCGACAGGCCTGGGGCTAAAGACTTGCTGCCCCACTTCGAATGGTATGATTGTTGTGTTTTTAACTATGTATGGCTTATGTTTTTTGTAATTCTGTTTGTTTTTCCCCTCCCTTTGAGTTGTGAGCCGCCCTGAGTCCCTTTAGGGAAAAGGGCGGCATACAAATAAATTAAAACTAAACTAAACAAACTAAACTAAAATTGCTGTATTCAGTGTATAAGATTCACCCAGATTTTCAGCCTCTTTTTTGAGGAAAAAAGGTGTGTCATACTCTGAAAAATATGGTAATCAATAAATCCCTTAGCAACAGAAATTTTGGGCTCAGTTGTGTTTATAAGGTGACGGCAACTGTAATTCATTATTCCACTTGTTTCATCTACATAATAGTAACTTTTTTTAGTTTTACAAGCTATAACAAGTTGTTTTAGTATCTGAGGCGTGTCAGAAACAAAAATGTCCAAACAATGTTATTAACATATATTATAATTGTAAATACTGCCATTGGGTTATATCTGATAGATAATATCTGTCTCTTAAAATAAGAGTATGTTAAAAATTCATCTCCATCATCTATCAGTTGGCATAAAGCAAATATTACTGCTTCTATTCAATTTTTCCATATCACCATCTTTCTTCAATTTTTTAAAAGTTGGATTTCCATATAAAGTCAATGTGACATGGGGGAAAGGGTCAAATACTTTTTTATTAGAAGTTACATTTTATAACAGGGTTGTCAAACCCATGGGTTGGATACATCACACGTAGGCCACTCCCACCCTGGTTCCGCTAAGGCAAAAAATGTTGCAATACATCATGTAAGATCACATGACTTGATCAGGTTTCACACCCATGTTTTATAACTTTCTAAGCGACATAACTATTTCCAGAGATACCATGGTTTTAATATATTTAGACTATCCAACCAAATGTGCTTTAGATGTATACTCCAAAGTTGTTCAGATTGGAACATTGATTAAATATGTTAGAATTTCCTGGTGAGTTCTGGAGTTCCCTCTCCTTTAATTTAATTTTTTGTAATACAATTTGGATTTTTTTCATCCATCTCCCTCTTAATTGCTGTATTATATTGTATAAAATGTCCTTGTGCATATGCATGGAGTCAGAGGGATTTTTGTTTATATAATGGTAGGATCCGAATTCTCTGATGAAATAAATTTGAGACTTAGCATATACGGGGCTTCCCTAGGCCCTCCACATGAAAGGATCCCATTTATTTTATCATTTTTAAAATATTAGTATAAAGGAGTTCTACTTGCAGAAGCTTCCAATTATTGTTAATTTGCATATAATATAGTACCAACATATCTTACTAAATATCTTGGTTAATTATGATCTATAGGAGTGTAGTTGGATCCTTAGTTTGAGCCTTCATTCACGTACGGATATAAACTGCTAGAATTTCTATATTTAGCAATTATACATAAAAGTCTGAGTAACTGACTAATAATGTGGCATCACTGGAAAAAATAATTGAAGAGCTAGCACTACAAATCATCCTGTTTTGTTCTAGCTGAATATATACTTTACTTAGCCAATAGTACTTAAGTAAGCCTCACTAGATACATTTCCACGCAAAGATATGACTCCTGACTCAGTCGTTTTAAATTAAAATATGGCATATTTTGACATATTTACTGTCTCTATTCTATGAAGTAGTTAGCTAATGATGATCACAATCATATATCATGTGCAATGTGAAAAAATTATAGGATGACATTGCTACTGAAGTTGAATTTCCCAATCACTATAAAATGCACATATTGGTAATTGCTTCAAAACTCTTCAACAGTCACCTTTCTTTGAAAATATAGGAATATAAATGATAAGAATTAGATTTAGTTACAGCATCAACAAAGAGAACAAAATTGGAGATGCAAAAGTGTTTTGTGCCAGATCTCTCAGGTCTATTTCTTCACTCCACCTTGGTATAAAATCTATCTACATGTTCAAAAAACATCTTGCATTGCACATCTGAGGATATCTCATTTCAGCCATGTGTATATCCACCTGTAAGAACATGCCACTTGTATTCTATCCAGCTTAGAAAGCTATATTCCTCCCGACTAGGTACATATGTACGTAAAGACATAAAAACATATAAGAAGCCATCATAGGTAATGTAAAACCCTGTTCGAGAACTAATGGCTGCTTACAGAACTTTGCTACAAACATTACAAACATCAAAGATGCACATAGGAAAGAAATTCTGAAAGATCATAAACACCATATGACATTTAACCCTAAATATGCAACTAATAGTCTGATAGCTAAGACTTCATTTCTTAACATTATTCTAAATGTCAGTAGCTATTTAAAAAAATGAAGTCTTATCAGTTTTCAAGTAAGCAGTGAAGTTAGATGAAATTCTGCTAAATTATTATTAATTAAGTTGAGAATCCTCACACTTTTTCCAGAAACTGCATTTTAGTGCTTGAGAACCACTATAAAATATCACTGCTATTTAAAGAGGAAAATTGTTTTTTTTATCAAATTTTGTTGCTTCTTATTCCCTGACTTTATATACAAAAGTACTCTCTGTTCACAGTGCTAAGCACTTAATGCTATATCTGCTCCAGACCTGTGCCTAAACTTAGATCACACACTGACACCTTTAAAGGCAACATAATATTTTGGAGAGATTTTATGCAGTAAACATAGATAGAAAAATATAAAAATCTGATTAATGAAGGCTACCTAAATCACATCCCCAAATTCTGATATATTCATGTGGCTGAATCCAAATATCCAAGACCATCAGCTCTTAGAAACTAAGAAGAAAAATAGATGAAATGTTTTTAAATGAAGGGGTTCAAGAATGTAGCAATGGTTTATCTTTAACAGGCGTGCTATAAGTAGCAAAAGAATATTCAAACCTTCTCAGCATCCGAGGAAGTGATTTGTCATCATGAATGGCTGAAGAGAAAATGGTGTTTTTTTTTTTAGAAATTATCTCTCTGGTTGAAGGCCTTGGCTTTTCTCTGTAGTACAGATTTAAACTCGGCAGCAATCTATTGCCTCTAATTTAGGCTAAAGAAAAAAAATGATTTGGTTCCAGCCAAGCTTCAGGTTTGTTAGTTCAAATGAATTCAATAAAGGGCTAGGCAAATGGATCTTTGCTACATTCATTTGCCATTCAGGAAACCCAGAGTGAATTTCAATCTGAGAGTAATGCTACAGATTTATCATTGATTGATCCTCATGACAGGAAATTCTGTGATGAATATTCCTGTTTTTCAGGAAGTTAATTTTCCAGGGGCCAACCAACAGATATTTTCTTAGAATTAATTTTTCAGAAAACCAACCAACAGATATTTTCTTAGAATTAATTTTTCAGAAAACCAACCAACAGATATTTTCTTAGTAATATGACTATCTCTGACTTAAGCACTTACCTAGATACTCAAATTAACTGATACATGCACTCAGGGAAGGGGAATTTAATATATTTTAATACCTCAAAAACAAACAATATATGAAAAATCTCAACCCTCAAGCTACATTTCTTCTGCGGGTCAATATATAAAATCCATATCAAACACTTTTTATGAAATACTTATAACATCCACCAGAGGGCAATGATTTGCTATGGAAGATAACAAAAATTTCACACTTAATACAGAATAAAAACAAACAGAAAGAGCAAACAGCTTTTGTTGGGGAAGTCACGTAGGACGTTTTGATTATGAAACCAAAATACATAATTTATTGTTTTATGGTTTTGAAAGTCCAATTTATAGTTTTTATAAGTAATTTAAAACTTATGTCCCTTAATCACTAATTACAAAATATAACTTAGAGATATGTAAAACACAAAATTAGCATAATCAAAAATACTGCAGTCAAGATATAAATATGCACAAATATTTGCAATTTAATTGGTGCTTCACACAAACTAGTGAACATTTGGTAACTTAAATAGCTTCTTTTTTTTTTTTTTTTTAACAAACTAGAAATAACCTCTGTTCCAGATTTTCTGACAGAAAGGATTATGATAGACTAGTCAACAGAGTTTGTTAAAAATATGTTGAAGTGAGGCAAATTAGATTTCAGGAATCATGCAAAATTGTCACTTAAGCCTCTACAACAACAACAACAAAGTGGGCTTCCTGGGGGCGTGGCCTGTTGCCGAGGAGGGCTCCACCGAGCTCCTCAGAGATCTGGTCTGTATATCTAAATAAAATCATAGATAGCACCCCTTTTTGGCTAAGAAAGGGGCAGGGAGGGTAGCTCCGTAGACTAGGGTCTATTCGTAAGCCACAGCCTTTTTCTTTTTTTGGCTGTGGAAGAGATTAGATCCAGCCGAAGCGGAGCTTTTATCTCCGGCCAGTTCTTCTCAGCTGCCTTTTTTTTTTTTTGGCAGCCCCAGACAGGCTAGCCCCCCCCAGGACAAAACAAAGTTTTTTTTCAAGCTAGATTTGATACGGGAGGGTACCACCCCTGTGAGATTTATGCTTTTATTACTATCTTAAATACCAGCACCATTCGTCTTAAAGACTTCTTTGTTTAAATAGACTTCAAAATGGCGATTTCTCTCCGTGGATGATTACTGGATGTACTTAGCCGGGCTTATCTTCCTGCAGACCGCTCCTTAACAAAATAAACTCCTTTTCTTTGGAAATAGAGGGGAGCGAAGCGCTGCTTACTTGTTTATTTATTATGGCACCCAGATCAAAGAAGCGTCTTGCTACAAATGTGTCTAAAGAATTTAAAGAATCTTTTTTGGAAATACAGCCTTTGTCTCCTACGCCCTCTACTGGAGAAGTTTTAACACAGGAATATCTCTTTAAAATCTTTGATGCCTTTAAGCAAGAACTTAAGGAATTTGTATTGCAACTTTATGATGATCTAAAATCTAAAGTTAATCAAATGAAGGCGAATACGTTTGCAGCCGTGTCTGCCCTGTCGGATTACTCTGCTGAAATAGAGAACAAATTGGAAAGTCTGGAGAAGGCTAATTTTGATTTGACTACCAATATTCAAATTTTACAAGAAAAAATTAGAAATAACGAAGAACAGCTTATGATGCTAATTTTGATAGGAAGGCATTTTCAATAAGAGTCAGAGGATTCCGTGAAAAGGAGCAAGAGAATTTGAAACAGACCTTTGCTGAAGCCTTCAGCCATGCGCTGGGAAGCCCGGGACTTAACTTTGATTGGCAGATTCGGAAAATCTATCGCCAGAACTCATTGATAGCGGAACAGCGACAGCTCCCGAGGGATATAATTATACATTTCTCTACAAAAGAATCTAGAAACGCGATTGTGCAAAAGTTTCATAATAACAGTCTCCGAGTTGATGACCAGGACGTGATTGTCTTCAAAAATATACCTTCCCAGATGTTGAAAGCAAGAAGGGACTACACCTTTTTAACTAAAGAGCTTAGGAGTCAACAGATTCGATACAGATGGGAGGCCCCTGCCGGCATCACGGTTACATTTGAGAATCAAAGATTTCGTCTTAACTCTGTTTCAGAGGCTCAAGATTTCTATTGTAGGATTCTGAAGGCGGGACTTCCTGATGCGCTTGGAAGAGAGGAGAGACAAGCGGAAGGAGAAAGTAAACGGCTGGCCATGCGGCTGCAAGATGGAGGGGGTAGCCCCTCCTCCCTCGGAGAAGCAGAAGAACGCAGATCGAGAATTTAGATACTTCAAAAGACTTCCTAAAGTTGAGGACTGAATGGGGGTTTGAGACCTTTCTCCGGTAGAAAAAGTGGACTAATTTTTATCAGAAGGGAAAGCTGGGTGAAACTACTTTGAGCTAGATTCTAAAGTAACGTTAGCATAAATTTGATAGTGGTTAAAAGAATGCGGAATGATTTATGTTGTTTAAACTTTGTTAGATGGGACTATTTTAAAATAGAAGGTTAACTGACTCCTGCTGAAAGTATTATTTGAATATGATCCATGCTATTTAACTTTTATTTGAAGGGAAAGTTGGTTGTAATAGTTTTGAGTTACATTTCAAATAAACGCTAGTATAAATTTGATAGTGGTAAATATTAGACAAGCAAGAGATGAGGGTAAAATGCATGTGGAATGAACTACGTTATTTGAGGTAAATACCAGACAAGCAAGGGAAGAGGGCAAAATTTATGTTGTTTAAAGCTTATTAGAATAAGAAGCCGCTTGGGATTATCTTAAGATAACTGTAAAAAGAATGCGGAATGATTTATGTTGTTTAAACTTTGTTAGAAGCGACTACCTTAAAATAGAAGGTTAACTGATTCTTGCTGAAAGTATTATTGGAATATGTGGAATGATTTATGCTACAAATCGCTCTGAGTTATATTTTAAACAAATGGTAGTATAAATTTGATAGTGGTAAATATCAGACAAGTGGGGGATGAGGGTAAAATACATGTGGAATGAACTAAGTTATTTAAATTCTATTAGAAGGGGAAGTCGGTTGGAATTATCTTAAGATAGAAATTGATTCCTGTGTAAAGTAATATCTGATCTACGCTGCTTAACTTTACTAAGAAGGGGAAATCTGGTTAGATTATTTTGAATTACTGTTTGAAAAAGGGGTAAAGAAAGATCACTTACGTTGTTTAAATTTTACTAGAAGGGAAAGTTTGATTACTTGTCTGTAAAGTTATATTTGAATATATGGCATGAACCACGTTGCTTAAATCTTATTGGAAGGGATCATGAGGTTTAGGAAGGGAACGGGAGAGCCTACAGAAGGTCGGGGTAAATAGCAAAGAAGTAAGAGATGAGAATAAAATATAGATAGAATGATTTATACTATTTAAGCATAGATAAAGATGGGGGGCTGAGATCAACACAAAGAGTGGTTTCTTTTTTTCTTTTTTCTCTTTTCTCTTTTCTTTTTTTCCTTTTTTTTTTTTTTCCTCTGCTTTTCTTTTTTTTTTTGATATATTACTTTTATTTTTTAATCCATATGTATACAAGATATTTTAGATAGAAGGTAGTGCCAGGTGTGGGCCCTGGGAAGTCGGGAGGATTAGGGATGGGGATTTATGGGGGGTGGGTGGGTGGGTGTTAACATAGTCTCAATAAGAACAAGAATGTATTTATATACGGTGGTTCTTTTTTTTATTATTATTATTATTATTTTCCTTGGTTTACTTTACTTTTATCAGATCAAACAATACTCGAATAAAGGCATACACCAAGGAGGGAGGTAGAGGGAAGGAAGAGGGAGGAGTAAGGAAGGAGTAAGGGGAATGTAAGGAGTATGTAAGGAGGGTGTCTGGGGAGTAAGGGGAGAAGGAAGGTTTGAGGGGAAAGGGAAGTAGGAGGGGAGTGTTAGAGGGAGAAAGGAAAGTTGGAGGGGGTAGATGGGGTGTATGGAGGATGCAAGGGTTAGGTGGGGTTGTGAATGATGAGTTGTGTTTCCTTTTTATTTGTTCGTTTTATTCCCTTTTTCTTTTTTTTTTCTTTTCTTATAGTAAATACCCTGTATATAAATGATTGCAAATGGAATGTGAAAATTGAATAAAATATTTAAAAAATAAAAAATAAAATAGAAGAACTAAAACAACAACAAAGTAAATGCTGAAGCACACATGCACACAAACACACACATTTTTTTTCTTTCAGATGTATTATTTTCCCAGATGTGGAGATTTATATGATATTTGTTGGGCTGCACCTGAGGAAAAATTTCCACTCCTGCTTCAGGGTCAAATGAAATTCCTTCAGGATGGACAGAAGGAGAAATGTCAGGTTACTGCCTGCTCCTGTATTTTAATAAAACCAAGTCATTAATTTATACACATTTGGGAAGGACATTACAAGGAAATCAAGATGTAGCTGGTAATAAATATTTATTATGCACCTCATCCAAATTCTACTCAAGCTGATATTGCCATGAATCAACTAATTCAGGTGAACTTTGATCAGAACACATTAGAAATAGATGAAAGCCATTTATTATTTATTATGGTAAATGTAGCATTGCCAATTAGAAAATTCTGTTAAGTTTGTAGTTTCTATTTTGGATCTGAAAATATACTGAAAAGGATCAGAATTGCAACAGTTTTTTAAAAAAAATATGTCATGAACAAGTTTGTTTCTTCCTTTTTTTTTACAGCCAACATTCTTTTCCTTATTTCTTGAAATATAAATTTTGCCTACTTGATCAATGCTATGAAAAAGAATCAGCAACTCTTGTAATTCCAAATTAAGATCCTGATCATATAACATTTAATTCTTGGCAATTCAACTACTATAGAAATTGCCTTTAAAAAGGCTTCAGATGAAACCTGGCAATACTGAGTGACTTTGAGTTTTGAGGCATACTGGTTTTAGGTCTGTGCCACCTTTAGTGTTAAATGGGATGGCACAGACCTAAAACACCTAAGACACACCGATGCACTGCACAATCTGGGGGTCCTTCTAGACAAGTGATGGTGAACTTATGGCACGTGTGCCAGAAGTGATGTTCTGACCAAGGCTTCCTGAGAAAGCATAAATCACAATCTTAGTCCCAAAAATCTTCTTTTATTTATATGGCTGTAAATTATGGTCAATAACAGTCTACAAGGCTTCACAAACAATCTGTGAAGGTTCGGACAAATGTCTGTTTGAGTTGCCATAGTCTTTCAGGGGAATGTTGATAAACACCCACCTTATCTCCCTCTACAAGTCTTACCCCCAAGTCAACCCTGTTTCTTAATTGTTCTTGTCTTCTGGCAGCTCTGCGCATGCACACACTGAGAACGGGCTCCCGCTGTTCTTCTGCCTCACTGATATCAGACTCTGGAGGCTTCGGAGGCAGCAAATAACTACCGGATAGCTTTGGTCCCCGCTCTGCCTCCGACACAGAGTTCTCGTCCGAGCCTTCTCCAGACTCCAGGACTGGCCCATGTTCCTCCCCAACCTCCTCACTGTCCAAATCTGGTGCCAGCTCTGCTGGCCGCTGGTGGGCCACAACAGGTGACACGCAGAGCCCTCTCTGTAGGCACATGCGACATCGCCGGCTACTCTTCCTTGTTCCATCATGTGCATGCACACCAGCCAGATGCTTTCTTCCAGGTTCCAGCATGAGCAGCTTGGACAGTAATGTGTGCTTCTAGAAGAAGAAAGCTGCCACTGTGCTTCTTGGTCCAAATTTCAGAGACTGGTTTTAATCTTAGAAGTCCTCTGTGGCATGGCAACAGGATGTCTGAGGTAGGCCTTCATCCCAAATTGTATAGCTAAAACATAAGCACCTTTGGGACAACTATAACCTGGGTGACTGAAAATCTCTACAGACTATTAGCTATATAATTTGGGATGAACACTCCTTCCAGAGGAAAAATGGCAGACCACAGGAACCAGGGGCGCTACTCAGGTGACCCTGAGGACACAGATAAACCCCCAAGTAATGACCCACTAAAAGGATGCAAATGACCAGCTGTTTGCAAGGAATATAAATCCTTCAATTCCCCAATAATCCTGTCAGACCTCAAGAACCTCCTTGGATGAGAAGTGAAACATCTTCAAAAAAAAAAAAAAACCCCAAGAAAGTGCAGTTGCCTCTTGAAAAAGCACATTTGGGAAAAGGATCATTGAATAAATCAACCCAGACTTCTTATTCAAGACATGAATGATCAAGGTCAAATTATCCTACTTTGAATACTTTATGAATACTTTATGTAAAAAAGGGTTCTACTGCTGGAGAAAGTGAAAAGAGAAGACGACAGCCAGTCAAGAGGTAGAAGGATTTAATTATAGCAACAATGGGTGCATCACTAGAAGACCTGAACGACCATGTTAGAGACAGATCATCATGGAGAAAATCTATCCATGGGGTCACTAGGAGGTGACATCTACTTGATGGCATATTCTCCTATAATCCATCACTCACTATCAGAAAGATTTTTATTCCCATTCCAGGAATAGGGCAATACAAACTTGCAAAAGCTAAGCAGCTGTAAATTATTTTACAAGCTTGTAAAATAAATTCTAAGTACAATTCAGTCAGAAACAAAACATCTGTGCAGGAACCAGTAACCATATTTACCATTAAGTAAACAATTTCAATTTGATACAAACATTTTAAAATTTAATTTTATGATTAAAAATGTACTCCTTGGTCAAAGAGTATAGGCAATTATGCTTCTTTAAGGAATCTTTTATAATTAAAAGTCTGGATACAGATTTTGTTTATAGTACAAATTTGCATAAAAAACATTAGATGTGGAAACACAAAAGCAGTTGATTACGTAACAGACTGTACGGTTACTATGTCATATTCATCAAAAAGCTTTAACAACAACAGCATTTGGTTTTATTGCTAGAAATAAAATATAATCAAACACACTCGGAAAGGAATTCTAGAGAACATATAGAACAAGGCTGTCAAACTCATGGGCTGGATGCATCACTCATTGGCCACGCACAAGTTAGCGAAGGGGAAAAAGTCTCGATATGTCATGAGACACTGCTGTGATGACGTGAATTTGACACCCCTGACATAGAAGAATGAATGTTATGGTTAATTAATTAGCGCTGACGTCTACTCCACCCCTAGTAACCAGATGAATGTTTGCTATCTTGAATTATTGTACAAACATAGAATCCCATGGATTCCAGAACTTTTCAGGATTTAGAGTTCAGGGGACATTGTTGCCTGGCATTTATTGATTGTTAGTCTCAGTTGGACAAGTCAAATGCTGGGTTCAGAGACACTAGGCAAAGAACATGAATTCCCTTTCAGTGAGTTTTGTGGAAGAGCTTTTGCAGTTTGTAAGTCAGAGCAACTTGCTGCAGCATAGGCTCTTTGAAAAACCAATATATCAATACTTCCTCAAACAGTGTAGGTTTCCACTCCCTCTTAGTACTTGAATTCCATTTGCAAGTCCCTCTCTCTCCCACATGCCACATTTGCCAACAGAGGTTTCTAACAAAGCCAGTAGGGCCTGCCAAGGCTTAAGTCTCCGAAAGGGAAGAGAAGTCTGGTATTATTCCTGTAGAAATCTGCCACTTCCTCTCTCCTAAGCAGAAATATATAGGCCTTGGCCTCAATCTGTGTGTAATTAAACATTTTAAAAATGTTGTTCGTCAAAATATCCAGCCAAGTTCTAAAAGCCTGTCTGTTTTCAATATTAATAGTTGAACAGTAGAAGAGATTTGAAGGTATTCCAACAAAAATGGCAAAAGACTTTTAAATAGAAATTCAAAAATGATTCTCAAGTACATTAGATTTCACCCAACTGTTCTCTGTTAGGCATTAAACAAAGAAGACATGGGTCATGCCTCACTACTTTGTAGCTTCTGTAGAAATTATGGTCCATTTTCATTACTTTTGAAAGATTTTTCCAGGCAGAAAAGATCTATCTCACAGCTCCTATTAGACTGACACATCAAGATTCCAAGTTCCATGTCTGAATTTTACTTTGTAGCTTTTAGAACAGATAGGGTTTTTTTCTTCTTCCTGGCATAACAGAGTAATTATTAAATATTCAAAACTGTTCAGATTGCTGATGATACTATCACTGCAGGCCTTTAGATTTTTTTTTTAAAAAAAGCATCACAGGTATATTTTATGTTCTAGGGACATGAAATTAAAGGGGTGTGACTGAGAGTAAGATGGTGGGTGTAGTGTGAGCCAATAGTTGAATATGGTCACCTACATCTAGCCTCTATTTTCATAAGGCCCACCTCTAGTTTTAGAGTGGCATTAGAGTCCCATTTTGAGCCTTGAAGGGTCAAGGTATTTGGACTGAACAAGTTCTAATGGTGCAAAACCGGAGAAGGGGCACAACTGGGTACCATAGAGAAGTTGTGCTAATGGCTTAGGTTCTTCTTGGGCTTTTTGGCAAATTCCATGATTTTGGTTTTCTGATAATTGAGTTCTAGCTAGCCTTCTGTGCTAGTTCTCTCATTGCTCTTCTAAGGCCAAAAGATATTCTTGACAGCATTTCACATCACCTGCATACAGTAAAATGAAGACATGTCTTGCAGATATACTGGGGGAGAAATGACTACCATGGAGTTGATATAGAGTATAACTTCTGATCACGAGCATAATTCGTTCAATAACTTTGATTGCAACTCGATTTGGTTGTGACCTGAACCTAATTTTAGGGCGCTGCCTGACTCACACAGCTCCTGCAGATGGAGTCCCCGAGGCTGCAGTCCCTTCCCTGGACTGAAGGCAGGCTTCGGTCTTGTAGTCCCCACCCCACCCCCGCTGCATCTCCATTCCGAGCCGAGGATTGCAACCAAATTCCCTGAAAGGGGCAGCTTGGGAGTAGCAAGGCTTCCCTCTGTGCAAGCAGGAGAGCTGGCAGGGAACTGCCTGCAACAATACTTTGGGCCCAAAGGCCCTCTTCTTCCAGCCTTAGGACAGGAGCTGCTTCCTATCTTGCTTCCTATCTTGCTTCCAAAAGATTACCGTATAAGACGCACCGTATTTTTCGGTGTATAAGACACGCCTTTTTTCCTCAAAAAAGGGGCTGAAAATTTGGGTGCTTCTTATATACTGAATATAGTATCTTATATACTGAATATAGTACCTACTCTTTCTCTGAAATTTAACTATAATAAACATTTTATAATGATAATGTAGATAACCACTTAAACATAATAAGTTAATATAACAAATGAAGTAGAATGGCCATTCAGAAATTCATTCTAATTTTTTTAATGTATCGACCAACAGATGGCAGTGATCAGTCACAAAAGTTTATCATAAATGTGTGGAAAGGAACAACAAACATATTTCATTTATCGCTCATTACTATCTACAAATATCCAATTTTGAAGGATGACAGGTTTGAATCCTACTAACATATTTTAGTGTGTATCAAAAGTTGTGCTTTTAATCTTTGGAGGTTTTTTTTTCCCACCCTTTCGGACTTTTATTAAAGTGACTGAAGCATAACAACTAGGGATGAGGTGCCTAATCCTCTTTAACTCCTTCCACAATTGAAACAAGTCTTTTAAAGGCAATGTTATGGTAGGTTTAAAGGCAGTTACAGTTTTGCCAGTAAGAGCAAAAGCCAGATGGGTAAAGTACTCAGCAAATGGCAACAGTGATTAGGCTGCTAACTAAGGTCATTTCTGGCTTATCCAAGTAGCTTTTATGCTTTAATGGGTAAAAGATAGCAGAAACCTCTCTTTTTAACAGAGTGCAAAAGGAATAGCGGCTAATCTTTTGCTATCCCTGTCCTAGAAATCTAACCTAATAGATAACAGAAAGCAGAAAGCATTCCTTAAATTCACCATATCATCAAAACTCACCATATGGGATCATTCTAGCCAGTTCTAATACCTTTAAAAAATAGTACAGGTAGTTCTCAACGTATGTATGTAGGTGCACACTTCAAACTCAAGAATACACTAAGACAGAAGCTTGTCCACCCAAGGATAAAACACCCAGACAGAAACTGAGCAACATGGTATTTGCAGTACAATGCAGTGAGCCATATGCAGATCTGTACATTGGGGAAATGAAACAACCATTTTCATAAACACATGGCACAATATAGAACAACCACTTCAGGGCTAGATTCAGCAGTCCATCTGCATTTAAAAGATACAGGCCACTCTTTTGAAGACAGCAAAGTCCATATTTTGGACAGAGAGGATCACTGGATTGAAAGAGGGGTTAAATCTATGTCAACATTGAACAACCTTCTCTCAACAGGGAGAGAATCTCCAATCTACAACACAGTCCTTTCAACAGTTCCCAGAAGGCTCCACACCAATTTGCACTGCTCAGGTGACCCTGATGACAGAGATAAATCTCTAAGTGACCTTAAAGATCTGCTAAAAGAATGCAAATGACCAGCTGTCAGCAAGGAATATAAATAGAACGTTGGTCCTTACCTGAACGTTTCTTTTCTGTAGTAAAGGCGGGAGAGGCTACAACAGGGTTTAGTCACAGCCTGATTGGTCCAGAGACTGAGGGATTTTTCTTAAGTATACTCCTTTCTCTCTCAGCTCCCAGTTTCACAAAGTCAAATGGAGAAGCTGACAGCGTTATGTAAGGAAACAACACCACACATACAGAGAAAAGACATCAACCACTCCAACCCCATCTGATCAACCATGGGTGGGAAGTAACCCCTCCCGCCTTTACTACAAAAAAGAAATGTTCAGGTAAGGACCAACGTTCTTTTTATTGTAGTTTCGCCGGGAGGGGCTACAACAGGGACATACCCAAACTAAGTCCCAGGGTGGGCCATTGACTCCTGGGGAAGGGGGCGGTCACAACCTATTGGAGCACCCGATAGCCAAAGACTGCATCCACCGAAGCGAAACGATCGAGGTGATAGTGTCGAATAAAGGGGGATATCTACAAATATCCTCCAGTGGGGCCCTGGTAGCCAACGCGGCTGCCCTGTGGTGGGACCTGGTGCACTGCCTGATAGCCTCCATGATGGCCTGTCGCAGCCACCTGCCTATGGTGGCCGAAGACACCTTAGCACCTAGCATGCTAGATTGGAAGGACAGGAACAGGGCCTCTGAACGCCTGATAGATGTACGCCTCATATAAATGCGTAGGGCGTGGCGGACATCTAGGTGGTGCCAGCGGACCTCCCTCTCATGCGAAGGGGAAGGGCAGAAGTTTGGAAGAACAACCTCCTGTGATCTATGGAACAGGGAGTTAACCTTTGGAAGAAAGGTCGGATCTAGCCTCAGGACAACCCTGAATTGGTGGAACTGGCACAAGTCCACCTTGGACAACAAGGCGCCCAATTCCGAGATCCATCTAGCTGAGGTGACGGCGACAAGGAAGATCACCTTCAGGGTTTAGGAACATAAGGCATACGGTCCTCAATGGTTCGAAGGGGCCCCAGTAAGGGCTCTAAGAACCAGTGAGCGATCCCACATGGAGAACCTGTGTACGGGCAGGGGACATAGGTTTACCACCCCTTTGAGGAAGCGCTTCACTAATGATGATTGCGTTAGTGACCAATGACCCTCCCCCACTAAGACTGAAGAGAGGGCAGCCGCCTGCCTCCATAGGGTATTATGAGAGAGGCCACGGTCTAGACTGTGTTGTAAGAATTTGAGGACTTGGGTGACCGAGGCTGAAGCCGGGGAAATGTGAAACCTCTCACACCAGGACACACATGTCAACCACATGGAACTAGAAATTCGAGTGGTCGACCTGGGCACCTCAATGGTGGAGATAACCTTGGCGGACAGGCTAGCATCCCTCAGGAGGTGCCGCTCAGGTGCCAGGTGGTCAGCAGGAGCCATTGGGGCTCCAGATGAATCAGGACGCCCTGGCACAGGGCGACTTCCTCCCGGGGAATCCTCCATGGTGGAGAGATGGATAGTTGAACCAGGTCCACGCACCAAGGTCACCTCGGCCAAAACAGGGCCACCAGGATGATGTGGGCCCCTTCCAACACTATTTTCCTCAGGGTTCCCTGGATGAGGGGAAAGGAAGGGAAGGCGTAAAGGAGACCGGGGGGGCACGGGCTCCTGAGAGTGTCTTTGCATCCAGAAAAGCAGGAGAAGAATCAGGGAAGTTGGGCATTGGTCGGGCTGGTGAACAAGTCCACCCGCGGAGTGCCAAAATGGCGGCAGATCCTGTGAAATATCTCTGGAACCAGCAGCCATTCGCGTGATCTACTGTCATCCAGATCAACCAGTCAGCTTGGTGATTGGCAATGCCCGAGATGTGCTCCAACGTGATGGACACAAGTTTCTTTCCGCCCATAAACCGAGCTTCTGAGCTTCTTGCCACAGGCATTTGGAATGAGTCCCCCTTGATGATTTATGTGAGCTTTTGCTGCCACATTGTCCGTCAGGAGGAGGACATGTCGATTGGCTATCGAGTCTCAAAAATGAAGAAGGGCCAGGCGGGCTGTCTTCAGCTCCAGCCAATTGATGTTGTGGCAGAGGTTGGACCTTGACCATCATCCCTGTGCCAGGCTGATCTCCATCACCACTTCCCAGCCGAAGAGGCTGGTGTCTGTCATGATGGAGATGCGTCCGGTTCCCAGAATTTGGCCCCGTGGTTCAAGGAGAGGGACAACCACCACTTCAGGGAGGCCCGGTGGTAGATGAATGGAATGTAGGTAGTTGCTTATCCACTGTCATTGGAATGGAATGAGTGTCCACTGAAGTGTTCTGGAGTGTAGGCGTGCCCATGGGATGAGCCCTATGCATGACACAATGTTGCCCAGTAATCGTGCCAAGGTCAGGATGGAAGCTGACCGACTTGCGCGGACATGCCGTGCCAAGGTTTGCAGACTTATCAGACATTCTGTTGAAAGATGAACTAGCCCTGATCTCGAATCTATCACTGTGCCTAAGTGTAGGATTTTTGTCGATGGAGAGAGATGGCTCTTGAGGAAGTTGATGGAAAACCCCAGGGACTGTAGCATCTGGATGGTGATCTGCAGATCTCGATTCACCTGTGTTCGGGAATGGGCTAGGACAAGCATGTCATCAAGGTAACAATGGAGTCTCACCGGCAGGGAGGGCAGGTGAGCTGCCATTGCCGCCAGGACGTTCGTGAACGTATGGGGGGCAGAGGCCAGGCCAAATGGGAGTGCCCTATAGTGAAAATGATGACCCCCATGAGAAAAACGGAGGAATTTGCAGTGGGCTGGCCAAATCAGAATGTGTAAGTATGCCTCTGTTAAGTCTATTGAGGCCATGAAGTCTCATGTCTGATCCCCAGTAATATGGATTTGAGAGAGGACATCTTGAAGCGCTGGTAGACCAGGAATGAATTCAGACGCTTCAAGTCTAGGATCGCTCTCCATCCCCCAGAGCTCTTCGGGACGACAAAGAGGTTTGAGTACACACCTTGCCCATACTCCTCAGGAGGAACCGGCATGACCGCCTGAATGTCCAGCAGATGCTGGATTGCCAGGAGCATTAGGCAGCGCCTTTCTGCCTAATGGAGGGGGGGAAGGTCCTGAAGAGCATCGGGAAGGGGAGAGGAACTACAGTCAGAGGCCCTCCCTGACCGTCGACCTGACCCAGGTCCAATTTTATCTGATCCCACTGGTCCGGAAAAGATGCTAGGCAGCCGCCAATGGGTTGACACCGGTTGGAGTCATTTCCCCCTGCAGAAGGAATGGCCGCCCCCTCCGTGAAAAGGCTGTTTGGATTGACTTTGAAACCTATTCCTATCTTGGTAGAATGGCCGCTGACTCTGTATATCATACCTGTAAGGGGCGTACCACTGTTGGCAGTAGTCCTGATCAGGCGGCCTGAAAGATGAAGGCCTACGGTAGGAAGACGGACGGTTGTCCGGCTTCTTAGAATTTGAAGGTAGGACCTTCTTTTTATCCTTGTTCTCCACAAGGATGGGATCCAGGGAGGCTCCAAAAAGGGCAGGGCCAGTGAAGGGGGCCGCCGCCAGATTCCATTTGGACTAGTGGTCCATTTGCCAATTATGGAGCCACAGGAGCCTCTTCGCAGTCACAGAGGTGGATAGAGCTCTGGACGCAAATTTAATGGAATCCAGGGTGGCGTCCACCAAGAACTGGGTAGCTGAAATGATCTTAGTGAGGTCTTGGTGAAGATGCTCATCTTGGATCAGGATGCGGTCCTGTTGTTGCCAGAGCCACATGACCATTGTGCAGTTGAAATAGGACGCTGCCACGGTCGCAGAAGCATTGAAGTTCTTACGAAGGGTAAGCTCAGCATGCTTGTCCTCTGGCTTCAACTTGTCAGCCACGTCATCTGAGACTACTGTGGATGTGTTAGCCAAAAGGGCGACCAGGGCATCTACCGTGGGAGTTGCAGAGCCTGGGAGAAGGCTGCTCCATATTGTAATAACACTTATCATTGCTTCCCAGATTGGGTAAGAAGGAAGGCCTCGGACACTGATTCTGTACCACTTCCAGGAAAAGGGGAGGGGCTGGGACCTCCTCTTTATACGTGTTGGGATTTATAAATATGGCCAAGTTGGAATCCCTGTGCTGGGAGACTGGCGGAGCCCTCTTGCCAACCTGAGTACTCTTTTTGGCCTTGTGTAACATAGGCTTGAAAACGGGGGGAGGAAAAAACCTCGGAAATGCTGGGGCCTCTAGGGGAGCAGAATCTTCATCCTCAGAAAACTCCAAGTCTGGGTGTGTGACCTCCCCCAAGATGGAACCCTCACTGACCACTGAAGGGGAAGGAGGCCTAGGATATTGTGTCCTCTGGAAGAGGAGGGGGACCTCCGCCTGGAAACCACCGGTGGTCTGGGCACCCCTTGGGAAGAACTGTCCTTCTGGACTAGGCACAAGGAAATACCCCTAGATATAGCTGCAGAGATGAGTCTCCTGATGCTATCAGGCAACTGGTCTAAATCCTCTAAATCCTCCTCTGAAGGGCCCCGTGATGGAGGCCCTTGGGGGGGCCAGTTTGGCTGCCAGTAGGTAGTCCTGGGATCCCCCTTCTCCCGGGTCCTCCACCCTTTCCCTATAGGCTCCAGGTGAGACGTGGGAGAAGGAGAGGCCACCCTCCTGCGGAGCCTTGCAGGGGAAATAGATAGAGAGGAAGGACTGAAGCGCCTAGGGGGCGATCCAGAGGTTTGAGAATGGGGCCCAATCGGAGATCTAGATCTGCTGGGGGATTCAGGCCTAGTTGCCTGCGCCAGCCTTTCTACCACCTGTTTTTCCAGGGCTTTTTGTCTTCTGGATTCATCTCTAGCGGATGCTCTGGAAGGGCGCTGATCGGCTGGAGGCCTGGAGGCCGCTGCCCTGGCCTAAGTTTGCCCTGGCCCTACTCTGCTAGATCTCCTTGGGCCTGTGGTTCTGGAACTGTGGAGGGCATGCTCACTCACATGTCTTATTTGGATGGACTGCGATAGTCTGCTGGCTTCGATCCCTGGCCGGGCTGCAGACACTGATAGAATCCTGTCACCTGCAGGCCCCGATCCGCAGCCCTGAAGCAGGCGTCTGCTGATATTGTGGCAAGAGACCACCGACCACGAGGTCACACCAAAAATGGCCGCCGCACCTCATGGGTGAAGAAACAGGTGATCGTAGCACTCTAAATTTGGCTCTGAGGGATTAGCCTCGCAACAAGCCGAGTCCTTAGACTCCCGCACCCTGATTCGCAGTCCTCCAGTCTCCACGGGCCGCACTACACCATATGTCTAATTCAAACAAGCATGGCCTCCGATAGTAAATCAGGCTGCGGCAGCTCTTTGAAGTCGCGGCAAAGCTCCGGCGGCAGCGCTGAAAGCAGGTCGGCCTAGCAGTAACTCTTAAATCGCTAGAGGCTGCACTGGAGCTGCAGAGAGTGTAATTTGAGAAACTGCCGCTGCTGAGCTCTGAATAAGCCGGCAGTTTACTGACTGGCTGCAGGATAGGAGGCAAGGGCCCCCACCTCTTTCTCTGTGAGATTGCAATAGTCTCTTTTGGGCACTGTCTGTTTTAAACAAATCTAGGATATCCAATTAATTGAATCAATAGTTTAATCATACCTCACTGGAGCCACAGCTAGTGCTTGGACCAAAGACCGGGAAACTGGGAGCCGAGAGGGAAAGGAGGATACTTAAGAAAAATCCCTCAGTCTCTGGACCAATCAGGCTGCGACTAAACCCTGTTGTAGCCCCTCCCACCAAAACTACAGGAAAACCTTCCATTTCTCACCATCCAGTCTGAGCTGAAGAAGGTTCTTGAATAAAAAGCGAAAATGTCTTCAAAGAAAAACCAGAAAGTTCAGTTGCCTCTTGAAAAAAGCACTTTTGGGACAACTATGACCTGGGTGACTGAGAATCTCCATAGATATTTACTAATATGGTTGTTAAGTGAATCTGGATTTCCCATTTAATTTGCTTATTAGAAGGTCACAAGATGATTACATCACCCCAAGACACTGCAATTGTCATAAATGCCTGCCAGTTGCCAAGTGTCCAAATTTTGATCATGTGACCATGGGGCTGCTGCAAATGGCCATAAGTGTGAAAAGCAATCATAAGTCACTATTTTCAGTGCTGTTGTAACTTTGAACAGTCACTAAATGGATGGTTGTAAGTCAAGGACTACTTGTAGTGGTATCTCAATTTTAGAGATGCTGAACATTATACAGATATATTACAATTTGGTTTGATTTGGTCACCCTAGTGGCAATAGCAATTAGACTTCTATACAGTGCTTTAAAGCCCTCTCTAAGCAGTTTACAGTCAGCATGTTGCCCCCAACAATCTGGGTCCTCATTTTACCAACCTTAGTAGAAAGGATGGAATGTTGCCTGGGGAAAGGAAATCGGAAATTGTATCCCTATTGTATCGGTGAACCTGTTTTTAGCATGAGTTATTTTTTTAAAAAGGAAAAGCTTTTGGTGAATGGGAGATGGTGTAATTGGAGAAATGTTACAGCATAGGGATGAGGAGTATTTATGCAGTATTTATGTTTTATGTTATGGTGAATTTTTCTCTATGCCTTATGACTGGAAAAATGCTGTTATTTTATACAAAGGAAAACATAGCAGGAGTGAATACAAAAGTACTAGTTTCTTAAGGGTGCCTGGAAAGAGGATGGCAGCCCAATTTTTTGCTGTCTAGCATATCATTGAAAAATGCTTGCATGGGAAAAATAAAGTTTATTGTACATCTGTTGATTTGGAGAAAACATATGATAAAGTGAATTGGCTTGAATTTTGAAAAGTTCTGTATGTCTGCGGCAGGCGTGTTAAACTCGCAACAACACGTTTTCATGTGACCTATGACAATTTCCCCCCTTTTTCTAAACCGGGAGTGGCCATGGCCAGCGTGTGACATGTCTGGCCTGCTAGCCACGAGTTTCATATCCCTAGTGTATGACATAAGTTGCTGAGTGTTATAATGCAGTATATTGCTCTTATCACCTGTAATGTTGGCAACATTTCAGCCATGTATGCAGCACATAGAGTACACCTTTGCTAGTAGATTTTCCAAGTTGACCCAGGCATTTTGATATGTTACTTCTACTATCTGATAAGACTCCTAGTATAACATGTAGCAAAATTCTATATGACAGCCTGTAAAATCAGGAAGATGCTGATGTTCACAACAAATCAGCAAATTTTTGTGGAGTCCTTGGTGCACTCCGAGAGGCTCAGAAATGAAAAGGGTGTGAAAGAAAGGCCTTCCAAAATGGCCGCTGCACTCGTGTGAGGGTGTATAAGGAGAAAAGACGACTGTGCAGTTGCAATGTGGCCATAAGGCTCTCCGTTGCTCAGCACAAGCAAAAAGGGATACAAAGAACAAAAAAGCACTTCGAATGCTCCTGAGATCACCTGCACCCTTCAAACGAAGGGAAAAAGGTTTTAAAAGACTCCTCAGCCGTCCCTAAGTGGCGCAGACAGTGGAGCACCCTCCACATCCATTCCTACCTCAGCTCACAGTTGTAGATGCTGTAGAAAGGAAGAAAAAAATGCTGGAAGCAAAAAGAACTAAAGCAGAAACTTAACAGCAAGGGAAAAGCCTAAAAAAGAGAGAAAAAAGGCAAGTCCAAGCCTTGTATTAAAGTTAAAGCTGGAGCTCACTGAATTAGTCCCTGACTGGGCTCCAGACTGAGGAAAAAACCTGGCGTCACATGGCACCAGGAGGCGTGGTCAAGAAAAAGATTCCTCAGTCCCAGGGCAACCAGACTAATTTAGCCCATTGCTTGGACTCTCCAAGCAGTGCACAGGAAAATAATTTATTCCCATTCAATGAAATTTTAACTAATTCACTAAGAACTATCTTGGTCTAGTTCTGTTTCTCCATGACTTCTACAGAAAATATGCTCCATGCCCAAGTCTTTTTTACATAGTTCTTATTTACATGAATACAAATGGCATTATATGGACACTTACTTTGTATTAGAACCAATTAAAATCCATTATCAGTGCACTTGGGTGCCCTGGGAAGGAGAAGCAACAGTGAATGCTGTATAATTGCTTAGAATTTATCATACCTTTCCTTTTTAACTAGATAGAAGATAACTGCACAGAAAGCTGAGTACTCTAAAAATTGTTAACTTTATATACATGCCAAGCAGTTAATACTCCCATGTTCTCTGCACATTTATATTTAGCAACAGAGAATGAATCATATCACTATTAATTTAAAAGTCAAGCCCTTAGGGCCCTTTTTTGCAGAACATAAATCCATTTTGCACACAACATAAATACTTCAGTGTGATTCTTGTTTATTATTCTTTTGTGGCAAACTGGTTGCAGGGCCATTTGTAAGCTACGCATATTTCTAATTACCTTTTCAAAAAATTTGGGAACAAGTATGTTAATCAAATTAACTGAACAACAGGTAAAACAGCACTCCTTTAAAAAAATAGAAGCCTTGTATATTCCCCAGATAATTCAGGGCAATTTGTTTACTTTATGGTTCTATATTTTATGTTTTGGATGAAGCATTTGTATGGTTGGATGCTTCATACAAAACATTAAAAATTGCATGTGCTCATTCACTGGGAGGGGAGGGATGGAATTTATCAATGTATTAACATCAGCAAAGCACTATATGGTTCCCTATACTATATTCCTGTGTCGGGAGCACCAAAGCACTTCTGTGCTGCAAGGATCATCTGCTGACAGCATCATTGCCTGGGGGCTCCTTTCATGTCCCCATTAATAAGACCACTGAAGTCATACCTATTTATCTACTCGCATTTAACAAACACTTTTGAACTGCCAAGTCAGCCAGAGTTGGAGCGAATGACAAGAGCTCACCCTGTCACACAGCAGCACTCAGGCATGTTTGCAAATTGTCAATCCAGCATCTTAACCATATGAAGCCACCACACTTCTTCCCTATGTTGGTGAAATTATGTCTTTCTTGTTTAACTAAGATATAGTGTTAAACCTGCATTAAACAGATCTTATTTAATTCTGTCATTTCATCCGAAGCCTGATACTTTTGGATCAATGTGTTATTATCAAAAATCAAGAATATGGTTAGAATGGGACACGTGGACTCAAATTCATCTTCCCAGAGCTTCCCAAAGAAATGGAAAGGGACAAGAGAAAGATAGCTAAATGCCAATCCATATAAGGACACCTCAGGTAAAGGCTTCTTCTTTAAAGGTTATGAATTGTGTTCTACCACATTGATCTACTGTAAACTGACATTTATGGAGTTCCTGGTCTAACATTATAAAAGTTACTGGCTGAAATTCACCCAACCAGCTTCTGTGTCTAAGGAAGAACTAGAACCGAGATCTTTTTTCACCTGTCCCAAAACAGCACCACGCTATTTACCTAAAGACAGAGTATAGGAATATAGGAAAAACCATTAACTGCATCTCAATTCAAAACATTTGTTACCGTATTTTGCAATTAATTTCAGAAAGTCAATTTTAATATGTAATTTTACTTCAGTAGATCTAATTGATTTTTGCAAAAATAAGTTAACCATTCACATTTATCATTGGGTGTGTCTCATAGTCTCATCTTACTTCATGAGACCTCATCTCTTCTAACAACAACAACAACAACAACAACAACAACAACACTTTGGTGGAGTTATCTTCAAAGGTGTAATCTGATAACAGGGCACATGAAAAGAATGACAGGGAGCAGAGACATTATTGTTTAAGACACAGTGATTCCACAGTGTGACTGCTTGATATGGCAATGGCTTCTACAGTGTTAGCAAAAACTACCCTGATTTTTAAAAAATAATAATAAAATATTTTATCATCCTTGCACCAAAATATTAAATTCAATTTCTTAATGACACATTTTAATGTGTTGGGTTCAACCTTTAAACACCAACCTATATTAGATGGAAGTTGATGTCTCATCTGTTACAAATTAACATGGTTCTTAGGAGGCCCATTTCTATGTTACCTAGCACATCTACTGTATCTATCTATCTATCAATGTAGCGTCTTATATAAAAATATAAAGGCATCCCCCTGGCTGTAACTTCCACTTTGATTCTGTTCATCATTCAATACAGGATGTATAGTTTGAGTTGAGCTCTGCTGATAAACAACTGAACATGATGCAGAAGAGAAACAACAGATAACTCTTAATGGAGACATAATTTTTTTTCAGAAAACCTATCTAGCCTCCAGTTACCTGTTTATGAAGAAATCAATGGAGTCTGAGCAATGTCACTTTTCTGTGGCTTTATTCTTTAGATCAAATGAATGCTTTATTTTGGCTACTGATTAGGAAAGCTAGAGTAAAAGTTCCTGTTATGTTCCTTTTAATTACATACCTGATTATTTCAGTTGATTCTTCTCTTAGAGAAGCATGGATCCAGATGGACATATCTCTCTCTCTCTCTCTCTCTCTCTCTCTCTCTCTCTCTCTCTCTCTCTCTCTCTCTCTCTCTCTCGCACACACGCACGCACGCACACACACACACACACACACACACACACAAATATTCTGTCTCTGTAATCTCATCCTAGTTGTAAATAGGAAAAATGTTATCCATCTGCACAATCCATCTTGAATTTCAAAAAGCCAAGACTGCAGCTGGGGATAGCACAATTAGTCTGTACACCATATTCTGAACAGTTCAAATCAGAACTTTGTTCTTAGATCAATGAGTGAGAATGCCATTCACAACAAGGGAAGCCACGACTTCCTGGGGGCGTGGCCTGTTGCCGAGGAGGGCTCCACCGAGCTCCTCAGAGATCTGGTCTGTATATCTAAATAAGATCATAGATAGCACCCCTTTTTGGCTAAGAAAGGGGCAGGGAGTAGCTCCGTAGACTAGGGTCTATTCGTAAGTCACAGCCTTTTTCTTTTTTTTGGCTGTGGAAAGAGATTAGATCCAGCCGGAGCGGAGCTTTTATCTCCAGCCAGTTCTTCTCAGCTGCCTTTTTTTTTTTGGCAGCCCCAGACAGGCTAGCCCCCCCCAGGACAAAACAAAGTTTTTTCAAGCTAGAATTGATACGGGCGGGTCCCACCCCTGTGAGATTTATGCTTTTATTACTATCTTAAATACCAGCACCATTTGTCTTAGAGACTTCTTTGTCTAAATAGACCTCAAAATGGCGATTTCTCTCCATGGATGATTGATACTGGATGTACTTAGCCGGTTTTATCTTCCTGCAAACCGCTCCTTAACAAAATAAACTCTTCTTCTTTGGAAATAGAGGGGAGCGAAGCGCTGCTTACTTGTTTATTTATTATGGCACCCAAGTCAAAGAAGCGTCTTGCTACAAATGTGTCTAAAGAATTTAAAGAATTTTTACTGGAAACACAGCCTTTGTCTCCTATGCCCTCTACTGGAGAATTTTTAACACAGGAATATCTCTTTAAAATGTTTAATGCCTTTAAACAAGAAATTAAGGAATTTGTATTGGAATTATATGATGATTTAAAGTCTAAAGTTAATCAGATGAAGGCGAATACGTTTGCAGCCGTGTCTGCCCTGTCAGATTACTCTGCTGAAATAGAGGACAAATTGGAAAGTCTGGAGAAGGCTAATTTTAATTTGACTACCAATATTCAAATTTTACAACAAAAAATTAGGGACAACGAAGAACAGCTTATGATGATAAATTTTAATAGGAAGGCATTTGCAATAAGAGTCAGAGGATTCCGTGAAAAGGAGCAAGAGAATTTGAAACAGACCTTTGCTGAAGCCTTCAGCCATGCGGTGGGAAGCCCGGGACTTAACTTTGATTGGCAGATTCGGAAAATCTATCGCCAGAACTCATTGATAGCGGAACAGCGACAGCTCCCGAGGGACATAATTATACATTTCTCTACAAAAGAATCTAGAAATGCGATTGTGCAAAAGTTTCATAATAACAGTCTCCGAGTTGACGGCCAGGACCTGATTGTTTTCAAAGATATTCCTTTTCAGATGCTGAAAGCAAGAAGGGACTACACCTTTTTAACTAAGGAGCTTAGGAGTCAACAGATTCGATACAGATGGGAGGCCCCTGCCGGTATCACGGTTACATTTGAGAATCAAAGATTTCGTCTTAACTCTGTTTCGGAGGCTCAAGATTTCTATTGGAGGACTCTGAAGGCGGGACTTCCTGATGCGCTTGGAAGAGAGGAGAGACAAGCGGAAGGAGAAGGCAAACGGCCGGCCATGTGGCTGCAAGATGGAGGGGGTAGCCCCTCCTCCCTCGGAGAAGCAGAAAAACGGAGATCGAGAATTTAGACATTTCAAAATGCTTGCTAAAGTTGAGGACTGAATGGGGGTTTGAGACCTCTCTCCGGTAGAAAAAGCGGACTAATTTTTATCAGAAGGGAAAGCTGGGTGAAACTACTTTGAGCTAGATTCTAAATTAACGTTAGCATAAATTTGATAGTGGTAAACATCAGACAAGCAAGGGATTTACGTAAAATTTACGTTGTTTAAAGCTTATTAGAACAGAAAGCCGGTTGGGATTATCTTAAGATAAGTGTAAAAAGAATGCGGAATGATTTATGTTGTCTAAACTTTGTTAGAAGGGACTACTTTAAAATAGAAGGTTAACTGACTCTTGCTGAAAGTATTATTTGAATATGTGGAATGATCCATGCTATTTAACTTTTATTTGAAGGGAAAGTTGGTTGAAATCGCTCTGAGTTACATTTTAAACAAATGCTAGTATAAATTTGATAGTGGTAAATATTAGACAAGTAAGGGATGAGGGTAAAATGCATGTGGAATGAACTACGTTATTTAAATCCTATCAGAAGAGAAAGTCGGTTGGAATTATCTTAAGATAGAAATTGATTTCTGTGTAAAGTAATATTTGATCTACGCTGCTTAATTTTACTAAGAAGGGGAAGCTCGGCTAGATTATTTTGAATTACTGTTTGAAAAGGAGGTTAAGAAAGATCACTTACGCTGTTTAAATTTTACTAGAAGGGAAAGTTTGATTACTCTTCTGTAAAGTCATATTTGAATATGTGGCATGAACCACGTTGCTTAAATCTTATCGGAAGGGATCATGAGGTTTAGGAAGAGGAACGGGAGAGTCTACAGAAGGTTGGGATAAATAGCAAAGAAGTAAGAGACGAGAATAAAATATAGATAGAATGATTTATACTATTTAAGCATAGATAAAGATGGGGGGCTGAGATCAACACAAAGAGTGGTTTCTTTTTCTTTTTTTCTTCTTTTTTCTTTTCTCTTTTTTTTTTCTCTTCTTTTTTTTTCTGTTTTTCTTTCTTTTGACATATTACTTTTATTTTTTAATCCATATGTATACAAGATATTTTAGACAGAAGGCAGTGCCAGGTGTGGGCCCTGGGAAGTCGGGAGGATTGGGGATGGGGATTTGTGGGGGGGGGGTGGGGGGTGTTAAAATAGTCTTAATAAGAATAAGAATGTATTTATATACGGTGGTTTTTTCTTTCTTTTATTTTTTTTATTTTTTTTTTTCTTGGTTCATTTTACTTTTATCAGATCAAACAACACTCGAATAAAGGCATACACCAAGGCGGGAGGTAGAGGGAAAGAAGAGGGAGGAGTAAGGAAGGAGTAAGGGGAATGTAAGGAGGGTGTCTGGGGAGTAAGGGGAGAAAGGTTTGTGGGGAAAGGGAAGTAGGAGGGGAGTGTTAGAGGGAGAAAGGAAAGTTGGAGGGGGTAGATGGGGTGTATGGAGGATGGAAGGGTTAGGTGGGGTTGTGAATGATGAGTTGTGTTTCCTTTTTATTTGTTCGTTTTATTCCCTTTTTCTTTTTTTCTTTTCTTATAGTAAATACCCTGTATATAAGTGATTGCAAATGGAATGTGAAAAATGAATAAAATATATTTATAACAACAAGGGAAGCCACATTACCAAAAAAAAAAAAAAAAAAAAAACCTTTGCAGATATTATTGAAACAATTCTCTGTTCCAGAGTAAGAATGATTTCCTCTGGTAATACGTTATTTGGCCTCAAATAATTGCCTTATCATGTAATCCACCATCAACAGGAAACAATTTTTATGCAAATATAAAGCTTTGAAGCATTTATTGTCAACTCTCAGTAACATGTGGAGAACTTCAAACGAACAGCAGAGAGTTGTTTATTATCAGCACTCCTAATTATTCTTCTTCTAGATGAGAAGGATGCATTCTGGGATGCTGACTAGGATACACATTTTAATTTTTTAAATATATTTATTATAACAGGTACTGCATGCCTTTTGATCACATTAACAAGCAGTTTCTTCATTCTTCTCCCAGGGGTATATTATCCACATTTACAATGCAATATATAATCCTGAGAAATTGCCAAATCATTCAGGCATTCTTTTCTTTAAAAAAAGAAGAAAAATATGAGGTATGGGATAGGAAATTGCTAGATATGCTGCTAGTGGACAGTTAATGAAGGAAAAAGACAAAGCTGCTTTGGCATCCTGAGGGCTGAATGAATGTGTTTCCTTTTATAATGTATTAAGAGTCCGACATCCTCATTACTCTAGAAGGTTTATTTATAAAGATATACCAAATTACTATTTCAACAGTTTCCTTGTCAATTCTCAAGAGGAATATAAAGAGCCTTAGTATTTTTTGGAAAGTTGTTATACTCCCTGTTTTTTCCATTCCAGCTTAGACTTTATGCTGTGCATGAAAGTGCATACTTCATTCAGTGCTTTCCCTGGACTCTTGTTAAAGAGGAAAGTGGAGTAATATTCATCCATCAATGGCCATTCCTGTTCCCATTGCAAACACTTCTCCAGAATAACACCAGAACAACACCAGAACCATACCAGCCACCATAAGTCTCCCTCGGTCACTAAATTACAATCATAGCTATCAACAACTGCTTGGTCAAGATTTAAGAAGCACTACCTCATAAGCAGTAGCTCTTAAAAGTTACAGAGTAGGGAAAAAATCCTGTAAGGTAATTTAGATTCAACTTAATCCATATATTATGCTACAAATTACATTTCTATTGTTTAAACAAACACAACCAATGTTGTAGCAATAATATGGAGAGGAGTCAGGGATGGGAAACCAAGAGCAAATGAAAATAATTTATATACCATTTAGGTTTTGATTAATCTAGTTCTAGAGTACATGTACAAAAATGTACTATTTATGTACAGACAATAATCTGAAAGCCCTTTATAATCATAGAGATAATTGATATGACTCCTGCTCATTTTGACATATTCATTCATTTAATTTATTTGTTTAGTGTATGTTTTTGGAACTTCAAATATGGAAGTTAAAAATGGATATGGCCAGGAAGAAAAAGAATAGATAGATAGAAAGATAGATGGATGGATGGATGGATGGATGGATGGATGGATGGATGGATGGACAGAGAGACAGATATAATTTTATGACCAATGTGCACATTTACAACAACAAAAATATATAAGTGATTAGGGTCTGGTCACTTTCAGGCCACAGCTGCAAGGGGGCCAGAAGAATCCAATCAGCTAATTAAGGTCACAAAGCTTGTCAGCTTGTTAACTTGTGGTTAGGACTTTTTAGGGATGTCATGAGCAGCAAAGCAGCTCAGAAAGAGATACTTTCTTTAAATAATGTTCTCCCCTCCCCCGCAAGGTAACAGAGGCTTTCAGTCAAGGGGTTTGCTTATCGTGTTGCTTAGTGACCCTTTTGTATGAATCATTTGCAATCAATAAAAAGGTCTACCTGTATCTTCAAGAAAGCAATGACTTCACTAATGTTTGTAACATTCTCTGGCAATCAGTTCCTGAATATGGGGGAGGGGGGGGAGGCTCTGAAGTACTGAAATTTCTAATGCCTGGTGTGACTTCTGACAATATCTCCTTTTAGATACTATCCAGAAATGCAAGCAGAGAAATGTTAAAATCAGTCTTATATTTTATATTGCAGACTTTATGCTTAAATTCAAACCTTCTATTTTAAACTAAAAAGGGATTGACTTACTGTATTCAATTTTTAAAATTTAAATTTTGTGCATGTGACATACAACAAAGTATAATTCAACTTCCAAATAAACAATTTATCTCAAGGTGCAAGAATTGTTGGTTCTTAATCAAAGTTCATGTTTCTGACATTAGCTTATTAACATTTTGGATCGACATACTTAAGAATATAGTCATGTATAGCAAGAGAAAATTGCCTAAGGATAATTTACCTCAAAGGATCATTAATAAGTATTAATAAATATTTAATGCACTTATGTGCTATGTATTAAATATTTGTTTGCATGTGTTATTTTGTAACAAATAAATCTTTTGTAAGTCTTTTGTTTAAAAAAGTAATATTTAAAAATACTTGATATTTGCTGTAGGATGCACTTCATTTCACATAACAAAGAGTACATTCTCTAGTAGTAGGAAGGTGTATTCTTAAAATATGTATATATCAGGGACGTGCAGTCACTAGAGGCAGGGGAGGCGGGGCCTCACCAGTCTCCTGAGGAAAAGAAAGAATTTTAAATAATTTTTTTTAAATAATTAAAGCCAGGGTAGTTGCTACCAGATTCAAAGTCACAGTGGCTTGGTGTCTACTCTCAGTGTTAACTATGGGAGGAGGCCAGAGAACTTGGAGCCTCTTTTGCCTAGGGAATTGTTCGCCTTTTAAAAGTTAAGGAGGAGTTAACAAGCGAACACTTTCATATGCAAAAGAGGCACTGATTCTCCCGCCTCCTGATCGGGGAGCAGCGAATCATGCCTTAAGAGCTTACGTTGAGCACGCTTACGTTCGGCGGACAAGAGGAGAGTTGAGAGAGTTTCCACAGCTGGAAAAGGTGGATCAGACGGAGGGAGGGGGGTTCAAATTTATTGTAATTTAATTTGTAATTTGTAATTTAATAAAAAATTTAATTTTTTATTGTGAGGTTTGTGTGTGTGTGTTTTTTCTTTCTTCACAGTGGTGGGGTCAGAGGAGGCAGGGGGGCGAGGCGGCGGAGCACGGAAGCGGCAGGGACGTTCTCGCCGCTGTGTTTCAACAGGCCAGGCTTCTCGCATTTATGTCCGCCATAAACGCGAGACACCTGGCCTGTTGGACACAGTGGTGGTGGGGGGAGGAATTGGCTGGGTGGGCTGGCTGGCTGGGGAGGGGAGACCCCTTTAAAGCCCAGCACCGAGCAGGGAGGAGGAGGAGAGCGGTGAGTCCAGGCAGGGAGCAGGTCAGGCGGGGGTGGGTGGGCTGGCTGCAGGCTGGGGCAGCAGGATTGTTCGTATGAGGAGGCAGGGGGGGCAAGGCGGTGGAATGCGATGGCGGCGAGAAGCATCTCAGATGGAGCCAGGACACCCGGAAGGCAAGCCGGCACTTAAAGGCATGCCGAAGTTCCGGCTTGCCTTCCGGGTGTTCCGGCTCCATCTGAAATGCTTCTCGCTGTCGTCGCGCTCCACCACCTTGCCCCCCCTGCCTCCTCATACATACAATCCTGATGCCCCGGCCTGCAGCCAGCCCAGCACCGAGCAGGGACGAGGAGGAGGAGGAGAAGACCGGTGAGTCCAGGCAGGGAGCAGGTCGGGCGAGGGGTGGATGGGCTGGCTGCAGGATTGTTCATCGGAGGAGGCAGGGGGCAAGGCGGTGGAGCGCAACGGTGGCGAGAAGCAACACCCCCGCCATTGTGTACGACAGGCATCTCTGTTTATGTCTGCCATAAATGCGAGACGCCTGTCGGACACAGTGCCGGGGACATTGCTTCTCGCCGCTGCTGCAGTCTTGCCTCACCAACGGTAACCGTCACCGCACGTCACTGGTATATATGTTATGTATATACATCATAATATTTACATTATGAATGTAAATATTTAATCTATGAGGAAAATGAACAAAAAT
Organism: Thamnophis elegans; assembly: GCF_009769535.1. Taxonomy (NCBI): domain Eukaryota; kingdom Metazoa; phylum Chordata; class Lepidosauria; order Squamata; family Natricidae; genus Thamnophis; species Thamnophis elegans. Next base: position 110,142,687 of record NC_045542.1, read on the forward strand.
GGTTAAATGCTTACTTATATTAAGATTGGGTATTTCCATTATTTATTATTTTACTATGTATGTTAAGAATAGAAGGAATCACATATCTAATTTTCCTTTAAAAAATAGGAAAATCTATTTGATAGAATTTGCTGCTATATAAGTTACTTTTTATTAGCTTTGCTTAGGAGGTAATTTTAAATCAATAGCATTGTTGATATTTTGGTAAAAGCAATACAGTTATATTACAATTAATAGAAAAATAAAACAATGACAGAAACAATTACAGTTTGATATGTAAAAAGTACAATCATATAAGACAATTTGAGGACATTCAATTTTAGGTAACTATTTCAGTGGCAGCTCATACTTTAATTCTTCTCTATAATATGATTTTAGTCAAGCATTTATTTGTTTATTTAATTTTTATACCCAAGTCTAATTATTAGGATGGAAACACAAAATAGAGATGATCACTTCAGAAATGGGCAAATGATAGACTCAAACTCATAAAATGCGGGGGACCATGGTAAATGTTTTTTTCTAGAATTCCTCAAAAAATTAATGAAACAAGCAATCTTAACATTATTTCTGTGTATTCTGTTCTACCAACTGACAATAGTACTCAGTAGTCTTAACAGAAACCATTCCATATGTCTTAGTTGGTCATCATTTAATTACAGGTGGTACTCAACCATTTATTCAGCAACCATTTGAACTTAGCAACAATGCTGAATGACTGGTACTTTGGACCAGTTGTCAAAGTTCTGACCAGGGTCATACAATCACCATTTGCCACCTTTACTGCTGTCTTCCAACAAGCAAAGTGAATGAAAAAGCTGGTAGGAGGCCACAAATGGCGACCACATGACACTGTACTTGACCATGATGTGAGATCCACTTCATGATGGCAACCAGAAGTGACAAAAAATGCTGTCTCCAAGGAGCACAGTGGTGTGACATTTCACTTTATGACTGTCTTGCTTAGCAATGGAAATTTGTGAGTCAATTGCAGTTATTAACCAAGGACTACTTATGCTACAGTTCCATCTACCAAACTGACCATGAACACTTTGGTTCATCTCCTAATTCCATAATGCAACTAATTCCGTAGTTAGCAGTCTAACTCCACCTATAATTACTTATCATAAAACTAAAAAAGATGACCAGTGAAATTTTGAGCAGCCTGATTGCGCTCTGCTAACCGACAAAACCCATTACATCCAATTCCCAGAAACAGCACGAAGAACAAAAAGAGAAAAGAAAAGCAAGTGAATGAATTCTGCTTTCTGGTTCCTTCTTTTAAAAATCTAGAGAGTTTCATATCTCCTCCCCAAGAACTGAGTCATAAAGACTCATTATAGTTCTGTTGTGTGCTCTTCCTCCTTCTAATCCTTTTATTAAAACAGAGTATTATCAATTATTATGCTAATACAATTGAAAAATAATTCTTACAGTACTTGGCATTTCTTTTTTACGCTGTGTTGATTCAGGATATTTCTGACTTTCTTTAGTAGAGTTCATGACAAGTTAACCCAGCTCAATACCAAGGCTTGCAACCAGCATTGTTCTGCCTCTGTTCAGAAACTGTAGCATGATCTTTGCCTTTAATAAGCAACTTAATAATCAGACTATTAAATTTCACACTTATTAAATGTCTGTAGTAAAATTGCAAGATTTTATTAACTGCAGTGAGAAAAACAGCTATTGCAGGCAAAGTAACTCTATTGCAAAATTAAAACTATTAAATAACTGTGAGATGCAAACATTGAAACAAAATTGCATTTAACTTGCATAGGAAATTAAATAATTATAAAGCAAATAATCTTCAACATACCAAAAATGCCCATTATTTATAGAAATGTAATATAAAAATATGTAATTATAGCTAAAATATACTGTCAGCTTAAAATATGAATTAATATTGACCTTGTACTATTTTCAAGCTATTTGCTCATTTAAACTATTAGTAATTAAGACATCAAAGGATGCACAAGAATACTGTTCCTTCATTATTTCACTTAGTTTTATTTTTGAGATGGGATATATTCATGTCTTCATTAACCACAAATATATTTATCATGTTATTAATACTTTGATTCTTATTAATGTTAAATTTTCTACTAAGCACTTTTTAAAAGATTCCTGCAACATAGAACAATTTTGTCCTTTGAGGCGATAGAGATATATCGCAGAAGTGTTAAACAAAGCATTTTGGTTGGAAAATTGAAGGAATTGAAGGAATTGAAGTCAATATAGTATATTAAAATGTCATCCAGGTTAAAGATAGAGAAAATAATAAAATGGCTATACTACAGAAACAATGATAATTTCTTCTTCTAATAAATAATTTTAGGTATGCGAGTATTACTTATACCAACATGTTCCAGAACAATGTTATAGCTGAACCTTGTAGAAATTCTGAACTATAATCAAAATCTAATGGTGAAATCAAAGAATTTGATTTGTAGAGATTTTATTTGATTTGTAGAGAACATCTGTACCTATAGCCTAGATATAGCTTTGTCTGGAGATGTCAGCAGCTTGAAATCAGATTGGAATGGAAAACTATTCTAGATTGTATTGTGGTTTATGAATAAATCAAATTACAGTTAAGAAATAGAAAAAAAACCTTTGCTCTAATCTGAGATACTATAAATAGTGACTTTTGGAAACTCTAATAGGATTTTTCCAGCCTTATTTAGTTAAGTACATCATGGTTTCTTTGAACATTTTCTAAAGTTCCTCAACTCTATGTGACTTAATATTTATATTTATGACTTAATATTTCTGAGGTAATCTTTCAACTAACTTTCCTACAATCTCTCATGCCTCATTTCATTTCATATTTACAATAACATCCTTGACAGCTAGGTTAGGTTGAAAGACAGCTAATAGTATATAGTTAGCAAAATTGTCCCATGATTGATTTTTTATTTCATCAACCAAGGCATCCACTAATGGAATAGGAGTGAACAATACTGGTGATTCTTCCTGCCCCTGCAGATTGTACATTGGACATAGGAGACTACAAAGAGGAAGGAACATTGTTTCCCCTAATTCACTGGCAAGTTACCTTACATTAAGACCAATGTTCAACTACTGGAATTAATCCTACCTTGTTTCCATAACCATGATTATATCACACTTACTTTAATCCCTCATGACATCCAGCACATTTTGCTTGTTACCTATACCCCTCATATATTAAAATAGAGATATTTAAGACAGTGAATTAGATTCCTTGTGTTCTCTTTCCCTTTTTCTTTATGCCCATATCTAAGCCCCCATTGGTGAACTAGTAATTTCCAAAGCACTTCCACTTTGCTGAACAGGCCTGCTGTTCAGATTAATCAGCCACAGCTACAAATCTATTTTCTCTCCTTACTGAGATAAATTCCATCTCCGCAAAGCATCCCTTCCTCCTGAAAGTTCATACACTTATTGAAATACTGAAACCTCTGTTGTAAGCAGGAATTAACATGATATATGTTTCTTTCTTTTGCTGAACTGTAATGAGAATTATTTGATGAAAACCAACATGGGTTTGTCCACATGGATGAGTCTTGTCAGACTTACCATCACATCTTAGAGTCAGGCACCTGAGAGATAATACACATGCTGAGATGGAATACCTAGATGACAAATGGGAAGTCCTGTACTTCTCAAGAGGGCATAACTTATGAACTTCTTTTTCTGAGTGATTGGTGATGGATCTACATGGATCAGTTGGCAGAGCCTCAACTGCAAGAGTCTTCTTAGCTCCCTCATGTTTCTAGAATATTCTTTAAAGTCTGGATTTAAAAAATTAAATATTTTATGTCAACAAGTTTTCAAAGTCTAGATATAAGAAGTGGCTGCCAAGATGTAGAGTAATATTGATGTAGTGTCTTTTTGCAAGCCCCCTTCTTTCTCATCCTTAGAAGTTGTAAACATCATTGACCTTCTGTTTTTGGAAAGCATTAGAATCTACACATTTTGAAAAGTGAGCTGAATATATAATATTCCAGCCTCCAGTTATCAACCTTTATATTAAGGACTTCCACAAGCTTGGTATTTAACAGCCTTCTTTCCTCTCGGGGAAGAAAGAAAACATGGCACATCTCTTGGAGGCAACTGCCAAAACCCCATTTCTGGCCAGGATGTCTTCTGTATTCACTGGACTAAGAAAGAAAAGAGGGAAAAGCAAATAGAATTCTTTCTTTCCCAAAATACACTAAGACAGTGCAATTGATCATCTGTTGAATCAAATGTTAGGCAGCTGGCTTGAAGTGATCAGATGAATTCCAATTACTCTACTTCTCATCTGCTTCCCAGAATGCACCAGGAATATGCAAGTGAACTTCTGGAGAAAAAAAAATCAGTTAAGAAGTGACACAGAAACATATTTAATATGTATTATGTTAATAGTACGGTAGTAGTATGGAGTACATACCAAAATTTGGCTTATAAGCCCCGCCCCCTTGTTATTGTTTATGTTTTAGCCACGCCCCTTTGTGTGACGTATTTTGTTATGATTCCACCCCTTTTGTGACGTGTTTTTGTTTACAGTGTAACCCCTCCCCATTTATGACATCACTACCCCACCCTAACCCTAACCCTCAGCCCCAACCACCCCTCCCACCCCTACCCAAAATGCCGGAACTCCTTTTTAAATGAAGTACTTTAAGGTCATGGTGAGGCAAACCCCAGTGAACCCGAAAGCCTCATCCCCGGTAGCACGGTTTCAAAAGACGCACCCGCCGGTTGTGACACCCGTGGCCTTTCACACGGGGACGTAGTAACGACAAACACAACAGACCCACAATCCCTTTCGGTATGAATAATTATGACGTCATAATTACTTGCCAGAGGAACTTCACATCGGTGCGTTTTACACAGCTGGTTTAAAAGCAGTATACAAGCAAAGAGAGCCCCCGACATGAGGGATTTTTTACAGAGACGTTAAAATAAAAAATAAACTATATTTGCGAAGAAAAATTAACTTTCTTGTACGTGAGTTAGCTATCTTACAAAGACAGAAGCGAAAGGAATGAGGAAGCAACTTCTGTGGCTCGTACACGCTTGCTTACACAAGATTAGAAGTAAAATTAATTAACAGGAATGGGAGTCTGTCAACATAACAATAATGGATTCCAAATAAAGGCCTCTCTTTACACACAGCAGGGGTTGTATAAACAATATAGAGACGTGTCCGGGCACATCCAGGTAGGGAGATATGTCCAGACATATTCTGGATATTGGTACACATGCGCACAGAGACAGCCAAATCACGTGCCAGGGCCTTGACTAAGGAATTTTGAGGTTTTTCTAACCACTTAAGGCTTAGGCTTCTGAGACCCCAACATGCAGGCTGACAATGGAAATAATAAAAGTGTTCATAATGAAGAACCAATTGATGATTTATTCGATGTGAAAATGACACCAGAGCCAGCAAAGAGACCCCGGCGAATTAGGAAACTTTGTAAAAAAATTTACATTGAGAGTATACATGACTTACCGGTTAAGATATGTTATTGTCGATTCTGTCAGCCACCAAACAATGAAGGTATGCATTATATGTAAACAAAAAAACAAAAAAAGTTTCAGGATTTGAAAAAAATAGAATATATATTGTAAGCTATGTCTTTTTTTTCAGAACTGGCACCACAACTGAATACAGGGTTGTTGCAAATTGTCAAGAACTGTATTATCAAAATTCTCCAGCATTGTTTAATGGGATGCCTGCAAAATGAAGACCAAATGGACGGAACCGATGAAGCAAGCCTTATTAAAAGCATGTGTCTTCAAATATCTAGACCTCAAATTGTATGGCTAATTATTAATATTTCAGACAAAATGAGTAAATTATATTTCACAAGAGACACCTTAAATGAAGTCAAGGCGTTTATAGAAAGCATTGAAAAGTCCAAGGAACCACTGTTATTAATGAAAAAGATATGCGATGAGACACCTATATCTTTAAAAAGATTGATATGTCAAACAGTTACAAAACTTGATTACAAGTGCATGTTAATGTAAAATTTTGTGTTTCTAATAAAAGCTACACACTGAAGAATTTTTGAAGTCTGTTGTTATTTCCTATTGGTAAAAGGACATTTAGAATTCTCAGGAGGGGTGGGGGGTTATTGGTTATACAGAAAGCAAATTTTAGGGGCATGGTTTCAGGACCACCAATAGGTTTGTAGGAATACGTTCTACGTCAACACCATTGGAAAGGTGTGATATAGCTGCTTAAAAGCTGATAAGACGTTGGTGGTCAATTAACCACAGACATCGTGCAAGGCTGACCATAGAAGAAGGCTGCTTCAGAATGGCAGAAGCTAATGTAAGTACTTCTATAACTATTTAAAATATAGATCTTCATATATATATATATATATATATATATATATATATATATATATATATATATATATATATAGCTGTAATATCAATCATTATGTGTTTATTAGGAGGAGGTGACAGATTCGCAATGTGTGAAAGCATGTGAAGGTATTATTTTTTCTTTTCTGGGTAAATCTATAGATTGGGGAGTGGTGAGGGGGGGGGCAGGGTGGTCGTTTTGTCTATCTGCAGAGCCTCTATTACATTTCAACTATTGTTTCAGAGTGTGAGGAAGATGAGTTATACGCAAATCTCACCATGCCTACAGATTCACAATATAATTTATACATGAATGCAAATCAGTTACAAGGGGAAATAGAAGGTATGTTAATTAATATACAGACATAACTACTGTTTAAATGGTAAAGTTTGTCAGGACTTATGATGAAAGGTTATCAAAAAATGAATGTGTAAGGGGGGTGGTGCTGGAGGGGCAAGTTTCAAACTAGACATTTAATATATTAAGGTTATAGTTTTCTGTAGCAAGAAGTACAACTATATGAATTGATTTTTCTTTTAGATTGGAGTGACATTAATGATGAATTGTTTGCCTTATTAACTCTACCTGAGGAGTCTCAAGAGATTTCCTATAGTGGGGCCCATGGAGATGCTACATTACAAGGGTCACAAGAAAGCGAATTAGAAGGTTTGTTATTTATTTTACAAGATAAGTATTGCTTTAAAAAGATGTATGTTGTTATAGAGTGTAATAAAGAGATAAACCTAACAGCAATATGGGTGGTGTGGTTATGTGTAATGCTGTATTTAGTAGTATTTATTGTAATAAATATGTGAAAAAGAGGTACACTCACGGTTCTACGTTCCTTTTTTAGAATGGTGGAATAGACAGTTGCAGACATGGTTTCCAAACATCAGTGCCGCCCCTGTACAATCGGGAGGTGGTCCACAAGCAAGAACAACACAGGGGCAGGACACAACACAAGGCTCACAAGAAATGGATATGCAAGGTAGGATCTGTTATGTAGATACATGCATTAGAAAAAGCAGTACTTATATATATTTCCAGGCTGTTTTAATATATTCTTTGCACTATAATAAGTAAGAAACCTAACCTAACTGCTAATTACGAATCTACAGATAGCGACAGCGAACAGTTCTCTGCTGATTTTCCAAGGCCACAAAGCGATCGACAGAGTATTGTACCACAGCAGCACCCGTCAAGCCCTGCACAGGATTTACAAGGGATGGAAAATGAACCCCAACCATCAACATCTCGTGGAATACAAGGTTAATTTAAATGTAAAAAGTATTAGTAAATAGGGATATTTGAAGTTATTAAACAGTAAAAGATTCTCAAAATGTCTTTTTTATTTATTTATGTAGAGCCTGTTTGTAAAAAGTCAAGAATGGGGGCTGACATCCCTCAGAGGACGGTAACAGACAGTGACAATACCGGTGAAGAGGATGTTATGTCAGGAACCCAATCAGCAGATGAGGGGGAGGCCTTGGAAGACTCAGCCACGCTAAGTGCAACAGAAGCCCCAGAGGTGTTCCTCGAAAGAATGCAAGCATGGCATAGAAACTTTGAGAATTTCACGGCGACAGAATACTATGAGCGTTATAGATTTGTAAATATGGAATATGTTCAATCATTCACGCAAGCTATAGATATTATTCATAATGAGATACAGGGCCTTTTGAACCGTATTTCCAGGGAGATAAGGCCCAATGATTTTATACAATTGCGGATGGATGCTGAGGAATTAGGGAGGCCCTTATTTAGTGTTAGGAGGCATCTGGAGGATTTAAATGCTGATCAGTTCCTTAGTTATGTAGAGAATGTATTACAGAGCAACGTTGAACTCTTGTGGAGGAATTCTTTGGAATTTACAGTCACTATTGTGAAGAACCGGGAGGGTGGAGGTCTTAGGAAATTAGGAACAGTTCTATTCAGTAAGGTATTGGAGAAGAAAAAACAGCACCTGATTGATTTCAATGTGGAGGGGATGTTTCTGTGTTTTGCAGGCAGCCTGCTGACATTGTTAGATAACGGGACGTCTACTAAACAAGAAATTATTACCAGAGCTGTGGCCCTACATAAAACCCTGGGTATTCCTACAGATCACAGAATTGACTTTTCACAGATACACTTATTTGAGGACTACTTCGGTATAACTATAAAGATCGTGTTTTACCATGAAGGGGGTTGGAGATTTTTTGTAACAGGCGGGTCCCTGGAAGTAAGAGTAGAGTTTATGCTGTTACACGACAGTCATTACTATGGTGTAAAAAACATAAAAGGCTTCATGGGTGCTCGTTACTTCTGCAAGATGTGCCACACAGCATATCACCATAAATTTAAGCATGATTGTCAATATTTTTGTCGAGCCTGCACAGGTTCAGAATGCCGCAAATTGCCAGGAGGGAGTGTGAAGTGCCAAACGTGCAAAACGCTTTGCAGATCTAAGTCATGTCTTGAAATGCATGAAAGGCTGGCTTCGGAAGGAAAAATTAGTTGTGAAGCTAATGTGTTTTGTTCCAGGTGTGGTATCTATGTGCCGGTCCCACACACCGAATGTAAGAAGGTAACGTGCGGGCAGTGTGATGCTGTAGTAGATAGCTTGGTAGGTCACTTATGTTTTCTGAAAAGGCTTTACAAACCAAATATCGGTGACAGTTACATTGTGTATGATTTTGAATGTTGTCAAGAAACAGGAACACACATACCAAATTATGTGTATGCTATGGACATGCTGGATGGTCAAGAGGTTAGAAAGTGGGAATGGTCCGGAGTTAAATGTCTGGAGGAATTTGTGAAAACGTTTATGCAGCCTAAGTTTAAGGGTTCCACATTCATAGCCCACAACTCCAAGAGTTATGATGGTTACCTAATCCTCAGGCAGTTGATTCGTGAAAAGGTGAAGGTAAAACTCTTAACTCAAGGAGGCAAACTGTTATGCATAACCCTACCTATGTTTCACATACGTTTTATTGACAGCCTTTCTTTTTTACCAATGAAGCTTAGTAAAATGCCAAAAGCTATGGGTTTTCAAGGCTCCAAGGGTTATTTCCCTCATTTGTTCAACACTACAGAGAATCAAGAGTATGTTGGAACTTTGCCAGAAGCCAGGTATTATAGTCCTGATACCATGATGCCTGGTGAGAGAGAGGACTTTGAGAAATGGTATGCGGCTAATAAAGATACAGCATTTAACCTCAAAAAAGAGCTTGCATACTATTGCAAAGAGGATGTAAAAATATTACGGATGGCCTGCAATAAGTTTAGAGAATAAGTTATGGAAATGACAAGTAGAGAATGTTTCACAGGGAGGGGGGGAGATATTCTTGAAGAGAGAGAGATTCACTGCATTGATCCTTTCCAGTATGTGACATTAGCTTCAATTTGTATGGCACAGTATCGATTCATGTTTTTAAAGAAGAACACCATCGCACTGGCGCCTTTGGACAATTACCAGAAAAGCAAGAAAAGCTTTTCTGCTTGCTCTATACAGTGGTTGATGTATATAGAGCATACAGAAGGGATCAACATCCAACATGCACTTCAAGGTGGTGAAAAGCAAGTAGGTATCTATTTTTTGGATGGTTTTGCCGTCATAAACGGGGTACCCACAGCGTTTGAATTTTATGGTTGTTTTTTTCATGGATGCCCTATATGCTACAGGCCCCAGGACTTCAATAGTCTGCTTGATTCAACCTATGGCATGTTGCATGCTCGCGCTATGGCTAAAGAAGATTACCTACATAGTTTAGGTTTTGTAGTACGAAACATCTGGGAACATGAATGGAACGACCTGATGAAGAGAGATGCGGGATTGAAATGATTTCTAACAGATAGTAAACTCCCAACACCCTTGAATCCCAGAGATGCCTTTTTTGGGGGTAGAACAAACGCCACATGCCTGTACTATAAACCAAAACAGGGAGAACAAATCTTGTATTATGATTTTACAAGCTTGTACCCCTTTGTGAACAAGAACAAGATGTATCCGATAGGTCACCCAGAAATAATCTACCAAAACTTTGGGGATATAAAACAGTATTTTGGACTTGCAAAAGTTAAAGTGTACACTCCGAGAGGCCTATACTTTCCTGTACTGCCGCATAAGGCAGGCGGAAAATTAATGTTTAGTCTGTGTGCAACTTGTACGGAAAATCAACAAGTCACAGAATGCCTCCATAACGATGAGGAAAGATCCCTAACTGGCACATGGTGTACTGTAGAATTGAATGTGGCTCTAGAGAAAGGCTACAGAATTGCAGAGATCTACGAAGTTTGGCATTTTGAAAGGAAGTCAAAAAACTTGTTTTCAGGTTATATTAACATGCATCTCCGTCAAAAACAGGAGGCTAGCGGGTATCCCAATTGGTGCAGAACAGAGGAAGATAAAGAGCAGTATGTTCGGGATTATGAAAAGAAGGAAGGTGTCCTTTTACGCAGGGAACATATTGACGTCAATCCTGCTAAAAGACAGATTGCTAAACTGTTTTTAAACTCATTGTGGGGTAAATTTGGCCAGAGTACCAATCATATGACAACCTCTGTGGTGACAGAACCTGAAGAATTATTTCAATATCTTTTTGTTCCCTATTACGAAGTGTCCTCCTGCGAATTTTTGGATGATGAAGCAGCCGTTTTAACGTGGAAAACCGCCAAAAACCAACCTACTAAGTCAACGTGTACAAATGTGTTCATTGCCAGTTTTACAACTGCTTATGCACGGTTAGAATTATACACGTTACTGGATCGCTTGGGGGACAGATGTCTCTATCACGACACCGATTCTGTCATTTTTATTAGCAGAGAGGGGGCGTGGTCACCTTCGCTAGGGGATTATTTAGGACAGTTGACAAGTGAGATTCCCCCAAACACTTCAATCACGGAGTTTGCAGCAGTTGGGCCAAAGACCTACGGATATGCTTTGTCAAACGGTGCAACTGTGTTAAAGGTGAAGGGGTTGACATTAAATAGTGCCAACTGTGTAAAAATTAATTTTGAAACTCTGAAAGAGCTGATTGATGATTATTGCCTAACAGGGGGTGAGGAAAAGAAAGAGATTCAGGTACAGCAGCCTGGAATTGTTAGGATTAAGAAACAGTGGGCATTGGAAACACGGGTGCTCAGGAAAACTCTAAAAGTTAACTATAATAAAAGGGTGCTCAATAGAGAGGATTATTGTACGCTGCCTTACGGTTATTAAGTATGATGAAAAACAGTGCACAATTTGTACATCCTTTCTCATGTATTATAAGTGGACCTTCCAATTCTGGAAAATCGTATTTTATAAAACAAATGTTAGAACATGGTGAACATGTATTATCTGAAATGCCTCAAAATATTATATGGTTTTATAACTGTTGGCAACCTCTGTACAAAGAATTGCTTAATAAATTTCCCAATATTAAATTTGTGGAGGGGCTTCCTGACTCTTTTGAAGATGCTGAGTTGTTTCCACCAAATCAAACCAATTTAGCAGTGGTAGATGATCTCATGGCTTCTGCTGGTGAAAGTGAGCAAATAGAGAAGGCCTTCACACAGTACGTTCATCACAAAAATCTTAGCATTATTCTCATACTTCAAAACCTGTTTTTTCAGGGTAAGAAAATGAGAACAATAACTCTAAATGCAAAATATTTGGTGCTATTCCGATGCCCCCGTGACCAGATGCAAGTGGTCACATTGGCCCGTCAAATGTATCCCTCCAGCACGAGGTTCTTTTTAGAAGTGTTCCAAGATGCAACTAGCAAACCCCATGGGTATCTTTTAGTTGATCTATCTGCCACCACTCCAGAAAACTTTAGGCTGAGAACTGGGATCTATCCCCCTGATTGGCCGGTAGTTTATACTATCAAAAAGAAGGGTAAAAAGTAACTGCTGTAATTGGAGAGCCCCCAATTCATCCAGGATGTCTGAGAGGGTGCGCAGAAATTGGGGGGTTCTAAAAATCTTAGTAAAGGCCGGCCCAAAGCAGAGAAAGGCCATCTTATGCAATGCTAATAATGACCTGGTGGGGGCCATTGCTGAAATAGCTCTGAACACTTTAAAAGGTAACCTGCCTCTGAAGCCTTCACAATATCAAAATTTAAAGAGAAAGAAAGACTGTATTAAAAAGCTGAGTGATAAAAAGATCTCGCTGAAAAAGAAGAAACAGGTTATTCTTCAGTCAGGTGGTTTTATAGCTCCGTTATTGGGTGCTGCTATACCATTGCTGACTAGTCTATTAGGCCAGTAAACATGGAATATGCAGAAAAAATGTATTTGGTGCCAAAGCATCAGATGGAGCAGTTACATGGACGGGCACCTACAATAGGCACTACTACCGTTAGCCGATTGGATGATGATATGAGGACCATTCTTCAGAAAACAGATATAAGTGAAGACGACAAGATAAAACTGTACAACAACGTGTTGCAGAGATTTCTAAGGCTGACCAGACAAAATGACTCTGAGAAAGACATTCTGAAATTTATTCAAGCTCCAGAAACATTTAAACAAGATGCTGTTGTGCCGGCCCCTGCATCACCACTCTCCACCACGGATCCAACAACGCAGGAGATATTAGAGGGAGTGAGCACGCGTTACAAGAAAAATGCCTCTCTTTTGTTGAACAAAATGAAACAGCATCAAGACATTTTGGGATGGGATGATTATGGAACCATTTTATATAAGGGTACAAAGGTTCCTGGCACTAACATAGTAGACCTGGTCAAAGGGGTTTCTCAACAACGCTCGCGTACTGCAAAATATTACCCTAAGGGCTGGAACGAGTTTCTGTCGGCTATGGCAGAGATGAATGTTCCAACGGGCTTGCTAGGTTCTAATGTTGTTAAAGAGCAGCTTGAAAAGCTGAAAGAGACAGGGCCCTTTAAGTTTGTAAGTTCTACAAAATCACCCTCTGCTATGGCTGATCCTACTGTAGGCTCTGTGTCAGCTCCTAAAAATGTTCTAAATTTTGGTGACTGGCTCCATTTGTGAATAAATAAAACACTGTAAAACATGCAATACGTTTAATGTTTTGTGTTTATTTTATAATGTGCCATACATGTTTGCATACGACGGTATTGGTTACACGTGCTGGTTCTTCCAGTCTTCATATTTACTACAAACTGCTTCACCATTTGATCGTTTTTGTCATCTTTTTCAGAGTATAGCTTCAAAATATCTTCATAAGGTAATCCTCTCATGCGCTTAATTAGATAAAACAAACAATGCTGTCCACAGGTTATTGCCAGGGGGTTCTGCAGTTGAAGAGTGTGGTATGTGTATGTCTTAGCTTGCAGTTCTAAAAACCTCACGATGTCAACGGGAAAGTCAGAGCTGTCTGGCGATCTTTCGTAGGAGTCAAAAAATTCGCCATAACTGTGAGTTGGAAAGTAGAATGCTAGCCAGTGCTGCCCAGGTAAAGTCCTTGGATGCGTGTTCACAATTAGCCCGAAAGGCCTCTTTGAGATTTTTCTCTTGGGTAACAAATTGCTGGGGTATACGCCTAGAAAGAGAGCATTTCCAGACAACACCCGTAGTATCTGTATAGTGTCCATTTCTTACATGTAATCATATAGGACGTTGCGTGTGTGGCTTATTTCAATAAGATTTTCAAAGATTGCATAGAGTATCATGTTGACGGTATTGGGGAGGGGCACAGCAAATCTAATTTCCGCCCTCAGGTTGCCATTCTTGATCAGGGAATAGTGCTCTGAGCAACCTTGATCAGGGTTCAAATCAAAACAATACAATGTATAACCATTGTTAAACTCCTCACGGTTAATCAGCACAGAACGGTCTTTCATGGATTTACCGGAAGTCTGTAACAATTGCATATATTCTCTCACAAAAAGGTTATGTTCATAATCGGGTTGAAGGGGTTTTGCAGGAATTTGTTCACCGTCACAATACAGGGCGCAAAAGTTGACGTTATAGTGCTGAAAATTGAAAGGGTTTCTTTCATAATTACCACTAAATGCAGCGTTGTCCACGAAGCCGATCACTAACTGTTTAGGTAACTGCCCTAGAAATAGGTTTTCCTGATTACACACAAGACTGCCTGCAGGAATGCTGTAAACCTTCATGCCTACACGATCAATAGGGTATTTGGCGTTAGAGGTAAGCAGCGCCTCCGCATGGCCCACCCGTACACCAGGGGATACTTTTACACGTTTTACAAAGAGAGATGCGCCCAGGATCTGTACTTTGTAATTTTCATTACCATCTCTCATCAGACAGAACTCGTTTTTACTTCTTGAGAGTTTAATGCTCACATCCACACCGTTAATCAATAGCCTGTCTTGAAAAAATAGATCACTATGCAATGGTCCTAGCAGATCCCATTTACGACTTCCGGCTGTATGTCTAGCTCTCGCTCTGAAACCGGAGTTACCAGCAGCGGTCAACAGTGTGTTCTCCATGAGTGTTGCATCGTCCTTGTAAAAACCACCTGCTGAAAATTGGGTGCTCAGGGCATCTCCACCATAGTTCAGAATAAGTTCAATAATTGCTCTGTAGGCGTAGCAATGGTGACTCTGTGTAATCACGCGATCCCCTAATGTGACATCCACCTGATTGAACAATGATGCTATGGGGTAATTGACAAGGCTGACTCTTGCACCATCGTCGATATCCGTGCCATCAGCCTTTACAATTTTGCAGCTCACATACAGCAGAGTATTGTTTAAATCCGTGTAATGCTCGCCGTGTCCGGTTATAAAAAATTCCAAGGGTGCATTCGGTGTCAGCGCTGATAAAGGGGGGATCTCGATGTACGTGCAGTTTTCAATGCTTGTTTGCGTAGGTGCCAGTTGAAAAAGATCTAGCTCTGATTTGACGCATTCCTCTGAAGCCTCATGGATAAACGCCATTTTATATTAGAAGATGTTCTGTTTGTCACTGCGCTTCCTTCCTTGTGAACGTTTCCTCTTTGTATGGCGTGGCTTTTTCGCAACCTTCCTCTTTTTAGGAGGAGGCATAGGTGGTCCAACAGAACGTTTCTTCCTGATTACCGCCATACCAGACCCCTCCTGCCCCGCCCCTACAACACGTGATACAAGCCGTCCTGACACATCTCTGACAATGTTATTAGCAGCCGCTTTCATGTGAGGTTTAATGATTTCTAGGCCTCTCCTCAGTAAAGGCATCGCTTTTCGAAAAAGTCCCCGGAACAGGCCCCCTATACCGGTACCGTACATAACAGGGGCTCCTCGAAAACCCGGTAGGCCATTTCCCGCCTGTGCCCGGTAGTAGTCTACATAGGCTTGAGGGCTCCCGCACTTCTTTATCACGACCATCCTTCACTTTTCTGAGGCCTGAAATGAAGCTTGACAATCACCTTACCGTGATAAAAATGCACGTTTTTGTCCTGGTCGGTTTTGATTTCTATAGTAACGGTATCGATGTGATGTTTGCTGACTGGCACATAATGTGGACGGTCATAGGTCACAGTTATGAAATCATTGTCTTGCCCCTGCACAGGTACACAGCGTAGTAACGGCACATAGAAGTCACCTACTATCTGGAGCTCTACAATGTCTGTGTAAACATATAAGGTGTTGAATCCAGGGAACATACCTAACAGCTGTCCAAGTTCACCGCTAACCAGAATGGTATGAGGTTCATCTCCTTTAAGATTAATTTTCCGACCCACTGAATCATAATATAGGGTTGTCTTAGGTCCATCCTTGGCATTTGATATAAGTTTATTCATATCTTCTAACAGTTGTCGGATGCTGTTATAGTACCCACTTCTCAAAGAAAAATGCCATTTCTTTCTCTCATTAGCAATTTCAAAATATCCAGGAGATGTTAATGTATGCCAGCTATGCGGATATTGTATCTCTGCTAGACCTACTTCCCACGGCCCTGAAAGATCCAACGATCTCGCTAATTGAATAGTAAAATTAGAATTTTTGTTGTTGGGAAACGCAGCCGCTGATGCATTGCTGGGTAGTGTAATATAGAAACCCGACATGTCAAAGATGTTGTACTTCAGTAGCCTTAACCCAACTGTTGAACTTCTCTGGCCAACCATTCCATTTAACTAGAAATTCTCTTTGTTTACCCTTCCCTCTTTTTCGGACTATTTTTTCAATTCTATAGACACGCTCTTGGTCATTAGGTATCTTTTGCATCTCTTCTGGGTAAAAGGTTCCCTGGACGACACCCTCTGCATAATCCATTAATTTATATACAGTTCTTTCCCCTCTTGGTAGCTTTTCCTTGATAATAAATATTTCATCTGTAAAGGTTTGGTGATAACCCTTTTCAAACTTGTCCTTTAGTCTGGATATCCTAACATGATCCCCCACCTTAAAGTCTTTAAACTTTCTGACTGCTTTTAACCTTTTTCCATATAGACGTAGCCAAATGTCTTTTTCATTAGAGCAGCTTACCGTCTTGGGGGCCATCTGGATACTACGATGGTAAAAGCTATTGTAGCCCTGCATGAGAGCTGGTAACACATCCACATACCTGTGAGTATTTTTAGCTGTAAAATACCTCCATATTTTATTTTTCAGAGTGCGATTAAATCTCTCTATAACTGCTGCTTTAGTTTCACTATGTGTCACAAAGTGATGTATGCCATAACGTTCCAAAAGCATCTTCAGAGGCCTGTTTAAGAATTCTTTTCCAGCATCTGTCTGTAACTTTCTAGGAGCCCTTCCTGTTTGGAAGATGCTCTGAAACGCCTCGGCAACCCCCCGTCCAGTCTTATCAAATAAACAGACAGCCCAGGCATATTTGGATAGCACATCGATCACTGTTAAGATAAATTTCATGCCATTGTTTTCAAAGGCAAATCCTGTTAAATCCACGAGGTCTGCTTGCCACTGGCAGTCTATGCAAGATACTATTGTTGCATTCCTAGGAAAATTAATTCTTGTGGGTTTATGAAGGACGTAGGCATCTTGCCCAGACAGCCATGCTTTGACCTGTTTCAGCGTTAAGTTTTTAATGCTCTTCCGCCCCGCGTTAAATAGCGATGTTGCACCCCCATAGCTGCCCGGACTTTCTGGTCTATAATACAATTCCTTCAGTACCTTTTTATACTTCATCCTGCACCGTTAACCCGTACAATAAAACACACGTCGCTCTTTAGCATAAACCTTTTATTTGTAATTTACAACATGCTCCCACGAACTTGGTTAGCAGAATAATATCCGTCATCAGAGCTAGCATAATAGACAACCACGTCATCATCGTCCTCATCAACCTCTGTAGTTGCCGTACAGATGCAATCAACACCCCCACATGCACATCCTACAGCGTCATTGTCATCGTTTGAAAAGTCCCTTTTACCAACCCTTGGTAGCCAAATGGGGTAATCACGACTCTTCAGAATCACGGGTTTAACATCATCATTAATATCCTCAGTAAACGTGCTGGTGGTATACTTCGTAGGGCTTCGATAATACGGGAAGTCATCTGTAGCTTCTTCCTCACTGGAGATGTTTCTAGTGATATACTTCGTAGGGCTTCGATAATACGGGAAGTCGTCTGTAGCGTCTTCCTCACTGGAGGTGCTTCTAAAAATCATGTCATAGTTATATCCAGGAACCGCTTCTGTTTAAATATAAAGAATACCCCATTACTAAAACTAACCGCATTCCCCCACATCCCCTCCATTTATCATATACAATTATCATCAATACACTTAGTAAAAAAGTCTATTTAGTTTCATTTACCTATGCTCCCCTCTGCAGTTTCTTCACCAGTTGGTAAGTTTGGTGTTAAGGAGTCCTTCTTGTTATAGTCACACCCTGGAACAACACCTGGAATAATATATTAATTCATTACTTATCACAGTGATAGCTGGATTATCTCCAAACCCCCCCCCCTTCGAATATATAAAATATCTTTACTTACAACTTGCAGCTGCAATGTCTTGTGATAAGCCGCTTCTCTTGGCCGTTACCAGGCCCTGGCGACAACATACATCGCTGCCTCCGCCATCTTCATAGTCTTTCACGTTACAGCAGGACAGCCAGCAGCCATACAAAATAGGTCTGAAGAACTCTCGTTCACCACCGAACTTAGTGCAACATATTTTATGACAATCTTTCAGAACAGGCCTTCCCTCGCCCCACGGTGTAGAAGGATCTGCAAAACTCTTATTATTTCCATTGTCAGCCTGCATGTTGGGGTCTCAGAAGCCTAAGCCTTAAGTGGTTAGAAAAGCCTCAAAATTCCTTAGTCAAGGCCCTGGCACGTGATTTGGCTGTCTCTGTGCGCATGTGTACCAATATCCAGACTATGTCTGGACATATCTCCCTACCTGGATGTGCCCGGACACGTCTCTATATTGTTTATACAACCCCTGCTGTGTGTAAAGAGATGCCTTTATTTGGAATCCATTATTGTAATGTTGACAGACTCCCATTCCTGTTAATTAATTTTACTTCTAATCTTGTGTAAGCAAGCGTGTACGAGCCACAGAAGTTGCTTCCTCATTCCTTTCGCTTCTGTCTTTGTAAGATAGCTAACTCACGTACAAGAAAGTTAATTTTTCTTCGCAAATATAGTTTATTTTTTATTTTAACGTCTCTGTAAAAAAATCCCTCATGTCGGGGGCTCTCTTTGCTTGTATACTGCTTTTAAACCAGCTGTGTAAAACGCACCGATGTGAAGTTCCTCTGGCAAGTAATTATGACGTCATAATTATTCATACCGAAAGGGATTGTGGGTCTGTTGTGTTTGTCGTTACTACGTCCCCGTGTGAAAGGCCACGGGTATCACAACCGGCGGGTGCGTCTTTTGAAACCGTGCTACCGGGGATGAGGCTTTCGGGTTCACTGGGGTTTGCCTCACCATGACCTTAAAGTACTTCATTTAAAAAGGAGTTCCGGCATTTTGGGTAGGGGTGGGAGGGGTGGTTGGGGCTGAGGGTTAGGGTTAGGGTGGGGTAGTGATGTCATAAATGGGGAGGGGTTACACTGTAAACAAAAACACGTCACAAAAGGGGTGGAATCATAACAAAATACGTCACACAAAGGGGCATGGCTAAAAACATAAACAATAACAAGGGGGTGGGGCTTATAAGCCAAATTTTGGTATGTACTCCATACTACTTACGGTGTCGTAGTAGTTATGAGTGCAGTACTGCAGACTACTTCTGCTGACTGGTGGCTGACTGCAATTTGGCAGTTTGAATCTCACCAGGTTCAAGGTTGATTCAGCCTTCCAACCTTCTGAGGTGGATAAAATGAGGACCCAAATTGTTGGGGGCAATATGCTGACTCTGAAACTGCTTAGAGAGGGTTGTAAAGCACTATGAAACAGTACATACCGTATATACTCGAGTATAGGCCGACCCGAATATAAGCCGAGGCACCAAATTTTACCACAAAAAACTGGAAAAGTTATTGACTCGAGTATAAGCCTAGGGTGGGAAATGCAGCAGCTACCGGTAAATTTCAAAAATAAAAATAGATACCAATAATGTTTTTGAATATTTATTTCAAAGAAAAACAGTAAACTAGCGGTGTATTCAATGAAATACTTCACTCACCTCATGATGCTGATGTCCCGCTGTGATGATGATGTCCCGTGCAGCCGCGGGAGCGATGTCCCGCCTCCTATGACACACGGCACAGTGATTCCTATCATTGGATCACTGTACCAGAGGAGGTGGGACATCGCTATGTGGCTGCTTGCCATAACAAGGAGGAGGTGGGACATCGTTGCAGAGCGGCAGGAGGGGGAGGAAGGGGAATCGTAAGACAGCCCTGCATTACATTAGAACGTGAGGAGGGGGGATGGTGCGGTGCGCGCTGCGCGGCAAACTGACACAGAGGGAGGGGAAACTCACAGGGGCGCCGGGCCATTCACAAGTGTCACCCAGCGGCATGGCCCCGCCCCTTTTTCTCCTCCATTTAGGGCAAATTTTTCACTGACTCGAGTATAAGCCGAGGCGGCTTTTTTCAGCCCAAAAAGTGGGCTGAAAAACTAGGCTTATACTCGAGTATATACAGTAAGTCTAAGTGCTAAGTGCTATCGCTACTATGATGACATATCATTTATTGAGCATTCCTAGTTAGGCATAAATGACATTTTTGTTAACACCTATGGTACTGGGTGAAATATAACATGATTAAAAGTGCCAACTTAATTGGTCTGAATTGTCCTTTGTTTATCTCCATATGAGTCCACTTCCACACTAAATTTGCACACTGGAAAGCAACTTAAGGGAACACTGTTTTCTACAAATATTTTCAATGGTTAATCTACAAGACCAAACAGCTGCATACATTTTATCACTCAGCCAATTCACTTTAAAATATTGGTTTTCTTTGGTGCAAAATCATAAATTTCTTCTCCATACCTTTTGGTGTTGTAAATCTATGCTCTATAGAGAAAAAATTGTATTTACTTTATTAAAAATGTTATTCTGTCAAGGGTTAGGGTTTCGTTATAGTTTCTATTATATACCCGAAATTAAATGCAGATGTATTAAAGCTGATATTAAAATAACAAATTAAAAGTCTGTTTAAAATAGGTGTTTTTATACAATGTCTATCTTTCAGATTTTGACTTTAATTAAAAACAAAACTCCATAAAGAAAAATAGGCTCCACAATTCAGCAAAAAGTACAGTTCAGAAATCCAGAAAAACTACAGAGAAGGTATAAGTTATTCTCGGTTGACATCAAAGCAACTGTAGGCAATTTTTTTCAAACAAACTCAGTTATGTGGGATCATGGATCATACAGAGGAAAACAGTCTCTGAAGTAACTTGCATCCAGTTGTATGCAGCTTGAATAATAATGATCAGAACTTGCATTTTGAGAGACAGTTTAGAATAGGGGTTAAGGTATCAGGTTAGACACTGGAAGACTCTGACTTTTACACTATAACACAGCTGTGTGAGTTTGGGTCAGTTACTTTCTCTCAGCCCTAAGAAGAAGACAATGGCAAACCACTTTTGAAATTTCTGTCAAGAAAATGAAGCAATGACACACAGAAAACAAAATGAACACACACACAAATCCCTGGCATTTCACCAAGAAACAAAGTAGTAATCAATGCAATTCAATGCCTTTAGATGTGATACTATTATTTCTGAGTTCTTCTACAAATCACCATATCAGCTAATAGGTTTCTGAAGTAAATACAATGCTCAATGTAGAAAGAACTGCAATAGTCAGATCTTGAAGTCCAAGCAAGTGTATGACACATCTTTTTTTCTAGGAAAGAAGAGTAAAGCAAAGTGAATATAAGGTGTTCCTAGTGATTGCCTAAATTTGTAAAACCTCAGTCATCTAGAAGTACACCAAACACAATTCTTGCTTTTTCCTGGAATCACATTAGAAACAGGGAGACATACCACCTTTCTGCAATTATAATGCCTTACAATAAGCAATTCTGGCATTTTTGGATTCAATTGCTTTTTATTATTTACCTTCACACTCATTACTTTCTGAACACACTCAAGAATTATTACCTGTTAAAACCAACTCCAAGTCCATATTGAAAAGCACTGGAAACAAAATTAAATCCTTTAATAGGTTCAAAGAACAGTCAATAAAATCTGAACTATATTTTGGAGCTAAGAATGTTCCAAAACCAGAGTTTTCTCATTTTTTCCAGAGAATGTAGAAAGTCTCCAAAATAATAATAAAATAAAGTTAGGCCGCACCTACCTCAAGGCATATTGTTAAACGTTCTAGAAAATTCTAATAGGAAATTTTTATAATACACAAGAGAAACCAAAAAGACTCTTAAAGGAGAAATAATTCAAAAATAATGATGGGTCATCTTCTAATTACTAAACTGAAAAAGTGACTCATAAAGTGCTGAACATTTAGCTTCTGATAAGTTATATTAAAAATATAAATTTTATTCTCACTTATGAAAGAAGCATCCACTCCAATTTTTGATGAGAAATCAAATCTTCAAGCATTTGTATCATGAATATGCAGAAATATATTTAAAAGACTGTGGTATCCTCAAACATTGCATAAACGAATAATAAAGAATAAAATAACACTTTTCCAACATATGTTTCTAATCTCAACTTTGCTTAAAGATACAAATCTTTTATATATGTTCTCTACTGAAAAGAAAGAAAAAAAGAAAGAAAAACTTAAGTAGAATAAGTAACTGTCACAATTGTTCAATATCAGAAGAACCCTAACACTTGATCTTAGCCAAAAAGGAAAGAAATCTGAAAATCATACCTGATGCTTCTTGAATTTTCACTTTCAGACCTGCAAAAAAACAACAACATAATTTAATACTTATTAAAAATTTGCAGCAGATTCATATCTACATGCTAATTTACAACAACGATATTTCACTCAAAAGATCCCTGTTTTTACAGTAGTAAAGTTGCAGTAGTAAGAGTGAACAATTAAAATAGATGCTTATTGTGATAAGCTTTAAATATATGCATTTTAAAAACAAATATTACAATTAAAATTGGGATGAGTACAATTGAAGTAATACATCTAAATGTATTCTGTTCATTTTGTTTGTTTTAACTATATATATTCAACAAGACTCCTTTAGCATCAGAGTGTTAAATACCGTATACTGCTGTCCAATTCAGTAAGTAAAAGCATAATTCCAGATAGAATATATAAATAGCTATATATCTTTTTCCAGTTTTTAGTATGAATGGTGTATACTACAAAAAAGGATACATGTATAGTCTATTGAGTCTTCACTTCTTAAAAATGACACTGTTTCTTAAAAGCTCATTAAACATTGAGAGTCAATGAATGTAATTAATTATTACTATTTCCTTCATGGATAGCAGACTACATACAAGAAGTATAAAAATGAATATACACAAAGCAATACTTTAGAAAGTATTGTACTTTAGTGTACTTTTCCCTTTTATGTTAATAATGTTTCATACAGTATATAAATACCATTCACCCTAAGAAATCTTTTGATATAATTTAATGTCTTTCAAGCATTTTGTTGCATAGGCTAAGCAAGCAGCAGGATTTAATTGAGTTCCAAGCACTGAAGCGAATTGCCGGTACTCATAGCTGTCCATGGTCCTGCTGATACCAATTCAAGCAGATTACAGTCTGCTATGTAAGCAACGTCTGTTTTCTGAACTCTTCTCCTATTTCACTTTCATCATTTCTGGCAAAACCTTAAAGGCTTATGTTCAACTCACCAAGTCTCACTCTTTCCAAAATAATGCAACTATTATATAGAAGTATAATTTGAATCATACTTTTTCTATTTATTTATTATCTAATTTAAACAGCCAGGAAATTTAAACAAATTAAAAAGTAATCTAGTTCATGTAAACCAGAACCAAATTATAATTTTTTTCTGCATATTTTAAAGAAAATGTGACTTAATAAAATATAAGTTAACAAATCATTTTCCCCATTTAAAATTATTTTGATGTCAATGTAATGATCTATCTACATTTTGTTTTTCATTGTTCTAGAGACCTAATAACAAAGATACATAAGCTTGATAATCAACATCCATGTGATCTTGTTTTAAAATACCACACCCTGCTTGTACTTTGGAGTCAGCTGCCTTGTATATTTCACTTAATGAGTTTAGGGTCCAAGTTTTATTTGGATTTTATTAAAATGTATACTATCCAACATTTTACCTAGAAAATTACATTTTACCTAGAAAAATGCAACTTTCTAATTTTACTACTGAAGCAATATAATTAAATGAACAAAATCTTTTTTGGTCTTCCTGGAACTAGCAGTAGAGTTCCTATACAGCTGTTCCTGTATGGGAACAGCTTGACTTCACCATCAGAGAGTAGTCACCATCTGAGAGGGCCAAAATGGTAGTTGTATATTTTGGAAAGTCCAAATGGGAACTAATCAGGAGTAACAAGAAGAAGAATCTTATAGACTGAAAAGAAGAGGGTGAGAGTTTCAAGTAATAAGAGCAACAACGATGATTAGGTGACTGAAGGCTAAAGCATATAAAGAACGGTTGAATGAATGGTTGCTGGAATTGGGTATGTCTAGTTTAATGAAAAGGACTGGGGTTTCCTGATAGTGGTGTTCCAATAGCTAAGCAGTTATCACAAAGAAGAGGAAATCAACCTATTGTCCAAAACACCTGAAGGCAGAACAAGAAGCAATGGATGGAACTAATCAAGGAAACATAGAACTAAGAAGAAATTTCCTGATAGTTACAACAATTAATCAGTGGAACAATTTGTCTCCAAAAATTGTGAATGCTCCAACACTGGAAGCTTTTAAGAAGTAATTGAACAATGATTTGTCTGAAATGATATAGGACCTAAACAGGGGTTAGACCTGAAGACTTCCAATGTTCCTTCCAACTCTGTAGTTCTGTTAAGGTGTCCAGTTTAATAAATAAACAGTGAAGGAATGCTACTTCATTATTCTTCAGTATAATAATAGAACTTTGAAGTTCTATTATTGTCCAAGTTTCTGTCTATCAAATCTCACACGAAACAAAATCAAGGCTTGATTTCTTTGTGTTTCTCTGTCATGCTTGCTTCAACTTGTGGACTGTGCAATCTCTTCTCCAAGCCACTTCTTAATAGCTTGTTCCTTCCTTTCATACAGTACTTCCCCAAATTCAGTTCTAAATTCTGTTATACTGGGATAGCATGCTAGAAACTTGCATTGCTGTGATCCCAAGGAGACCCGAATATTTGATATTTAACATCAATTCAATGTTAATTGGAATCAGCATTGAAGGATAAATGGAAACACACTAAATTGCTGACTTTGACCAATACCTTCCTCTCTTATACCAAGAGTTGCACATGTGGAACAATGACATTATTAAAAGAAACACAATATCATAGACGAATTAATCAGTACCTGTCTCTGAAGCTTCATGAGAAGTGCAAACTGGTAATTAATGTCCTGGGAGTGAGATAAGGCAGAGATGTAATGGAAAATGTTTTAGGATAAGAAGAGATTAGTGGATGTTGAAGGGAGAAAGAAAAATGATTAAGAAAAAGGGAAGAGAAGTTTATTCTATTTTTAAACTTTATTCCTAGAAGTACCTTAGTGCCGGATTAAAATGGAACTTCTAAAATAACTTATGGGGAAACTCTTTCTCTCTGACACAGTATTTATCTATCCAAACACATACAATTCATATGGAATAGAATGACAAGTTTCATTGTTACATTACTGAATTTATAACTCAAGCAAATAAAATGGTGGCTAACCAACCCATGCACACTTTATAAAAATCAAACAATGTTTGAAATGTCAAGTTCCAAGCAAGCTATTTAGAATTCCAGGGTAGGCTTTCATAACTGGTATCAATGAAGCAGAGATGAGCTTTTCAGCAATGATCTCATTTACTTTTATCCTAAGGTTTCATTTGCAACTGTGCTACCTATAAGCAGCTGACAGATACACCACAAAGCAATTTACTCTACCACCAAAGATGTCAGCCACAACTGCTAGATAAATGTCAGGACAAAATCAACTAACCAATCACTACACCAGGGCCATTTAGCCCAAAAACCTATCACTGCTTTATCTAGAATTTTCATTATAGGATAAAACAGTGAAATCTACCTTTGGCTATTCTCTCACATTAGAGCTGAGTTATGATTAAAATAATTTTAAAAACTCCCATTCTAAACTCATAAAATTCATGGCAATCAACCTCCTATTCTCCCTTTATACTTTAGAACATTTCTAAAAATCAATACTTGAAATACACTTCTGAGAAACATTTGGAGTGGGACTGTATCTCCAGGCGCTTAATAAGCTGGGACAGAATGACCACAAATGGCTTGCGTTAAGAAACAATTCACCATGATTATGCAAACTTTTTCCTTTCTATAGAAATGACTTTTCCCCATTTCCAGAAATGGCATCAATTTTATTTTCTGGCCTATGTTGACAATTTGCTACAATCTAGTTGTCATAGAACCACATGGCAAGTGGAACTTACTGGTTTTTCTTTTATAAAAACATATCAGCGATACAATGATTACATGGTTACTGGTTTTTCTTTTATAAAAACATATCAGCGATACAATGATTACATAACAATTATTTTTTAATTGCCATAGAAGCTACTTCTATACATTCCTTAATCCACTCCTGTCCAATTTTCTACCACCTAGTTTTTGTTTTGACACTTCTCGTTTCTTCCAACTCCTTGGAGATCCCTCCAAAGAGGGATCTTGGTCTTCAACTACTACAAGCTTTTCCCATTTTCTTTTCCGTCTTTCACCATGGATCACCTGGTTCCTGACACTCTTACCCACTGCTTTCTCTCGTCCACATTCTGTCCAGTTGCCTCTTACTCCAACATGATCTTTCTAAAACAAGTTTGTCAGATCCACCAGCTTTGACTTGGCATCTTGCCGGCATTCTGTCATCAGTTGGGGGAGGGACAGGGGGAACAAATGGGCAATAAAGTTGTATACCTTTATTATGGGAAATTGGGAGGGGGAATTGACCATTGAAGGAGGACAGAGCATTTTCGAATCCAGTTTGTATTGGTGCCCTGGAATTCTGGAATCTAAGGCTGTTTGCCCCAAATGTGGACTTTGCCCAAACACCTCAGAGTTTCTCATAACATATTGTCAGTACTAGATTGGCTTTGCATGGATTGTCCATAATGGGGAGGTGTTCTGACCTCCACCCATCGAACCTGCAAATCACCCAGACACAGGCTTGGCTGTTTGCCACTCTTTAATCATGGCTTTATCAACTGCTTTGGCTGAAGACCCAGACACGACTCACATGCAAGACTAGTTGAAAATCCAACAGGCATAGATACATGAGACAGAGTATTCCAAATGGTTGTGTCTTGTAAATGACTCCTCCCCACTTCTTTACTTATATACTCTCTTGGGAGGGGCCAAGCCACAACCACCTGGGCTTAATTATCGTCTCTGAGTTTGCCTCCGCAGCTGCTGCTTCCGTTTCTACGCCCTTCTGTGTCTGGCATCAGGAACAAACTGCCTTGAGTCCTCCCCACTGCTCCATGCCTCAGGCACCTCCTTGACTTCCGGAGGCCAAACCCCCACCGTAGGGAGGAGGAACCGACCAGGTGGTTCCGCCCCAGGCGACTTATGGACCCGTTGAGGTTCCAGACGGAGCTTGGGGTCATTCCTGATACTCTCGCCCACAGTTCGGCGGAGACTCTGGCTGCCGCCTGGTATTCGGCAGCGTCGGAGTCTCTTGATCGGATTGCGCCACTACGGCCCCTCCGGGTCAGTGGATCCCGGAGGCCTCCTTGGTTTACCGAGGAGCTCCGGGAGAAGAAACGCCGGAGGAGATGCCTAGAGCACCTGTGGAGGTCCGATAAGTCCGAGGCGAACCGAGCACTTTTAACTACCTGCACCAAGGACTATGTCCGAGCATTAAGAACTGCTAAAAGATCATACATCTCTGCCTTGGTTGCGTCCGCCGAGTCACGCCCAGCCGCCCTGTTTAGGATAACCCGCTCCCTCCTTAATAGGAGGGATGCGGGAGACCCCTTGCAGGGTAGGGCTGAGGACTATGCTCAATTCCTGGCGGACAAAGTAGCTCGGTTTCGGTCGGACTTGGACTCCACCGCAGTAGATCCAGCCGAGACACAGGAGGACCACTTGGCAAACCATCTCTGGGTTGAGTTCCAGGATGTTGCCTCTGGGGATGTGGACAAGGCCATTCGAGCTGTAAGTGCCTCCACTTGTATTCTGGACCCGTGTCCCTCCTGGCTGGTTGCCAACAGCAGGGAGGTGACACATGGCTGGATCCAGGCGGTTGTGACCGCCTCCCTTCGGGAGGGGCACTTCCCCGCCGTACTTAAAACGGCGGTGGTGAGACCCCTCCTGAAGAAACCATCCTTGGATCCAGCCATTTTAAACAACTTCCGTCCTGTCTCCAACCTCCCCTTTATCGGGAAGGTTGTTGAGAAGGTGGTGGCCTTCCAGCTTCAACGGGCCTTGGAGGAAGCTAGTTATCTTGACCCCTTCCAGTCCGGCTTCAGACCTGGTTACAGCACAGAAACCGCTTTGGTCGCATTGACCGATGATCTCTGGAGGGCCAGAGATGGAGGCTATGCATCCATCCTGGTTCTCCTTGACCTCTCAGCGGCTTTCGATACCATCTACCTCAGCGGCTTTCGATACCATCTACCTCTCGGACAGGTCGCAGTCGGTGTTGGTCGGGGGGCAGAGATCGTCCCTGAGGCCCCTAACATGTGGGGTGCCGCAGGGCTCGGTCTTATCCCCCCTACTATTTAACATATACATGAAACCGCTGGGCGAGATCATTCGGAGGCACGGGATAAAATACCACCAATACGCGGACGATACGCAGCTGTATCTGTCCGCCCCGTGCCAACTCAATGAAGCGGTGGACGTGATGAGCCAGGGTCTAGAGGCCGTTAAGAACTGGATGAGCGCTAACAAACTGGTACTCAACCCGGACAAGACCGAGTGGCTGTTGTGCTTCCCTCCCAATAATTTGGCCAATGTACCAACGCTTAGGCTGGGGGGTCAAATTTTATACCCCTCAGATAGGGTCCGCAACTTAGGAGTCCTCCTGGATCCACAGCTGACTTTTGACCACCAGCTGTCAGCTGTGACCAGGGGGCATTCGCCCAGGTTCGCCTGGTCCGCCAGTTGCGGCCCTACCTAGACCGGGAGGCTCTCACAACAGTCACTCGAGCCCTTGTGATCTCTAGGCTGGAATACTGCAATGGGCTCTACATGGGGTTGCCCTTGAAGTGCATCCGGCGGCTACAGCTAGTCCAGAATGCAGCCGCGCGAGTGATAGTGGGCGCACCGCGGTTCGCCCACGTTACACCCATCCTCCGCGAGCTGCACTGGCTACCTGTTGGTCTCCGGGTGCGCTTCAGGGTACTGATGACCACCTTTAAAGCACTCCATGGTAGTGGATCTGGGTACTTGAGAGACCGCCTTCTGCCGATTACCTCCCTAAATCGA
Source organism: Thamnophis elegans (assembly GCF_009769535.1). Taxonomy (NCBI): domain Eukaryota; kingdom Metazoa; phylum Chordata; class Lepidosauria; order Squamata; family Natricidae; genus Thamnophis; species Thamnophis elegans. The sequence continues at coordinate 110,171,902 of NC_045542.1, forward strand.
CCAATTAGATCGCACAGACTGGGCCTCCTCCGAATCCCATCTGCCAGTCAATGCCGACTGGCGACCACACGGAGGAGAGCCTTTTCTGTGGCAGCTCCGACCCTGTGGAACGACCTCCCCGTTGAGATCCGTACCCTCACCACCATCCAGACCTTCCGCGCAGCCCTCAAGATCTGGCTCTCCCAGCAGGCCTGGGGATAGGTTCCTAATTTGCCCGCCCGAGTGTTTGATTGCTGAACGAAAGTTGTGTTTTTACTATTTTTTCTTTGTTCACATTCTGTTTTGTTTTTTTTTTTACGCTGCACCCCCTTCCCTTGTGGTTGTAAGCCGCCCTGAGTCCCCTCAGGGAAAAGGGCGGCCTATAAATCCCAATAAACTCTTAAACTCTTAAACTCTTAAACCTCCTGGTGGCCAACCAGCCTCTCTGGTCCCTGCACTGAGTCTGAACCCTGCCCAGGGTCCTCCACATCTTCCCTGGTGGACTCATATGGTTCCTCGCTATCCGAGTCCATCAGCAGCTCAACTGGATCCTGCTGGGCCACAACAGGAGGGCTAGGGGAAAACAGGGGTCTTAGCTTTGTATTAGCATGAGGGAATTTTAGATTCCACTTGACTCTACTGAAATCGGCATCTCTTAGTAAAATGCCATTTCACTTCAACCAAATGGAGTCGAGAGTTTTACTTCCCTAAGGAATCAGACTGGGGCAGGTTTCTTTTTATATTTTATTCCTCCAAAGCCTATATGGCAGCTTGCAGGTGATTCTAATGAGATTAGACTTTTTCTCCCTTTTTCCTTTGTAACTGCCTATCTTTCTAAACTGCACACCTGGCATTCAGATCAGCAGAGGCAGAGAGAGAGAAAAACCTTTGATCTTGACTTTTGCACAGAACAATCTCTTGTTTCAGGGTAATTTATCCTTCCACAGACACGATGACATAATGCATTGATAATCCATGGACAATGGATACAGAGATGAATATTAAACAATATTTTACAATTTATTCTCCAAATGTCTTGGAATTTTTAGGCTTCTGCAAACAATAGTTTATTTTGCAAAAAGAATTGCCACACAGAAAACAGCAATTAAAAATTAATTCTAACTAAACAAATATTCTAAAACTAGAATATTTCATTATACAGAATAAGTAAAGACATTTAAAAATGCAAATACGTATTTCCTATTAGATCCATCAGTCTCACATGTATGTATGTGACAAACATATTTTATAATTTTATAATGTCATGTCAGCACATCTGGTTAGAGAGTTGAAAAAGATACTCCAGGGCAAAAGTCTTGTTTACTGAATTTATACACACATATCTTCAAAGAATGCCCTTATTTATTTTGCAAATCTAACAAAACTCCAGAAGTAATCTTGTAGCTCAAATGACTGTAAACTATTCATTTGCTGATAAATAAAGGCATCAATAGTAATTTAGGAGACTAAGCTAAGAAACAGAAAGTTTCTAATTCACCTCTAACCATGAATCCACTAGGTAAACTAGGGCTAAGTTCAGTTGGTGCAATACAGCAAAATGATTGATATCAAACATTTTAAAGCAGGCATATTTTTTTTCATATGCTAGTACTAATTAAGGGCAGGGTGCCACCAGCGGTGGGTTGCTGCCAGCATTACTGCTGGTTTGGTGCATGCAAAAAATACTACTGGTTCGAACCGGTAGGAACCCATCACTGGGTACCACTAAAGATGTCTCATCCACATTTGAAACCACAAAGAATTACCAGCATATTGGATATTGCTGTCCATTGAATCTCCTCTCAATATCTATTAGAAGAATTATTGTATTATATTACAGGAAGTCCTCAACTTACAACTATTTATTTAGTGACTGCTGAAAGTATGACTGTGTTGAAAAAAGTGATTTATGATCAGTCATTGCACTTATATCCATTGCAGAATCCCCATGATTGTGTGATCAACATTTGGGCTCTTGGCAACCATCAAGTATTTACAATAATTGCAACATCCTTTTAATTGTCTTTTGGGACCTTCCCAGCCAGCTTCCATCAAGCAAAGTCAGTAAGGGAAGCGTGATTTGTTTAATGGTCACAGGATTCACTTAATGACTCTTTCAATTCGCTTAACGGCAAAAAGGCCATAAAATTGTTCCAGTCCCCACTATGGTCATAATTCAAGGACTACATATACTACACACACTTTTCAATATATACATTAAAGTAACTATTAATGTGGTGATTATGATGATCTTGGGATCAGGGCAGAAATAGATAAGGTATTTGAATATGTAAAAAAAGACCTCATTTTGTTTTAAATATTTAAAGGGCAGTACATGAAGTGGTGAATAGATGTGGTACTAGGAAGGATGGTTTACGTGGATATAATAGTTTGAAGAGATATAGTGAATTATTTAAGTGAAAAATTATTATCTCATGCCTTTAATTTCTTTGATTTACAAATATGTATTTTTTCCCAGTTTTGCACGATTGCTCATTCAGAATGGGAAGAGTGGAATGGTTCCAGTCTAGCTTTCCTTACTTTCATATCATCTTTATTTCCATGATACCTATTTTTTGTCTTTGAAATTACTTATGCATTTTGATGATCTCTTCAAGTCCATCTTACTACAACTAGGTCTTTGACTTCCTTGACATTTTCCATGTAACAAAGTTGATGGAAGCGCATGCTTATGCACCTGCATTTTTGACAAGCAATCATTCCACACCATAGAGTATTTTTTACCTTTGTTCCAGATTTTGCACATCTCAACACTCTTCCAGCTATACTGTAAACTGTGCTGCATTCCTTCATGCCTATTATTATTTCAATTGCAACATGATATGCAGTTTATTCAGCTAAAATGATAATAATTGGCAAAAATATGGCGCAGTATAAATATACTATATATAGCATGAATTCTTTTTTGCTAGACTTACCTCCTTCAACCTGTTCTCATAAAACTAAATTCTATAATGTGGCACAGACATTTGTGTCCTTGCTTTCATACTTACATTGTTTATTCCTTCAACATTATTCTATATGAGAGCGGTATCAATAGATATGTTCAATGCTATAAAGAATTTATAGATTATATATATTATACAGAAAAATATTGAAGTAGTTGAAGCTTTGGCAACGTGAAGCTTTCAAATCCATATTTTCAAAACAGATAAATGGCTATAATTTAAGATTTCATTCTAGCAGCTTTAGCTGTCAAACTCTAAACAAGCATCCAAATTGCTGAAGTTGCACTAATTCAGCCATAGTTTCTTCTTTTAATGATAGCATTACTACCTGCCTTTTTCTGAGAGTCGGATAATAGTGTGTGTGTGTGTGTGTGTGTGTGTGTGTGTGTGTGTGTGTGTGTGTAAATGCAGCTATTGACTAATTATGTGCCCTCCAGTCAGTGTCAACTCTTAATGATTACACAAATAGTTTTTCTTCAGGATGATCTCTATACAGTCTAGTACTTTGGTCTTCCAGTTGGACACTCATCATCTATGTAATTGAATCTATTCAGCCAGCTGCTGGTATTCGGTCTTTCTCTTTTATCTTTCTGATATCCTAGTAGTAAATAGGGAATATCTTCTGAGTAATCTTGTATTTTGACATCTCTACTAACACGATTCTCTGAAAATAAGACCCAGTCGTATTGTCTTTTGGGTTCCAAAATAAGCTTCAGGTCTTATTTTTAGGAGATATTTTACCCGCTCACCTTATGACTACTGTAACCAGGCCTCCCACACCCTGCCACCTATTGCACCACTGACTGACTGACTTCTGCAGCTGCACGTGACCAGACGCCACATGGCTTGTCATGTCAGTGCCACTGCTTGCAGCAGGAGATTGTGTAGTGTTATGTGCCATTGCATGCATGGCTGGTAGCATCGGCACAATGTGCCACATGGTGTCTGCAAGTGACCACGGAAGATGGGAAGTGGCATGACAGATGTTGGGCATGGGAGGCCTGGTTGCAGTGGTCCTAAGGGAAGTGGGTGCAGGGCACATGGGGCACTTCCATCCCCCCACTCCCGCACTAGCTTGATTTTTTCACATGTGCCTCATCCCACCTCGTACAACCAGATGATGGGCAGGGCTTAACTAGGGCTTATTTTTGGGGGACGGCTTATATTAGGCACAGACATGAAAATTAGGTTAGGGGTTGTTTTGGGGGTAGGTCATATTCTCAGGAAAACATGGTATACAAAATTTCATTATATTTAGTATATTCTATATTCATATATAATCCCAGTACAAGAATCCTCACACCACTCTGGACAAATAACAGTTCGCCCCACACACTCACACAAATTCAAGAGGCAGGTTGTTCCATTGCTTAATTGCTCTCACTGTTAGGAAATTCCTCCTTAGTGTAAATTTGGTTCTCTCACTGTGAAACTTTCAACCACTCTTTTTGAGCTTAGAAAGCTTCTTTGGAAGAATTTCATTGGTTTTTTGTGTCTACTTCAATGCCATTGTAATACTGTTTCTTCTCTCTTCTACCAAATCTTAGAAAGTTTTTTTTAGGTTGCTTCCTGGAATCTTTGTTTTTCTTGACTTTGGCTTGTCTTCTCTTCTTGGCAATTTTCAAGATTGTTCTCAATTGTTGTGACATCCAGTTTATTTGTTTTCCTGCTCCTTGGTCTTGGCAGTCTCTTTTCACATTTATCTTTGACAACTACTTTAATTTCATTCCACAGTTCTTCTGCTTCCTGGTCAATGAAGTTCAAGACTTGAAAGCAATTCCTTATGCTATCCTTGAAAATACTGGTATATGCTCAAGATCATAATGTGGATATTGATTGGCTTTCTTCTTCTACTTTAACTTGTTCATGATATGTTCTGATTTAGTCAAGCAGCTATATCCTGCTGGCCCCTGGGGTCCATCTACAAAACGTTAGGCTTCTTTGCCAGCAATTTTGAGAAGGTTATATTTTGTTATTTGAAAACAAAATATATTGAAATATACATTAAAATATTGAAAACAAAATTGCTGGCAAAGTGATTTGACATTTGTTCATCTGACTCTACTGATTGTACTTTGAGTCACACATATACGGCTATAATTGGGCTCTTTTACCTTTTCCCACTACCGTGTTTCCCAGAAAATACGACCTGTCCTGAAACTAACACGTTACCACATTTTTTGTGTGGGCAAAAATATAAGCCCATCCCCAAAAATAAGCCCCCTGGACACCCCCCCCCCCCCTGGCCAAGCAGAGCACCACTCACCGACCTAGCAGTATCCCAAAGGCATCAAGCCACAGGAGCCGGGGGGAAAGGCGCTGCCTTTGGGATACCGCTAGGTTGGGGAGTGACTTTCTGCCTGGTCGGAGGGGGGAGTTGCCGGGTGGCTGCTCTCTTGTGAGCGGCCTCCCGAAGAGCCAGGCACAGCCTCAGGGGTGAAGCAGCCATGAGGTGACCATGCTCACAAGCAGCCTCCCAGCAAACCCCCTCTCCAGCCAGGCAGAGCGCCATTCACTAACCTAGGGGGTATCCCTAAGGCACCAAGGCATGTGGCGCTCTGCCTGCCCCCCAGCTCCCGCGGCTTGGCACATTAGGGATACCCCCTAGGTCAGTGCATGGCGCTGTTCCGCCCCCAGCAAGCATGCCTCCCAGCCTCACCATGTCCTGGCCCAGCTCTCCCTGCAGCCACCAGGAATTTGCTGGGCGGTTGATCATGAGCGTGGTCACCTCATGGCTGCTTCGCTCCTGAGGTTGTGCCCGGCTCTTTGGGAGCCCGCTCACAAGGGAGCAGCTGCCCGGCAACCCCAAAACAATAAGCCCTCCCCCTATAATAAGCTCAAGGCCACATTTCATGGGGCAAAAGAAAATAAGCCCTGTCTTATTTTCAGGGAAACACGGTACTAATAATATCACTTTGGTTTCTGTGTATTCTATCTTGAAATATCTATGAATATAGGCATAATTTTGTTATGTGAAGACTTGTGCTAGCAGTGAAGAAATAATAGGATTTAGTAAGTCATTCTGTTTTCATTGCTGTTTCTATATTTTATTGCATTTTCTTTCTCAATATTTCATTATTTATAACTCTGTCATTCCAGTTGCCAGCCATAAGCACAGTCTTGCTTGCATGTTCTATTAAAGTTAGACTGAGTTGACCATAATATCAAGGAACCTCCTTTTCTTTTGCATCTTTGATGGAATAAAAATTTGGAAATTTATAATATTCCAGAGCATACGGTTTGGGGCAAGAATCCTGTTTTTTTAGCTTGTAGTTCTTCCCACAAGTGCCTGAACCTGAAATGGACTTCCTTCAAATCTAAGTAAGAGATTTGAATTCATAAAATTGCATACTGCAACTACATAATCAGTTCTCCTGATTAGTGAGACTGATGAGTAGAAAACTACCATATTTAGAAGCAGAGAGGCAACTAGGAAAAAAATGAGCACAAAATAACTCTCTCAATGCTGTACCCTAAATGGCTCAAAGGTGAGAACAATAGTGTCAGATTAACAAAGGCCAAATCAGTTGTGTCATCAAATGTCAAAACATACAACCTTTGGAAAAGAGCTGGCAGAGAAACCTAACTTTTTGTACAAGTGCCACTACTGCTACCACTATTGCAGAATTTTCTAAAAACTGCTCTAACTCTTTGTAGAAGGACCCCAGATGCCAGTAAGATGTGGCTACTTGGTTAAATCACAACAGAGGTTGTCTGTGTTATGATCACTGGCTTACATATTAAGAGTTAGTTTTATTACCTTCCTATATCCAAAGTAAAAGATAAATAACAACATAAAAGTAGAGTGAAATCATACACTATATATTAAAAGCATACAAGGATTTTTCCAAACTGGATTTATGATTCTAGAAAAATGTAAGGAGGATCAACTTTTATTGAAAGTTATATATTGTCTTAAATAAGAAAGAATTCTTTGGAGGATTTTTCTCTATGGAAATTAAATAAAGCTTAACATAGAGACAGAGTTCACTGGCTCGCTTGGCTAACATAGAAGTAATAAAAAAGCTGTTATCTGAAAAGGCATTAGAGTGGACAAATGCTGTATGGTAATTTCAAGGGATATCAATAGAAATAGGGAAGATTTCCAATATGGGAAAAATATATTAGAGGAAAAGAAGTTTTAAAATTCTATACAAAATTGTTACATGGGACTCCTGAAGGAGTAGGATTTTACTTGGCAATTGCTAACTCATCCTTGCCAAACAGAAAATAAAAGGTTGCATAGTCTTCATTTCATTTCATTTACATAACCACTGTGATGATGGCCAATTCTCTTGTCTACACTGTCCTGATTGCTGGTGGAGCTAAGCCAAATCTATATTCCTAGCAGTGAGAGGTTTTAATTGTGATTCATGGCAGAGCTGTTTATAAACTGTAGCAGAGTCTTGTCATAGGAGGTGCATTGTATCTACGTAGAGTACGCAAGCTGCTTGATTTCTAAACCAAATGGGAAAGCTATTTGTATTACAACAGCCCCTTATCAGAAACCTGGTCCCATGATCAAATGCACAACTGTTCTAGATGCCAAAGTATAGGATCCAGGCTTTGTGATGTGAACAGCAGCATTATAAATGATTATCTTGAAGAAAAGGATTGAAAAACATACCATTATTATAAATGCAACATGGTGATTGAAGAGGTGCCAGTTGAGGCAATAAAATAGGTGGAACTGACACCAGTGTGACTAATGGAGCTACAACTAATAGACCCCCAATATATAATTTTTAAATGGTGAGCTTTGCAGTTATTCTTACGGTAATGTTGGAAATGCTTTTTACTTTTAATCATATATTAGAATACCACCTGAAAACTCTCAATTAACCCTCTGTGAATAATTTGTTCTGTCAACTTCATTAGTGATACACCATAATGTGATCCTTTTATACTATGCAGCAATATAAATTTGCATGCCACAAATGCAGTTTTGGAACTCATGATAAATGTAGTTATTAAATGATACACAGCCAGTATGGTCTTTGCATTTTATTAATGACTTTCTCCAAAACGTAAAGGCCAGCTACAGATAGCAAATCCAGGAAATTATTGCTTATCAGGAAAGACTCAATCAGTGCTGTAATAAACTATGAATAAACAGGAAGAAAGTCATTATCTTTTGATGGACTGAGAAGTCAAAAGGTAAACAAATTGCTCTGGATACAAATTATCTGTTTATATTACTGATTATATTACTTACCTAGCAACAGCGTACGTAAGCAAACATGTCAATAACAGTTTGGGTAAAAGAACAAATTGTTCCTTACCACGTTATTTGATCCTTATATACAATCATTATAGAGTTGCAGTGTGCGTGTGTGTGCATGTGTGTGTGTGAGAGGGGGGGTGAGAGAAAGAGAGCAAATGAGAGCTAGAAGACCTCTAAGGGTCTCTTCCAACCCTATTATTTTATATACATATGTACAGTAAGCTTATATGTATATATGTATGTATGTATAGTGTGTGTGTGTGTGTGTGTGTGTGTGTGTATGTATATATATAGTCTCCCTTTATTTATTTATCAGCACAAATACTACACAAATGTAACAAAAAGGCAACAGTAAAATGTTGGGCTTTCTGTCTGGATGGTCTCTTGGGACGAGCCGATGGACAGACAATGGAAGCAGTTAGCTTCCTCCCATAATTGGGGCATACCAGGGATTGTGACTTTAAATATATACCTTTCTCCCTGGCTCAGCTGATAACGGATCAGAGCCTGTGGCTTAGTGGTTAATACATCTGCCTAATATGCAATACAGCCCAGATTCGAATCCCAGTAAGGGTATGGCTAGCTGATGAGAGCTAAATAGCTTGAAATAGATCTATACTAGTCTCCCTTTATTTATTTATCAGCACAAATACTACACACATGCACACACACACACACACACACACACACACACATGTTGTATTTGTGCTGATAAATAAATAAAGGGAGACTAGTATAGATCTATTTCAAGCTATTTAGCTCTCATCAGCTAGCCATACCCTTACTGGGATTCGAACCTGTGCTGTATTGCATCTTAGGCAGATGTGTTAACCACTAAGCCACAGAGTTCGACTCCTTATCAGCTGAGCCGGGGTGATAGGTATCTATTTAGAGTTACAACCCCCGGTCTGCCCAAATATGGGAGGAAGTTCACTACTTCTATTCTCTGTCCATCGGCTCGTCACAAGAGACCATCCAGACAGAAACCCAATATTTTTAATGTTGCCTTTTTGTTACATATGTGTTGTATTTGTACTGGTAAATAAATAGATACCTATCACTCTGGCTCAGCTGATAAGGAGTCGAACTCTGTGGCTTAGTGGTTAACACATCTGCCTAAGATGCAATACAGCACAGGTTCGAATCCCAGTAAGGGTATGGCTAGCTGATGAGAGCTAAATAGCTTGAAATAGATCTATACTAGTTTCCCTTTATTTATTTATCAGCACAAATATAGTTGCCCAATCTCTTCTTAAAACCCTCCAATGTCCAAAGCTTCCAGGGGTAAATCATTCCACTGATTATTTGTTCTCACTGTCAGGAAATTTTTCCTTAGTTCTAAGTTAAATGTCTCTTTAATGACCATCCATTCATTACTTCTTTTCCTATCCTCAGGTGGTTTGTAGAATGGGCATTGGTCTTACCTGAGATGCCCGTTCTCTTGGTGGTGGAGATAGCATCCAGGAATAGCATCCAGGAATGGATTAACTCCACAAGTATCCAATCTGACTGAGTCTACAATCTGTGATGACATGCCTCCTCTGGTAGCTCCTCCCAGCTTTTGACGAAGGTGACACTGCAGACATGTTAATTGCCCATGCCTCTCCTCACTAGTCTAGGGCTGGACACCAATCAGGGTGGGGCTGGCTGCTATCTACACTGCCAAGAGAACGGGCATCTCTGATAAGACCAACACCCATTCTCCATAGTTGGTGGAGATAGCATCCAATAATGAGACATACCAAAGCCTGGCTTGTCCTCAAGGGTTGACCATTGTCTGGGCTGAGACCCCTTGATCTGTGCACACATGTTGAAGAACCCTCCTGCCAAAAGCGGCCTCTGCCAATGCATATTTGTCTAATTTGTAATGGCAAATAAATGAAAACGGGGAGGTCCAAGTAGCGGCCCAACAGATCTCTTCAATTGAGGCCTGTGTTACCCAGGTAGCACTTCTGGTGGAATGTGTTGTGTTGCAGCAGTGGTTACAACTGCACTTCGTATGATTTTGCAATGCAGGCCCTGATCCAATGACCCAAGGAAAATGAAGTAGCCCTGTTTCCTATTGTGGCTGGGTGGAAGGAAATGAACAAGGCCTCTGAGTGTCTTAGATCAGAGCCTCCTGATGTAAATAGAAAGGGCTCTGTGAACATCTAACATGTGCCACTTACGTTCTAATGATGAACTGGTGCAGGACAGAAGTTTGGTAGTACCAGTTCTTGAGCCCTATGAAACCCAGTGTTCACTTTCAGGACAAAGGATGGGTCTAGCCTTAGCACCACCTGTCTGAATGGAATACACAGATGTCCTGCCTCATGGACAGGGCTGCAAGTTCAGATACCCACCTGGCCAATGTTATGGCCACCAGGAATGCTACCTTGAGAGAAAGATAGCATAGGCAGGTGGAACTCAAGGGCTAAAATAGAGGACTGGTAAGGGCGTCCAATACCTTGGTCAAGTCCCAAGTTGGATACCTATGGATGACCAGGGACCTGAGGTTAGTAGAGCCTTTTAGAAATCATCAAATCAGGGGGTCATTGGCAAGAGAAACAGAGGACCTGCAATTCAGGAATGATGATAGGGCTGCTACCTGTCTCTTAAGGGTGTTAGGGGCCAATCCGCTGTCCAGTCCCTGTTGGAGAAATTTCAGGATACTAGGGATGGAAGGAGTTGTGGGAATGACATTTTTACTTGAGCACCAGTGGACGTCATAAATACTGTTGGTTGAGGACCATCGTGAAGCCTGTATGGTCCTGATGACAGCCAGGGAAAGGTTGTCCATGCTCAGGTGGTCAAATGGAGCCACTGAAGGCCCAGGTGGATCAGCAACCCCTGGCTGAGCATGATCTTGGAAGGTGGAAGTCTCCAGGGAGGGGTGACTGACAGATTCATCAAATCTGCAAACAAAGGTCGCTGGGCCAGTGTGGTGCTAAGAGCAGGAGTTCCGCACCCTCCCACAGCATCTTCCTGATGACTCTCTGGATGAGTGGAAGAGGGGGAAAGGCATACAACTGCCCCAGAGGCCATGAGCAACAAAGTGTGTCTGCTCCCTTCGAGCCAGGAACTGCGTACCTTGTGTAATACCTTGGCAGTTGACTGAGGTGGTGAAGAGGTTGTGGACCGGAAGGCCAAATACAAGGATCAGATCCCTGAACAGGCTTTGGTGCAGATGCCATTCTGCATGGTCGATTTGAAAGAGGCTGAGCCCTTCCACCTGCACATTCACCACCAAGGAGATGTGGTCCCTTGTATCAACAGCAGGTATACCTCCACCCAAATGTCCAGCTTTTTGGCCTCCTGCATTAGGGACGGAGCATGTCCTCCCCGGCAGTTGATGTGGGCCTTAGCAGATATGTTGTCCATGACGATCAGGATGTGTCTGTCAGCTACAAGATCCCAGAAGTGGATGAGGACTAGGTAGACCACCCAAAGCTTTAGCCAATTTTTTGTAGCTCAGGTCTGACTGGGACCACTGGCTCGGAGTCATCTGGAGTGAGCCCCCAAGCCAAAAAGACTTACATCTGTTGTCAACATCAGTTGGTCCAGTTCCTTGAACAGGGATCACCTGGATATGGCCGGGGACAACCACAACCCAGAGATCTGGTCATCCATGTTGGTACCTGCACAGTGATCACTGAACAGCTCCTCTCGACCCTCTGCTGCAGAAGAAGAAACCACTGGAGGCATCTTCTGTGCAGCCAAGCCCAGGGAACTATTGTGAAGCAGGACCATCTTCCCGAGCAGTTGGGAAAGAAGCAGTAGTTGAACCTGCCTCTGGCTTCACACATGTCCTGCTAGGTCCCAAAAGGCTGGACCTCTGTGGTGTCAATGATGCCCCAAGATGAAGGAGACGTGTTGGGTGTAAGTGGCTTTTCTCTAGGTTTATTGAGAACCCGTGATCCCACAGGATCTGGATGGTGATGTTCAGGTCTCTTGTTGCTTGGACTGGTGATCTCGACTGAAGAAGGATGTGGTCCAGATAGCACTGGATTGGTTTGGAGCAGAAGTGAGCTGCCAATGCTGCTAGCAGCTTGGGAAACACCCTGGGGGTGGAAGAGACCAAAAGGAGAGAGCCCTCTATTGGAAATGTTTCCTCACATAAGAAAAGCAGAAAAACTGCCTTTGAATGGGTGAAAGGGCACATGGAGCCAGGCCTCTATCAAATCCATAGATGTGAGAAAATTGTCCCCCTGGACACTTCCACAATGGTCTGGAGCAAATGCATTTTGAACCGCTGGTAGACAGTATGGCAGTTCAAGCATTTCAGATCGAGAATCACTTTCCAGTCCCGCAAGGTTTTGGGAACAATGAACAAGAGAGAGTAAAACCCCCTCCCTTGTTGTCCCTCCAGAACAGGCTGGACTGCTTGAATCTCCAAGAGATACTGGATAGCCTGTTGCATAAGAAACCGCTTGTCCTGGGTGAAGCACCTCAAAGGACTGGAGAGAAATTCCAGGGAAAGCTCAAATTTCATGGTCTCCCTTACCCAGGTGTCTGTGGTTATCTCCTCCCATTTGTCAGCAAAGAAAGCTAATCAGCACCCAATTGGAAGGTTCTCCAGGCAGTTCCTTTTGCTGCCGGAAGGGATGACCTCCCCATCTCTGAAAGATCTCTTGGTTGGGAATCTCTGGGCGTTTCTGCTGGTTCTATCCTGCTACTGACCCTGTTTGGTGGGAAGTTGGCATTGTGGATGGGGGAGGTTGAATCCCCCGTCTGACCACTAAAAGGGCGAGAATTGCTAGTAAGGAGAAGTGCAAATCTCTGACCATCTATAGAGAGATAGCAGAACCCTGCATTTGTCCTTAGATTCAATAAGCAGAGGTTCTAAAGGAGCCCCAAAGATCTGACTGCCTGCAAAGGGGAGAGACGCTAGTCTCCACTTGTGCCTGGAGTCCACCTGCCACAGTTTAAGCCAAAGGATATGTCTGCTTGCTACCACCGAGGCAATAGACTTGGACGCAAACCGAGTTGCATTCAGGGATGCGTCCACCAAAAACACCATAGCTGTCTTTAATTTATTGAGATCTTGATGAGCTCTGGAATCGGTGAAGGGAACCCTGTAGTTGCTTCACCCAAAGCAAGGAAACTCTGGTAAAGAAAGATGACTCTGTGGAGGACCTGACTTCCCAGGCAGCAGCCTGGTGGCATTTGATCATGGTCTGGTCTGACCTCTTGTCCTCAGGACAGAGGGCTTCCTCAGGGGAGCCTGAAATCACTGTTTTTGATGGCAGGGCTGTGACAGGTGCATCCACTGTGGGAATCTCAAAAGCCTTGGCTAAATCTGGACCAATGTTGTAAAAACATTTGTCCTGATTGTTAGGGAAGGGACCAGACCCCAGGGAGACCCACTGTCGCTGGACAATGTCTAAGAATAGTTTGGGGAATGGAACCACCTCTTTTTCCACTGCTAGTTCAGAAAATAGAGGGTCACTTTGTTCCCCCACCCCAGCCAAGGATTCCTATCTAGGTTGGGAAATTCTAGGTTGGCTTTAAAGAGGAGGGAATGGAACAAAGATGGCTTAAAGAGGCCCACAAAGGCTGGTTGGTCAGGGGCTAGACCTTCGTCCTCAGATGTCTGAATCCCTGTGGAGTTTCTCTTCCTCCCCAAATAGGGAGAACTGACTGGGGGAAATGGAAGGAAGGTGATCCTGAGATGGCCTGGCCTCTCGAGAATGTCATGGCTCTTTATGATCCCTGGATTTATGTCTCTCAGATGACCCAGGGCTGGACCTATGCTGAAGCTCAGCCTCTATTCCCTGCCTAATAGCCTGGAAAATTATGGCTGCAATATCTGGGGGTGGATTGATACCTGATGGTTGCTGAAGTCTGGAACCTGTGGCTACATACGAGCAGGGGCATCCTGGGGAGGGGCTTCTGTAACCCATCAATACTTGGGTGGATATTGGAGACGATCCTAGGTTCCTCCGGAGGATCAGATAGGGCCGGGGAAGGAATCTCCTCCTCACTGTTGGAAGATAGATCAGTCCTCTGGGGACTAAGGTAAGATTCCTGAGCTTCCACAAATGAATGAGGGCTGTCCTGCTCCAATGATGCTGACTCTGAGGCCCATCTGGCTGACTCTGAGGCCTCCCTCTGTTCCTTCTCAAACTCCCTGTCCAGGGCCTTGTGAAGTCGGCTTCCCACCCGTTGAGTGGCTTTGGAGGCCTTTGAAGCATGCTCCTTAGGTGCGGGTTCTGGGGCCTCCCGCTTGTGATCCCGAGGACCCTGCAGATAGCCTTCTCTGAGGGGAAGAGCTGTGAGGGGTTTCAGTAGGCAAGGCTGAGTCCCCTGTTGCAGAAGTCACCGTTGTGGTTGCCACGTAGCAGGTGTCATGGCCGGAGAAAGTGCCCCCCATAGTTCGTTGACCTAATTGGTGGCTCAGCAGAGTTGGAACAAGGAAAGGTCTTGGTCTAGTGCTCACCTGTCTTCTCTTGTAGCATGATAAAAAAATGCCAATCCAAAATGGCACTGCTTTTTGCGCCTATTCAAAATGGCGCCCATGACCCTGCCACCTAGGAAATGGCACCACAATGTGACATAGGCCTGGGGTTTGGGCCGCGGAGTGAAAACTCATGGGCAAGACCCCAGAGACCTCTTAGAGATCGCTGCTGGGGTCTTCTAGTGCTGCTGTTTTATTCTGGGTCAGCCTCAAGGAGCTGGCTATAGGCTGAGGCGCTGAAGATTGCCTCCCAGCAAAAAAGGGCAAATCCCTTTCGCTGGAATATAAGGCTGATCTCTTAGATGTTAAAATATAGAGTAGCCTACTAATACTAAAAAGATTTGAAAATTTCTACAATTTAGATGAAAGGCAATTAATTAGGACAGACTGAGTCTAAAAGGTGGGAGGAGCTACCAGTGACATCACCGATGGTAAATTCAGTCCGATTGGATGTTGGGCGGAGTTAATCCATTCCTGGATGCTATTCCTGGATGCTATCTCCACCCACTATAGAGAATATGTCAATCCACTTCTCTTTACGAGAGCCTTTCAAATACTGGAAGATTGCTAACATGTGACCCCTAATCTTCCTCTCCATTACACTAGACATACATAGCTCCCTTAACTGCTTTTTCTGTGGTTTAGCCTCCAGACCCCTCATCATCTTTGTTGCTCTTCTCTGTACTTTTTCTAGGGTCTCAACATCTTTTTTGTGATCAGAATTGGACACAGGATTTCAAGTGTGATCTCACCAGTACAGTATATGTTTGTGTGTATGTGTTTCAGGGGTGGGTTCCTCCCAGTTCACACCAGTTCTTGCGAACCTGTTCATCAGTGATTAACTTCCGGGTTCCTAGCTCCTAGCCCCTGTCGCTGGGTGCCTGCGGGGTTTTTCTTTTTAAAAAACGCCTCTCCGGATGATCTTGAAATCCTGCAAGGTTGCTTTGGAAGGGGACAGATAGGCAGATTCCCCCTGCCCCCCTCCCTGGGTGCCTGCAGCCTTAAAGCAAGCGTTTGCACAATAAAGAAAATCTCACGAGCGAGAGAAGTTCTTAATTGCTTTTACTGTTAAGTTTCGGAAGCTTCCAAGGCTACAGGCAATCAGGAATGGGGTGGGGGAATCCCTCACAGGTTTTCAAGATCGTCTGCAGAGGCGTTTTTAAAAAGAAAACGGTCTTCTTGGGAGGGGGAATGGGCTGCGCTCCTGGTTCTGGTGATTCCCCCCCCCCCCCAAAAGACCAGCTTCCCATCTCTCCAAATCTTGTGGCTTTTCAGGATTTTCTTTTAAAAAAACGCCTCTCCGGATGATCTTGAAATCCTGCAAGGTTGCTTTGCTCTGAATTGGGCAGCTTTACAAATCTAATAAAATCATTAAAAATGCTATGAATCAGAGCTATTTGAATATTATTTAGTAGAAACAGTAAAAGTTTCAAAGCAGCAAATAATTACTATATATTTTATTTTCTTATTTATTACTAATCTACCCAAAGCTATTTGAAGAAGGAAATTTCCCAAAGGTAGTTTTTCAGGAGACAACTGGACTTTATTGTTTTTTCTTTTTTTCTGTTTGAAGACATTTCACTTCTCATTCAAGAAGCTTATTCAGCTCTGACAGGATAGTAGGGAATGGAAGGATTTATATTTCTTGCAGACAGCTGGTAATCTGCAGCCTTTTAGTGGGCTGTTGAAGCACTTGGAGAGTCACCTGACTAGTAATCCTAGTTCCTGTAGTTGGCAATTTTTCATCTGGAAATTCCATTCCTACTCCCATACCATTCAAAGGATGTTCATCCCAAATTGTATAGAAGGAGTCTCTACAGACGTATAACTAGGATGAAGACAAATATATTTTGTTCTTTTTCATCAAGCACAAAATAGAATTGGTTTATCAATCTTCCCACACACACAAAAGATAAATATGGCTGAAGATATTTTCATTTAGCAAAGTACAATGTCTATCTGATACTTTGGAGGAAGTTTCTATCAGTAATCAAAACTTAAATGTACACATTCCAAATGTCATGACCTTGGCAAAACATCAAGCCCATCCACATATATTTATTTATTTATAGCAATAGCAATAGCACTTAGACTTATATACAGCTTCATAGTGCTTTTACAGCCCTCTCTAAGTGGATTACAGAGTCAGCCTATTGCCCCGAACAATCTGGGTCCTCATTTTACCCACCTCAGAAGGATGGAAGGCTGAGTCAATCTGGAGCCTGTGGGATTTGAACTACTGAACTGTAGTAGCCTGCAGTACTACACTCTAACCACTGCACCACCTTGGCTCTTTTGTTATGTTAAAGCACATCTCTTAATTTCTAAGGCTAGATTCTTAAAATGCTCTCTCTTTAAAATTCAATTAGTTCCTGTAACAATTTACTCATAAAGAAAAATATCAGACTATTGTAGCTTACATATTGTCACCAATGTCTAGCCAAGATAACTGAAGTTAATACTGAAGCTAGACCAAATCACATTTTGTCTTTATGACTATTAAAATAAAACTTATTTCTTTTCATTAGAATACTACATTATAAAAGGCATGTGAGGAAAGTACAGTAATACAATGACAGATGCATTTAACCTTGTGTAATTGTTAACAACAATAATGTAGCTTAAATTCTTTTTGTTAAATTTAGACCTTCCAGTAAATTCTAACAAGTTCTCTATTCTTTCACAGTCAAATGAAATGGAGTGCAATAAATCAAGACACAGTTCATAGTTTTAAATTTTCATTTTTCTTTTTCTTTTGATGAACTGCAGGTGCATTATCTTTAGTCCTTCAGACTTAAGTAGCACAGAGTATCTACTCTGCTGTGTAGAACAACAATGATTTATTGTCTACCTTTTCATAGCTACATGCTTAGTTTTATTCTTGCAGCAGCTCTGCATGTCTCAGCTGAATAAAGAGAGAAATATAATATGGATTTCCTAAGGCAACCTTCAGTTCAAACCAAGGTTCCTCAAAGCAAGACTTCTATTTAAAGGATTGTTAAGTCCAAGTGGTCTTTTCAAGGTTCTATTTTTTAGTAGTCTTGTTCCATTGTTCACAGCATCTAAAGATATAAATTGGTCCAGGTTATATTAATTAGTCCCTGATAGGACCTATTGTGTCATGCGAGCTTTATTCATAGTATCAACAGGTATGTAGCTATGTATAGCTGACAGTTGGTGTTCTATATTAAGTGGCGTTTATAGTTCTGTTACGTTGCATAGTAGTGTTCATAAACCAAAGCTAGGCTCATGAGATAAATTAAACCACAACATAAATTTGCCAAGCCCATTGTCCTTGACTCATAGATTAATAGGGGATTTACATGAAAGGGCTGATAAACCATTTTTAATAACCTTGTTTGAAATAGCCATCACTATGCTATGATCTGAATACTCTATCTGCTTTTTTCTAACTAAAGAAATAATAAGTCAGTACTAATAGCAGATATGCTTTAACTCACAGGAGTCAAACTGATGGGGTTGCATTGCCCTTACATGACATTTCACAACGTTTTTCCCATTCTCAGAGCTGGTGTGGGCATGGCCTGTGTGTGATGCATCTAGCCCATGGGCTACCAGTTTGACACCCCTATTTTAATCCATACTTTTCTGGCATTTCTGTGGACAACTCCACAAAATGGGTAATGGATAGGATATTTACTGGATGTTCTGGGTGACATTAGATTTTGTAGCAGATTTGCTCAAATAAATAGGAAAACAGAGATGGCAGGTAGTCCTTACAACAGTTCACTTAGTGATGGTTCAAAGTTACAACATCACTGAAAAAAGTGACTTATGACCATTTTTCACACTTACGACTGTTGAAGCATTCCCATGGTCACATGATTAAAATTCAGATGCATGGCAACTGACTCATATTTATGATGGCTACAGTGTCCCGGGATCATGTAAACTCCTTTTGTGACCTTTTAACAAGCAAAGTCAATGGTGAAGTTGGATTCACTTAACAACCGTGATACTATCCTAACAACTGAAATGATTCACTTAACAACTGTGTGACGCATGACAGAAAGGAGGAAATTGAGGGGTAAAGTATTCAGCGATGTTCTGCCTCCCCACCGGGAGACAGACTGTGCCATCAAAATCATCCCCGGGGCAAACCTATCCAAGCCCAAACTGTATGCCATGACTCCCCGGAAAATGCAAGAGATGCACAAATACATAGATAAAATCCTAGCAAGGGTGTTTATTAAGCCAGCCAGGCCACGGGTTGTGGCATCAGTCCTCTTCAAAGAAAAAAAAGATGGAACTATGAGGTTGTGTGTGGACTTTCGAGGGATAAATGGTGTGTCCGTACACAACCTATACCCCTTCCCCCTCATGAAGGACATGCTATCTAGTGATGCCTTTCGGACTGCAGGAGGGCAGCGGTATTCATGCAGTTAATAAATGAGGTGCTGCACGAGCACCTCTACAAGAGGCTCCTTCTCTAACTAGATGACATCCTTATCTACACTGAGACCATGAATGACCATGTACCCCTGGTTCGCCAAGTACTGGAAAAAATTCTGGCAGCCAACCTGTACGTCAAAGTCTCAAAATGCAAATTCCACTGAGCACAGTTAGACTACTTGGGTTACTGAGTGTCAAATGAGGGAATAGAGATGGACCCAGCCAAAGTGCAAGCTGTCCTAAGCTGGCAATCCCGACAGCTACAAAGTTTCCTAGGGTTTGCAAACTTCTAAAGGCAATTCATCCCCTCGTTTGTGAAGTTTGCCAAACCCCTGACAGACCTCCTGATGACAGGGAGCCCAGGAACGAAACCTTGTCCAGGACAACCCCTACAGTCCGACTAACCTGCCAAGAGGCGTTTGAAACACTAAAAGAAATGTTTGCAAAGGAGCCAATGCTGAAGCATCCTCACCCCGAACTATCCTTCGTGATCCAGGCAGATGCCAGTGACATGGCAGTGGGAGCAGTGCTACACTAAAGGAACAACCAAGGAAACTTACAACTCTGCACCTACACCTCCCGCAAGCTCACAGACAAGGAGATGATGGGCCACATGGGAAAAGGAGGTGTTCGCAGTAAGATGGGCACTGCTAACCTGGAGACACCTTTTGGAAGGGAGCCAGAAATCATCTGAAGTCTGGACTGACCACAAAAATCTGGAGGCACTTAGGATCCACAGAAACAAGTCCGATCAACCAAGGTGGCGCAGTGGTTAAATGCAGCACTGCAGGCTGACTGCTAGATCAGCAGTTCAGCGGTTCAAATCTCACCGGCTCAGGGTTGACTCAGCCTTCCATCCTTCCGAGGTGGGTAAAATGAGGACCCGGATTGTTGTTGGGGGCAATATGCTGACTCTGTAAACCGCTTAGAGAGGCCTGAAAGGCCTATGAAGCGGTATATAAGTCTACTGTTATTGCTATTATTGCTATTATTGCTATTTTGATTTTGTCTTAAAGCACATTCCAGGTGGGAGGAACTTTCTAGCTGATGCCCTCTCCCACATGCCTCAGTACAAATGTGAATGGGAGCACATAGTGGATGCCATCATTCCCTCTACTCAAACAGCTGCCCAAGTAACCACCAGACGGCAATGCCATGACCAGCAAGACTAACCTGCAAGCAACCTAACCACAAGACTCAAACCGAACTGCTAGCAAACCCCTGGTTCCAAAACAACCAACACATCTTGATGAAAAGAGATGACCTTTCATGGAAGGGGATGAAACTCTACATCCCAGAATCCCTACATACCCTAGTTCTCCAGGAGTCATGACACCAAACCGACAGGTCACTTTGGGTTCCTAAAGACTTTACACTCAGCCCGGAGGCAGTTCTGGTGGCCTGGCATAAAGAAAGATGTGGATAGTTACGTGAAAAGTTGCACCATCTGCACCACAATGAAGAGATGACTGGGAAAAAACCCCGGACTGCTGGAAACAGTAGCAGAGTCAACGAGGCTGTGGGAGGAGATTGCAATGGACATTATAGTAGAGTTGCCAAAAAGTGGGGAAAACACAGTGCTTTGGACTGTAATAGATCTGTTCTCCAAACAGGCACACTTCATACCCTGTAGCGGACTACCCTCAGCTCATAAGCTGGCTAAACTGTTCATGAATCATATCTACTGACTGCATGGAGTACCTCGAAGAATTATCTCAGACAAAGGGGTCCAGTTCACGGCTAAGTTCTGGAGGGAGTTCCTGGGTCCATTGGGTCATTTCAAGGTCTTAGTTCAGCTTTTCATCTGAGCACTAATGGGGCAGCAGAGAGACTGAACACCATGATAGAGCAGTACCTGAGATGCTACGTGAAATATCAGCAGTCCAATTGGGCAGATCTTTTATCTTTTGCTGAGATCGCGTACAATAATGCTGTTCACAGGACTCACGCCGTTCAAAATAGTGAACGATATGGACTTCATCCCAATGCCTGAGTATCCAAGGGATCCCCGCTCCTCAGTCAGCTTGACTGATTGGATGTTGATGCTAAAAGCGACCTGGGAAAATGTCAAAAAGGCACTGGCTAAAGTGGCACAAACCTATAAGAAACAAGCAGATAAACATCGGGCTCCACAACGGGTGGGAGAGAAGGTTTACCTCTCCACAAAATATTTGAGATTAAAACTGCCTAGCAAGAAACTGGGGCCAAAGTTTATGGGACCATTCCCCATAATAAAGATCATCAATCCAGTCACAAGGCAATTGAAACTACCTCGATTGTTGGGGAAGATACACCCAGCATTTCATAGTAGCCTCTTGAAACCTGTAATTGGAGCCACTCTGAGACCACTACCCCAGGAGCCTCCAGGCCCTATGGTCATAGGGGGTAAAACCCATTATGAAGTTCAGTGTATCCTTGATTCAAGGTGGCACCGGAGACAACTCCAATACTTAATCAAGTGGAAGGGCTACCCCTTATCAGAGGCATCTTGGGTAAGAAGTAGGAATATCCAGACTGATCGTCTTATAGCGGAATTCCATGCAGAAAATCCAGGCAAGCCTGTGGGAGGAACGCATCCCTAAATTATGTACCTGTACTCAAATTTTCTTTGTGTCACACAGATCGCTTTTGGGAAGTGAGGGGAGCCAGATGTCAACTTTTAAAGCATTTCCATGACTATTATCAGGTTGGCATTCAAGGAAGGATTCCATGCATACCTTCGGCCAAAGTTGGATCTCATATTTCTACATCCTAGTTCATGAATATGATCTATGACGCATGACAGAAAGGAGGAGATTGAGGGTAAAGTTCAAACACAATTAAGCGAAAGCCAGTTTAGGTTCCACAGAAGTCCATGCAAGATGTTAGTCCTAATAAATGAATGTGTTTTTTTTAACTTTGTCTCGAGGCTCGTAAATTAATTAGGTCAGCTCTTGGGAACTTCACACTGTGATTGTAAAATGAGCAAAACTCACTTAACAAACATCTCACAGCAACAAATTTTGGCTCAATTGTAAGTGTAGGACTACCTGTATGATCTGTTTTGACAGATAAGGTAGCCAACTTTTACAGTAATCAACTGCACAGGTTATCCCTAAGCCCTTCAAACATACATTACATAATCCATATTTCTAATACATTTGGGTCATTTAAGTTTCAAATTGTAGGTAACATTAAGATTCATTACTGTATATTGTTTTTTTTTTTCCTTCTGGTCTGTTCTTTTTTTTAAAAGTGGTATACATTATGTCTTGCTTATAAGAGTATCGCGGGACTTATAGTTCCAAGCACCAGGGAGGCACCAGATGGGGGAAAGCCATATAAGATGATGTCTATTAGCATTGATTTTGTGAAATGAACTAAATAATTTATCACTGAATGTAATATGTTAATACTAGAATAAAGCTCCTGGTATCCTAATCTATTCTATTAATGTTTTGTCATTATTATCCTAACTGGGAGGTGTCAGATTGATGAATGCATCTTAATTTCCCCAACCACCCAAGAATTCTGAAAGTAATTTGTCTATCATCTTTGGAGAGTCTAAGAAACTGGGGAGATAAACATCTGAAGAGTAAATGTGATGTCCCTGTTCAAGGCAAAACAGTGGGAGTTCCCAGTAATTATTGACCAATGACTTTGATATCATTTCCTGGAAAATGTTAGAGCAGAAAATAAACAGCCTGTTTTTATGCAACTGGAAAGCAGTGTAATGATTGATGAGAGTCAAAATGAGTTTGTCATAAATAAATAAGGTAAGTCAAATTTTCTTCTTTGGTATAAAAACTATAGTAGAAGACAAAGGGAATACTGTAGATATAATCTCCCTCCGTTTCATCTATTTAAAAAAAAAGATTGTAGAACATTGTCACTGATAAATTTTTAAAATGTAATTTGAAAGTTTGAAAGTAGATCTACAAGATCTAAACTGCATTTAGATAATCAGCTTAATAGCTGTTCACCAGACTGGAAAGCAATAACCAGCAAGTGGAATTCCATAGGAATTGGTCCTTTTATTTGTTATTTGTTTATTTATTTAAGAGTGTGTGTGTGTGTGTGTGTATAAACAGCCTGTTTTTATGCAACTGGAAAGCAGGCCAGATGCATCACGCCCAGGTCATATATATAATGTTACTGTTGCAAAGACTGTGAATGGCTTACAAAATGATAATACAAATGTTAGGGGGATAGTATTATTAATCATCTTAATTAATGACTTAGACGAAGGGATTGAGCGACTGCTTATCAAACTGGGGGGTGGAGATTGGTTGTATCAGACCTGGATAACAACTGTGAACACATACTGTGATTGTGATCAAATCAGATAAGTTGGAAAAGTGGACAGAGGAATAAAATGTCTTATAAAAGTGAGAAATACACATTATATTTAGAAACAAAACATGTAGAATGTACATACAATGTGGAAATATATGACTTGAAAATACAACCTCATAAAAGAACTTGGATGTAGCCATTAACAAAAATCATTAACATGCTGAACATGAGTTAGCAATGCGGGTCTGCTGTTAGAACTCTGAACTGCATTAGAAGACTCATCAAATTAAAGAAGCATCAAATTCTTACTGGCCTCTAATTGCAATGGTGAATCTGCACACATCTGAGAACTTTGTATTATTCTGGGCACACTTCCAGAAGGATACTGGATAGATTAGAATAGGTATAGAGAGGAGTGTTATAAGGATAAGGCAGGCACTTGAGGACATTCCCTATGAGGACAAGCTGGAAGAACTTGGGATTTTCAGTTTGAAAACAAAAACACCTAGCCATGTTCAGAACTTTAAGTGAAGATCCGGGGAAGATGTTAGTGAATCACTTTCCATGGAACTAGAAACAGAAATAAAAGCATTAAGTTGTACCTCTGGCATCAGATTCAAATGAAAGGAAACCTTCTTGATGGTAAGATCTCCACAAAAGTGGAAAATCTACCTTTGGAGATTGTAGGTTCTCCCTCTATGGAGGTTTTTTAAAAAGTACTAGACAGTCTGCATTATAAAGGGTTGGACTAGATCAGGGGTGTTAAACTTGCGGCCTGCATGCCAGATACATCACACCAGGCCATGCCCACCCCAGCTCCAAGAAGGGGGAAAACATCATGAAATGTCACATGACAGCAACGTGACGCAGGGCATTTATCACCCCTGGACTAGATGGTCATTGTGACATCTAGTGACTAGATGACAAATAGTTATCTGCTGTACAGGCAGAGAGGAAACCAAAATGGGAGTCCTAAAGAGATTTTGAAGACTGAAAAATAAACCAGTTGGTGATTTTGAAGTGGGCTAGGCAGTCTTGTAATCCTGAAAATGGTTTACAGGAAAGATACCAGAAAAGATCACTGGAGACTGCAGATTTGATACTTTTAATGGCTCAAAATCAGAAAGAGGAAGATGAATACCAACCAGTGGTGGGTTCCTGCCAGTTCTAACCTCTTCTATAGAAGAGGTTCCACAAATCTACAGTGCCGTTTAGAACCGGTTCAAGGTCCCTCCCCCCACCCGTCCACACATCATCAAGATGAAGAGTGAGAGGAGGAATTCTGGAATTGAAGTCCATAAGTATTAAAGCTGTCAAGTTTGAACACCCCTGGGTTGTTTTTTTTTAAAGAATTATGGGTGAAGCTTTAAGACTTGCAGACTTCAATGCCAGAGTTTTTGAGCCAACATTTTGATTGCTAAGCAAGAGCGTTGTTAAGTGAGTTTCACCACATTTTAGAAGTTGCCACTCCTACCCAGTCACATGGCCAGCAAGCCACTCCCACCCAGTCACATGACCAGCAAGCCACTCCCACAAAGCACACCTACAGTAGAGGTTCTAATTTTTGAAACCCACCACTGATACCAACCCATATTAATATCCAGTTTAGTACAGTTTAGTACTAACTTCTATGGGAAGCTGGAGAGAGAGAGAGAGAAAGGGCATGTCTTTCCAGCCCAAGAGAAATGGGCGTAATTATTCCCTTTATTCAACTCAAAGGAGGAATCTAGAAACAGCTTTGCACTCATTTAATCAACCTTATAGGCTGCACATATGGATTGCTTGATCAGATGTACGTAAATCATGCCTATATTTTATTACATGATGGGCATTTATCAAAAATATTCAGGAAAGTAGAAGAATTTGAAAAAGAATCTTGCTTGTTTAATTTCTTTAACAAAGTATTGCCTAAATTGTTTAACTTGCCTGAAAATGTCTTGTTTTATATTGCTAATAAAAAGATAAAGAAATCCACAAGTTTGCTCTGTATACTGTCTCTTGGATTAACTACCAACCCCCCAAAAAAACCTTCATGACACTGTATGCTTGAAACTGAAGCTAAATCTAAAGTAATCATTACTCTATATAATTTAAGGAAGTAATTTAAATGAGAGTTGTTTAAATCAATACCACACACACACACACACACACAAATTTATTACACTGGATTCAATACAGCACTGGTGATGCTATCTAGTTGGGTAATGAAACATCTGTAAACAAATAGGCAAGCTCAGTGAGCATCACTGAGCTACATATATTCTCTTTTGTTCAATACTTTCACTTAGCTTGTTACAGCATAAATATTATTTAAAACAACATAAATATTGATGCATCTGTATGTTTCCCATGCAGCAGGATATCCAACAAATATTGCTATTTTAGATGTACCTCATTTTTTGTAGATGTGTCAAACAAAATTTTAGAAGTTCCAGTATCCATACCTGGAAGACATTTTGATTTGGGTTTTTTTTTTCTAAGTTATTCTCAGCTATGCACCAAATATGAAAAACTGTGCAAAATGTTTTCAGTTTGAATGTTACAAGTCTGAAGAACATTTTTCTTATTATGTTCCAGTCCTACTCTGATGTTATCACAAGGGGTATTTCATGTTCCAAACATTTCCAATAACAATCTTTTTGGGGGTTTGAAATGTTTAAATTCAGAACGCTTTTAAAATAATATTCTACCCTTGCATCCTTTATAATTCTAGGAGGCTGTAATTGATTGCCAGCTGTGAAAATGAATGATTGAAAGTTCTTATTATTTTATGCATTATTCCCGTATTTTTGTCAGAATATTACAGCATAAGAAACTCAAGCCCTTCAATGCTCTAATAATGTTGAAGAGATACATACTTTCTGAATTTCACATGGCTCTATACATTGAAGAACAGATTCAGTTACTACATGCAGGAATTGAAATGGAAATGAAATTGCTTTGTTTTTAATTTTTATTTTAAAAACCACATTTTAACATTTATAGAAGGATAAAGATTAATGAAGATTCACAGCGTTCTCTTTGTCTGTAAATCTGAAGGGATGTCATTATTTCCTTGAGACTATTTTTTAATATTTTATACTGGCTTGCCATTCATAATGAAATATATGAACTGCAGGTATGTTAATACATCCCTTTTAGAAAACAAAGAAGCATCATAAAACTGAATGTTTTAGATTTATTTTTCAGTCATTCTGCATTTTTCCTCTTTTACATTTTATATTTTGTTCACTCCTTCTATAAAAATATTTAATGAATAAATTAATAATAATAATTTTACAGGATTCAACTTGAATTTCTTTTTGGAGAAATTTTGTAGAAAATTTCAAAGAATTAAGATTACTATTATATTGATATAGATGTTATATGATATTTTGCTGTATCTTTTTTTAAGGATTCTATTCATATTTTGGCATAAGTCCATTTCCATACAGTTGATGCTAACTAAAAGGATACTCTATTCTTTAAAAAGAACCTGATAAGGCTGTATGAAGAATCAAAACACTTACATCACTGAAAGCAATATAAAATGAATGTTATTTCAAACTTTAGGCCACAATCGAATACACACAGTAGGTTACAAGTGCTAGTTGAAACAGAGAGACTTATTCCTGAGTAAAAATGCATAGGAGTTTTTAAACCCAACACTTTAAAATGGAAATAGCCAGCATAGTGAGTTGCAATACATCAAAATAATGAGTCATTCTACTTGTTTCAGAAGGCCATCCAACAAGAAACTATTTACTATATTCAGCCTTAGAGGCTTAAATGTTCAAGGTGAGTACAGGATTTTCTCCCAATAAATAAGATACATATTGAAAGCAGATACATATTGAAGAAAACAATTGCACAGGATGAAGCTTTAAACTAAAGAACTAGCATGTAATTTAATACCATTTTCTCTAAAAGGTCATCACTAGACTTGGTTCCCTTATAACAAAGTAATGTGCTTAGTACAAAATAGGTGATATACTATTCATCATTTTGCCAGAAAATCTTCCAGGATAATATTAAGTTTGGTGCTGTATTGGAACTTCATCCCTGTACACTTGACAAATTCCAGGTCAACCTATGGAATTGTCACTTTTGCAACAGCTCAAGTCTTCATGAATACCAGAAATGTGTTGTATACCTGCTAGGCTCCAACAATTTAGGTATGATCTGGTGTTCTGTGCCAGATGCAATTACTTTTAGCTACTGCTGAGACACCATCCTCTTAAATTCGTTGTTACAGGCGTCTTTTAGGCAACAAGACATAGTTGAAGCTGTCTATCATACTGCTTTAAACTGTTTTTGATAATAGGACTTTTGCTTTTACAGCACTTAACTGCCTTGTCCTGCCTCAACTTACCTTATTAGACCTTATGTCTCTTTATTAAATTGCTAGCATTGTTGTGAATGTCAAAGTTCTAGAGATGGAACATCGTAGTTCTTTTCACATGCTTTTTTCCTAGCTGTGGCCAGTACTGATAACCAAAGTCAAGTACTAATCGATGAATAATTGGTTAATATATATGAGAACAGTACTCTGGAAGCTGTTAACCTTTTACTAAGTATAAAAATGGTCTTTGGTGCATCTGTTGCTTTCTCAAATTTTAATTCTTGTCATAACCAGTCAAATAATAAAATCAACAACAAAACCATGCTCGAAATAAATAAAAGTAAATAAAATTAGCAGTAACGTTGTAAATAATACTAGTAATAATTATTCTGATAATGATAGACAAAAAATACTAGTGCAAACAATGCACAAGTACAAACTAGAAGGTTTTCATTTCTTTTTTGTTCTGAATGGAATTATAATTGCATGACTCAGAACTTGCTATAAACCTAATGTTTTGTTCTGAAAGCTGTTAAATCACTAAATCTTTCTCTGATATTTTCATGGAAGGGCTACCCATTTCTTAATTGAAAATTTTCTCTATAGGTGTTTTCTAAGAATAATATGTACATTAATGATTGTAACAAGAAACTGTAGAAATATGGTCATAATATTTTGGGGTGGGATTTAATTTGAGGGAAACTGGCCTTACTTGGTGTTTATTAAGAGTTAAACTATAAAGGAATGAAATATGGTGTGTGTGTGTGTGTGTGTGTGTGTGTTCCATCTTATGTAGCTTGAATTTAAATTATTTACATAGGCATTAATTTAAGCTATGACCATGTTGGTCACAATGATGGAAAATATATTCCAATAAACCTAGAAGACATCATGTTAGGACCAGACTATTTCTGAGAAATAGGACACCTAAACAACAACAACAACATGTATGCATAGATTGCTGTAATTCTGTGCAGACACTTCATCTGAGGAAAAATCACAGATTTGGTCAACTTTCAAGAACATATAAGAAAATAACTATTAACTATAGGATAACAGTCTATCCTATGGGACCTATAGTATAGGCACTTGCTATTAATAGGCCATTATCTCTCCCAACCAACACCTTTTCTGTCTTCCATAGTGGACAGAAAGTAGATGAAAATGACAGTAAATAAGAGTAAAGTATAATATTAGCCTCCTACTTATAATAGCACAATTTTTTTCTTCTTGCTTACTTATACGTAGTAAATCCAGTTGGACTGTAGATAGTTGGACTAGTTGAACAAATATTTAGATTTAGGAAAAGTTAGATGAAATAGACCAGTAGTAGTCAACCTGGTCCCTACTGCGTTCCAGCTTTCATGGTGGGCGGTAGGGGTTTTGTCCGATACTGAAGCACTTTCTGTTTTTTTAATTTAATTGACTTTAAAAAAAATTCATAGCATTATTTAAAAACATTTTCATTAGGTTTTCATAAAATCACCATTACTGTGGAGCCGGTGTGCGGTTAGAAAAGTTTACTACTAACAAAGATACAAAAGTGGGCAGTAGGTATAAAAAGGTTGACTACCCCTGAAATAGACAGTTGAAATCTAGATTGCAATTAGGATGAATAAACTATAATCGGAAAATAAAAAACTATGTAGGAGAAGGACTGGCAGACCCAGGGGGGAAGAGTAAAAAGAGAAATCAGCCTAGAATCATTACATAGCCACAAACTAACTCCAACCCTCCTTGACTGCCATTATCCAATTATCCAATTATAACCAGGTACTGACCATTAGTTCGAAGATTCCTATGCATAGGTTTTTAGCAATAAATCAGTTAAATTAAGCTTTCACATGTGAACCTGGATTTCTGTACCTGACAATCTGTGAGAAGACAGCTCAAAAAAGTATGCATTTTCCTTCCTCAAATCATTATCGTATTTGTCACATCTCCCTTTTCCATCACCTAACCCTCATGCCACTCCTTTGTTTCAGCTGCCTTTCTTAACCAGCTTACTTTGCCATCTAATTCTTTTTCTGCACATGTGCATACGAAGACATTTTTTTCCTTATTTTAATAACCTCATACAATAACTTCTCGTGTACGTGCAAATGTTAGGAACCCTTGGTATCCCAAAACTTATTTGTGTGACTGCCATTATTTGGCTAGATCTGCTTGAAAGTTAGAAATAGAATATATAGTATTTTTAGTTTATCAAATACATTTAATGGGTAACAAAAATTATGTTTTCATGCCAAATTGGTTTTGCTTCTAACTTCTTGAAAGATTAAGAGCATAGATGTTTTAAAACGAACTAAATTATTGAAATGAACGAAAATGCTGGTATCCTCAAATTAGCATTCAAATTTAACAACTTCTCAGTAAGCTTGAAGAAATATATTTCAACAGTTAACTAAAGCACCTCATCTGCCTTGTGGACATCAAAGTTCTAAAACTATGGAGAGTTATCACTGTGTATCATTATGAATTGTGAAAGAATCAGCGGTATCTTCAAAATACCTGAATACTGATAATGAACCAGCAGAGGGAGCATGAATCACTAATTCATGAAAGTGATATAGCATCTAGTATTAACTGTATTTAAATTGCCAAATTCAGCGCCAAGACAACAGTCATGCACAGAACTCCTAGTTATTTTTCTGATGCCCGAGTTAAACTTGTGCAATTTAAACATGTCATTTAAGTCTAAAATGTAAATATAATTTCAGAATGTAAACTCTGCAGCCTACAACTTGCTGGATTTTTATGAAAGGACAGTGTTATTAAGATTTCTACAGAGGCGAACAAGATCAATGCCAAATTCAAATTTAGCCAACTTTACTTTCCCTTTGGAAAAGCAATGCTACAAGTGTTGGAATGCAGGCAATGACAAGGAAATGTTACATTTTAAATAGGTTATCTTATGCATGATAAATAATCAATATAAAATCAGAAAAAGGCTATTCAAGAATAAACTACATAGCAGCCTGTCTTAAACTAGGCAACGCTTCTAGAGAGCACCAGATTAGGAAAAGGCTGTGTAGAGCTTTTGACTTTATACCTGATTCATGGTGATACAAGTTCTGCCCTATTTCCTCTATAAGTGCAAGTGAGTCATCATCATCTGAATTCTATTGAGCAGCTTATAATGAAATACCACTTAATACACACACACATAAAAAATATTTATTTCAATGGGGTTTAAGTAATGCACAGGCAATTTTTAATCCTTAACAATACAGAATTTAGATCAAGACCTTTGGCTAGATGTGTTCATTTCTATTACCATGTCTCTGTAATCAGTCCAGGAATGTTTCCTTGGCAGCAATATGGAAGTGTTTTGCCCCTAATTTCTTCTGGGATTTTTTTTTTTAATTTACCAAGGCTAACCCTGGGATTTTCCAATCCTCCCATCTAAGCAGGCCAAGCCATGCTTAGTTTGCAAGCAGAAATAGGTCAGTCAGGTGCCTCTATCTATAGTCTAGTCCCAACATGAAACCATGTAGCCATTATGTTAATAACGTCCAATTTCAAATCTATTAGGAACACATTTTGTAATGCATGATTGCAATAATTAATCACATTTTCAATGTAATATTTTATTTCCCCTGGCTGAATCTAAGAAGTAACTTGAAAATTCTCTTGCTCTGCTCTCTTTTCACTCATTAAAAAAAAATCCTAAAGATGGATTCCTTGGAGTCAGGCATGTTTTGTTTATCCAAATACGGGAACTATTTATTTTTTTTACACATTGATCTTTGAATCTCTTTCTCTGATCCTTGAACTGGAATTTCAATTATACTCAACTATCAAAACAAAGAATTAAGCCTGGAATATTCTTTTATTTGCACTTTATAGATAAATCCTTTTTTATTTTTTCTTATTTAATATTTGATAGGCAATCAATTGCAAATCTATATTTCATTTGTGGCATAAACTGCTTCTGTACATCTGGTTGGCTCGCCCATCATACCAGAATTATGATTGTTTACAAATTCACCTGATATATTTTATATCTGGGGTTCAGTCTTAAAAGTAGTAGCAAAAGGAGAGAGCACAGTAGAAGGCACACATTGACTCGGGGGGGGGGGGAAATAGGGCGTTGGTACTTACCTGATACGCCTCTTCTCATAGTGGGGGGAGGAGTATCCAGAATGGGTTGACCTTATCCTCTCGTGATTGGTTTGAGTCAGATAAGCTCTTTGGGCTCCGCCCCCTGGAAGTGAGCCTGCCCAGTTTTATGACGAAGAGCTCTCTCCGACTCGTTGCATCATTCACTCCAGACTCTTGATTCAGTTTTTTTGCTTTTATTGTCTTCAACATCAATAATTAAATAACAATATAAACAATGAACATAACACTTAGTTGTACAAACATAGTCAGGGAGGGACTGGATACTCCTCCCCCCACTATGAGAAGAGGCGTATCAGGTAAGTACGAACGCCCTTTCTCCATAGTGAGGGGGGAGGAGTATCCAGAATGGGACGTACCAAAGCCTGCACGTCCCTAGGGAGGGAGATCCCTGAGGCCATATGTCCCCCACTCAGGCCTGTTGAGGCACGGGTCCTGCCCTGTGAACCGCCTGCAACACCCTGCGGCCAAACGAGGCCTCTGCCGAGGCAAAGGAGTCCAACTTATAGTTCCTAACAAAGGGAGAGGGGGAAGCCCACGTGGCTGCCCTGCAGATTTCGGCCAGGGATGCTTGTGTGGCCCAGGCCGTGGATGTGGCTGCACTCCGTGTGGAGTGGGCTGTGATATGATTTGGTGTCTGTAACCCCTGCGATTGGGAAGCAGTGGCAATGCAGGTTCGCAACCACCTGCCGATAGTGGTGGAAGTTACCTTATTACCCTGGGATCCTGGTTGGAAGGAGACAAACAGGGCTTCGGATTTCCTGTTTGGCCTGGTTCTCCTGAGGTAAATCCTCAGAGCCCTCCTAACATCCAGAGTGTGCCACTTCCTCTCCAATGGGTGAGAAGGGTCTGGACAGAAGTTGGGCAAAATCAGTTCCTGGGCTCGATGGAAGCAGGAGCACACCTTGGGAATGAAGGATGGATCCAGCCGTAACACCACCCTATCTTGGTGAAAGACACAGAGATCCTCCCTGGTGGACAGTGCCTGCAGTTCGGATATCCGCCTGGCGGAAGTGATGGCCACCAGGAAAGCCACCTTCAGGGTCAGGAACTTAAGGGAAACTGTTTGTAATGGCTCAAATGGGGCGCCCGTTAGAGCGTCCAATACCCTGTGTAAATCCCAGGAAGGGTACCTGTGTACCGTAGGTGGTCTGAGGTTGGAGGCCCCCTTAAGGAATTGCCTGACCATGGGGTGGTGCGTCAGGCTCTGGTTTCTGCCACACAGGAGAACTGATGAGATGGCTGAGACCTGTCTCCTAATTGTGTTAGGAGCTAACCCTCTATCCAGGCCAGCCTGGAGGAAGTCCAGAACCTGAGGCACCGTAGCCTGGATGGGGTTGAACCCCCGGGAGTTGCACCAAGAGTCAAAGGCCCGCCACGTGGAGCCATAGATGCGCTCTGTGGAGGGCCTGCAGGCGGCCTGGATAGTCCTTATCACCCTGGGGGAGAAGAGGTCTTTCCTCAGGATGCTCCGCTCAACCGCCAAGCGGTCAACTGGAGCCATTGAGGATCCGGGTGCTCCAGCGCCCCCTGGCTGAGGGATATCCTCTCCTGGGGAATTCTCCAGGGCCTCTCCACCGACAGAGACTGGAAATCTGCAAACCAAGGCCTCCGGGGCCAATGAGGAGCCAACAGAACCACTTCCGCCCCCTCCTGAAGGATCTTCCGTATGACCCTGGGAATCAGGGGCAAGGGAGGAAAGGCATACAAAAGACCCCTGGGCCATGAGCTCCGCAGAGCGTCCGTCCCTTCCGCCCCCCGTGTCCGGTACCTGGAGAAGAACCTCGGGAGCTGAGTGTTGAGGGGAGTGGCGAACAGATCGACTTCCGGGCGCCCGAAGCGCTCGGCCACCTCCTCGAATATTGCAGGCTGTAGCCTCCACTCTGAGTTGTCCACCTCGGCCCGGCTGAGCCAGTCGGCCCTGGTGTTGTCCACCCCCGCTATGTGTTCTGCTCTCAAAGACCGGAGGTTCCTTTCGGCCCACTGACCCAGACGTTTGGCCTCCTTCATGAGGGCCCTTGATCTTGTCCCCCCCTGTCTGTTTATGTGAGCCTTGGTGGTGATATTGTCTGTGAGGACTAATATGTGCTGGCCCCTGACCGAGTTCTGGAACCGTAACAGAGCCAGGTGGACCGCCCTGAGCTCCAACCAGTTTATGTTGTGAGTCCCTTCCGCCTGAGTCCACTCTCCTTGCGCCATCTGAGCCAGCAGATGGGCACCCCACTCACTCAGACTGGCGTCCGTCGTTACCGTCAAGCGGTCTGGTGTCCAGAAGGTTTCGCCCTTTGTGATCGCTGGGGATGTCCACCAAGCCAGGGAGCGGGAGACGTCTAGCGGGAGAAGTACCTTGGTCTGCGAACAGCTCGTGCGCCTTCGCTGGAATGGCAAGAGGAACCATTGGAGATCTCTGGTGTGGAGGCGAGCCCACGGAACGATGCCAATGGCGGAGACCATGGTGCCTAGTAGTTTAGACAGAGTGGCTAGGGACCCCTTGCGCTTCCTGACTATCGAGGAGGCTAGCTGTCTAAGCGCTATCTGTCTGTCGGGTGACAGGAAGACCATGCCCGCCTGGGTGTCTATTCTGGCTCCTAGGTGAATCAGACTAGTAGAGGGGTGGAGGTGACTCTTGGCTAGGTTCACTGTAAACCCATGGTCCCTCAGGACTGTCATGGTGATGTCTAGGTCTCGCAGAGCGCCCCTAAAGGAGGATGACTGCAGGAGCAGATCATCCAGGTAACATTGGATGCGCACCGGGACCTGTCTCAGGTGCGCTGCCAGCGCTGCCATTACCTTTGTGAATACCCTCGGGGCCGAAGACAGCCCGAAGGGGAGGGCCCGGTACTGATAGTGGTGACCCATGTAGCAGAACCTGAGATACCTACGGTGATCCTGGGCAATGGGGATGTGCAGATAGGCCTCAGTGAGGTCTATAGAAGTGAGAAAGTCTCCTTGTCTAACCCCCTCCAAGATAGAGTGTAGGGAGTGCATCTTGAACCTCCTATAGCGAATGGAACGGTTCAGGCGTTTCAAGTCAAGGATCGCTCTCCAGCCCCCAGAGGCCTTGGGGTTGACGAACAGGATGGAATAGTGCCCCTGACCCTGTTGCTCTGGAGGCACTGGCTGGATCGCCCTGATTTCCAACAGGTGTTGGATGGCTTCCTGCATCAGCAGCCTCCGGGTCGGGTTCTTAGAAACTGGACATATCCGGAAGAAGCTCGGGGGACTGGAAAGAAATTCGAGTGAAAGGCCATGCCTGATGGTCTTCTGCACCCATCTGTCAGAGGAGGTGAGGTCCCAGCGGTCAGCGAAGTGCGCTAAGCACCCCCCAATGGGGAGAACGCTGGACCTAGCTTTAATATTTGCGGAAGGAGCGCCCCCCTCCGCCTCCTCCGCCCCCTCGAAAGGGCCGCTTCTGTTGCCTGCCTCTTTGCTGTCTGTCTGGGTACCTCTGTCTAGCAGGGAATCCCCCTTGATACTGCCTGCCTCCTGAGAAACCTGCCTCTGACCCCCTAAGGAAGTCCTGACCCCGAAAGAAGGAACCAGAGTCCTGACTCCGGGAGTAGGAGCGTCTGGGGTATGGAGTTGACCTGAAGCTGCCTTTCTTCTGGGCAGTGGCGAGGACCTTCCTCTTGTCCTTGTTCTCAACCAGGAACCGGTCCAGAGCCGAGCCAAAGAGGGAGTCCCCTGTGAAGGGGGCTGAAGCCAGGCGCCACTTGTGACGAACCTCCACCTGCCACTGTCGAAGCCACAGCAGCCTGCGTGATGCCACCGACGATGCGATCGCCCTGGAAGCAAATCTGGCTGCAGCCAGGGTGGCATCCGATGAGAACTGGATGGCCGCTGCCAGCCTGTTGATGTCCTGATGTGACCGGGCATCTGCTATGGGGGTGCGTTGCTGTAGCTCCTGCAGCCACAGCAAGGAAGATC
Source organism: Thamnophis elegans (assembly GCF_009769535.1). Taxonomy (NCBI): domain Eukaryota; kingdom Metazoa; phylum Chordata; class Lepidosauria; order Squamata; family Natricidae; genus Thamnophis; species Thamnophis elegans. The sequence continues at coordinate 110,207,568 of NC_045542.1, forward strand.
TGATGATGAAAGAGGCTGTGGTGGATGCTTTCACAGCCCAGGCCGCTGCTAGGTGGCCCCTCTGCAAGGTGAGGTCTGCCTTCTTGTCCTCCGCCTTCAAGGCATCCTCTGGCTCCCCAGGCATGTTGGTGGATGTATGAAGAGCCACGATTGGATCATCTATGGTGGGCTGTGCAAGTAGCTTAGCCAGCTCTTGGTCCACATTGAAGAACATCCTGACTGAAGAGGAGGGTGAGGGGCCCTTTGTAGGAGATGCCCATTGGCGCCTTATCAGGCCTAGGAAGGTCTTGGGCGTAGGAACAGTGTCTGCCTCGATGGCCTGCTCATCAAAGATGTTCTCTGCTGAGAGGCCCTGGCGTTGGGGTGTGGCCTCCGCTGCTCTGTTGCCTAGCTTGACCGTTGCCTTGGCCTTGAAGAGCAGGGACTCAAACAGTGAGGGCTGGAACAACCCAGTGAATGTGGGTTTAGGAGGAGGCATGCCTTCATCCTCTGATAGCTTGAGTTCTCTGATCTCGCCTTCCTCACTTTCATTGTCACTGTCCTCCTGGGATGAATCTGAGGAGCTGTGAATCTCTTCCTCCTGGGCCTCTGGGAATTCAGGAGCCCTGGGGGTGGGGGGGGAGGGGGGCCCCCTGAGGCTGTGGCTGCTGGAATGCTGCAGCCATGTATTGCTGAAAAGCCTGCATCATTAATTCTTGGAAGTTGGGGGCCCCTGTGGGAGGCGCTGGGTTGGGGCTGAAGCCTCCCTGAGCAGGGGGGGGGCTGCCCAAAAGGGGAAAGCCAGTAGGCAAGGCTGCCCCCACAGTAGGGGTGATAGGGGATTGCCACCCCTGAGTGGAGCCCCAAAGCCCCGAGGTGTCTATAGGGATCCTTGTTGGCAGGGCTGGATTCTCCCCTGAGCCTCCGCTGGATAAGGGAGTGCCTGGATTTTCCCCCCCTTTGCCTGGGGCGTTCTGATGGCTGGCTGCTTGGTTGCAAAGTCTCTCTAAAGCCTTATGCCTCCTCCGCTCGTATTTAGAGGGCTTGGGGGGCTTGTGACCCCTCCCTTCCTCTGGATCTGCCCTGGGGGAAAGGTGCTTGGTTTTGCATTTAGCCTTTCCTCTCCCCCCCCTCCTCGGGCAGTCTCTGGGGAAGCCACTGACCTGGGTGCTTGTTCTTCTGCCCCTCCGGTGGGGCTGCAGTCCCTGCTTGCAACTGCCTGGGATTCTCCTTCCTGGTAGTTGCTGGGCGCAGCCATCTTGGACCACGTGGGTCCTCCCGGCTTCAAAATGGCGCCGACCGGCTTGCAAAGGGGCGCGAAATTTAAAAGTGCCTGAAGCGAGGCTTGAGCTCCTGAGAGCTTGCCACGTGCGCTCCCAGCCGGATTCTCTTCCTCCTGCCTCTCCTCCGATGCCGCTGTGGCCAGGAACAGCTTCTTCGGCTTCCTCACGATCCTCTGGCCACGTGGAGGCAGCACGGGCGCTCCAGGGCGTTTGAAAGTCCTGGTTCGTCGCTCAACCCTTGAGGGGAGCAACGGAGCGCTCCAGCGACTTACAAGCCTCAGCGGTTGGGGCTGCCTGCTAGAGGCTTTTGCCCGTCCTCCTGGTTAGGGCTGCCTGCTAGAGGCTTTTGCCCTTCCTCCTGCTGCCCGGCCAAGCTCCTCACTGAGAGTCTTCGGATCTCCTCAGTGTCCAGGGCAGCCTGCCGCCCCAGGGGGGCTAGTGGCAGTCCCAATCCTGCAGGAGGAGGCTGTGTGTGAAGCAGGGAGGCAAAACTCGACGGGTCCTTTAGATCCTAGTAATTTCCTGGAGCTCTCGAATGAGCAACTTCTCACGATCGTTTTGAGTCAGAAAACTGGGCAGGCTCACTTCCAGGGGGCGGAGCCCAAAGAGCTTATCTGACTCAAACCAATCACGAGAGGATAAGGTCAACCCATTCTGGATACTCCTCCCCCCTCACTATGGAGAAAATTACATTTACAGTTAGATTTCTATTTAATTTTTAAAAGACTCATAATATAATCATTCTTTGACACTGGGAAAACCATTACTCAGTTTTATGTTTTGTCTGAGCTTCCAGCCAAACGTCCTTATCTTTAAAGTAAATTTACAGAACAGCACAACACATAAAATTAAACCAGATCTCACATTTTCTCTCTTGCTATTTAATAAATTCAGCTTCAGTTGTGTGCAACCTGACACTGAAAACAAATGGATTTTTGAAGTGTTGCATATAGCAGCAGAAAAACTAAACACAGGTAGTCCTCAATTCAACCACAATTGACTCCAATATTAATGTTGCTAAGTGAGTCATTTTTAAGTGAGTTTTGCCCCATTTTACGATTTTTCTTGCCTCTGTTGTTAAATGAATCTTTGTAGTTGTTAAGTTAGTAACTTCCCCATTGACTTTGCTTGTCAGAAGATTACAAAAGTTTATCACATGACCCTGGGACACTGCAACTGTCATAAATATGAACCATTGGTCAAGCATCTGAATTTTGATCACATGACCATGGGGATGCAACAGAAGGAAGTGTGAAAAACACTCCTAAGTCACCTTGTTCAGTGCCGTTCTAACAGTCACTAAATGAACTATTGTAAGTTGAGAACTACGTGTATTATTCAGTAGCTTCTCCCAATAATTATTTCTCTAAACTATCATGAAAATACTCTTTTGTGAAGTGTAGTTGGCCCTTTCTATCATGTCGTCATACACACTAATACAATATCCTATGGCATATGCTTTCATTTGAAATGCAATTGAATTTATTGATTTTCTTGTATTCTATAAGATATAAATTATTTAAACACTGAGGAAACTACTTTGGTTACTTCAGGCACATTTAACGTAATGAAACATAGTTATATTTATGTTATTAAATTTATTTCCTGATCCCTATTAATACATACTACAGATATCATAATGTGTCTGTGTGTGTCTGTGTGTGTTGCATTTGTGCTGATAAATAAATAAAGGGAGACTAGTATAGATCTATTTCAAGCTATTTAGCTCTCATCAGCTAGCCATACCCTTACTGGGAATCGAACCTGGGCTGTATTACATATCAGGCAGTTATATTAATCACTAAACCACAGGCTCTCTTCCTTTATCAGCTATATATATTAGTATTCAAATATGGCACTTTGATGCATACTAGTCAAATAATTTAATATTTTATTTTATATTGTTTTTATTTATATACTTATAAATATATAAGTAATATAATAATTATTACTGTATTAAGGTAAACTAATTGTTATGATAATGAAAGAGAAAAAAGCAGATAAACATCCTGAACAATTATCTTAAATACAGAACATCTCCCAAAAACTGAAAATGTCTCTGGAAGCCTTCTTTATTCATTTAAGAAAAAGCAGCTAACTGAAATGTTAATAACACAACAAGCAACTAAGGAAAATAGAGGACAGGTATAATAGCTGTACTGCATATAATGTGGCTGGATTAAAACAAAAATAATATCTAGTTCCTAATGTAATTGGAAGAAAAAAGAAAGTTCAATTGTGAAAAGGTATATGAATTGTCGATGCATGTAATATTGGAATTAGGAAGGCAAAATCATTATTGTCAAAACAGAAATCAAAATATTGACTTACAGAATAATAGAATTGGAAGGGACCTTGGAGTTCTTCTAGTCCAACTCACTGCTTAAGCAGGAGATTCTATAAAATTCCAGACAAATGGCTGACCTATCTCTTCTTAAAAACCTCTAGTGGTTGCTTCCATAACTTCTGAAGGCAAGCCGTTCCATTGATTCATTGTTCAAACTGAAAAGAAATTTCTTTTTAATTCTAGGTTGGATCTCTCTGTATTAAGTTTTCACCCATTTACTTCTTGTACTGTCCTCAGTAGCAAATAAAATAATAAATACATAAAACAAAATCTTATACTATGGGAATCAGCAATTCTAATGAACTAGATTGGATCTTGTCACATCAAATGATCTTTGCAGATAATCTACTGAAGAATAGAATCATAGAAGAAAAAGGAGGAGTAATTATTATTAATGAAAGAGTGTCAGAGTTTGTAGTTGAATATCATCGTCCTTTTTTAATGACCCCATAATCCCTTGCAAGGTGGAGTCTAGGCAACTGAATGAAATTGAGTGGCCACATGCCCTTCCTGTCGCCAATGCGGAGGTTTTTTAGCAGATACATTCTCAGTGCTGAAAAAACCCTCCACATTGGATATAACCCTGCAAAATAATAATATGCAAAATAATAGAATGACCTCAATTTAAATTCACAGTTTGCCGAATGTAACAATAATCAAAGTCTAAGCTGCAACATTGTTGCAAAAGAAGTTGAACTTGAACAATTCAATAACAATTTGACAATCTGAAAACTGACAGAAGATCAGAATGCTGGTGGAAGTAAAAGAGCACCTGAAATAATGGGAACATTTAATGTCAGAAGCAGGCGAAAATATAAAAGACTCTTCCAAAAAAATGCAGTACTTACAGGTCATACTTTCTTTCAGCTAAGTGAAAGACAATTGAATGCATGGACATAGTACCTGCATGGACAGTTTGGCAATTAAATTGACAATATACCGTACTCTGCACAAAAAACAGTGAAGTCTATATTTAGTTAATAAAAACATCAATAACTTCTGATATGCTGGTGATAATACTTTAATTACTGGAAGTAAAGTAGACTAGCGAGGAAAGAATGTAAAAGCCTATCTACTTAGTATTAAAAATTAAAATTATGACAACAATACTAATTTAATACAAATTAGTAATAGAAGAAATCTAGTACCATATTTATATTTCTAGATTCAAAAATTCACCAGTATAGCCTGAAAGGGAAAATTGTCTGCTACTTGGAAAAGAGACTGTGACAGATATAATCAAAGTATGCAAGCACCGAGACATTACATTAAAACAATGGTACATTTTGTCAAGACTAAACTTTTCCCAGATGTAACATCTGGCAATGAAAGCTAGATCATCAGAAAGGTTGAACAAAGAAAAATGGATGCCTTTGATTTGTAAAGCTGGGGAAGATTCTTGAGAATATCTTGGATTGAAAGAACAAATAACTCAATATCACATAAAACCAAAATAATCTTTAGAGGCACCAATAACAAAACTAAGACTTACTTTGGATACACAATGTAAAACAAGTCATTGGAAAATATCTTAATGCCTTGAATAATTGAATGAAATTGAAAAAGAGGCTTTTGAAAAGACAAAACAGTCTATTATTCTCATTGATGAAGGAATCCTAAGTTTGGAAGAACTCAAACAAATAGTTACACTATTGAATGTTGTTCTTTGGGGCATGAAGAATTGGAAGCAAATCAAAACAAGGTTATTTCCTGGCAGAATATTTTCTGATATTTTTCAAACAAGTACCTCTTTATATCTCAGTAGGGATTACAAATTATAATCTAATTAGTATGAAACATAATCAATGTTATAACCAACTAGATTTTTTTAAAGTTAAAAGGTTTTGGGTACAAACACATACACTATCAAAATTCAAAGAATTTTAAAGATTAATATACAAATGAAACGTAGATTTTCATTTTGGGATCAATGGACAAACATCTGTAAAAATCATGAAAGTTTATTTTATAAATAACTGTAGCTTTTTATATGATAATTACAATGAAATTATTGTGCACACAAAAATGGAAAGATTTGGCAATAGCTATAATAGAGAAATAGTAAAGATTGTTTGATTAGGGAAAAGAGATTATGTATGTTTATTGTACACTGGAAAACTTCTGAACTTTTACATAAAACAAAAAAAATGATTTATTATCTATGGCTTCTATTAGGTAGGCTAGAAAGAATAGGATCACAATGTAACTTCAGGAAAGAAATAAAACAACTGTAATTATAAATGCTGTAAAGAAATTTGGAAGTCAGTTCTTTGCAACTTTTTTCTTTTCTATTTTTCCATATTTTTTTTTCTTTTTTGTGCTTTACCTTTCTCTTTCAGTTTTTTTCCTTCTTAATTTTAGTTTTGAATTAATTTTACTAGTTTTTTTTTAAAAATCAGTAATATTGTACTTTAAAAAAATAGTAAGAAAGAATTTGACTTTCTCAACACAATATTTGCCTTAATTATATTCTTATCAGTTAAACCCGTGGTTCTTGGATGCAAAATTAAGAGAACATTCAGTTGATTTAGGATTGAAATATTTTGTCTATTTTACTTCATAAATTAATACTGTATGAGGATTAATGATGTGTTTAAATGTCATGTTAAGGCATAAGTCACAGAGATTTTTCTCCTAGTGCCTGGAGACTATGTGGACCTGGATGGCCTCAGCTGAACACTAGCAAAACTGAGCAGCTTTGGGGTTTGGGGCCTCCTGGTTCTGGGGACCTTCCATCTTTGATTCTGGAGGGCTTGAATTGTCATAGACAGAACTGGAATGCCATCTAGGGTTCCCCCTGCACTCATGGCTCCTGCTTCAAGGGGAGATGGTAGCCATGGCTAGGAGGGCTTTTGTTCTTCAAATGTGCCCATTCCTGGATCAGGAGGCTTTGTTCATGTATTCCATAATGACCTGGTTGGATTATTATGAATGGATTCTATATGGGAATTAGCTTGAAGAATTGGCAGAGAGTGCAGTGGTGGGGGTGCCTGATTTTCTGTACATGTGATATGCATGCTGGCCCAGCATGCTTCTAACTATAGTTCAAGGGGCTGATGAGTCACCTTTAAAGCTTTTCATGGTGTTCTGTTATTTATGGGACCATCTATCCCTACTTGTTTCTAGTCATTTCATTCAGTCTGGCAGGAGGGTATGCTCTGGTCAGTTGGCAGGGCCAGGACAACAGCCTCTTTGGTTATGGCACCCTCTTTCTGGAATATTTTCTCTCAGGAAATTGCATTGGCCCTGTCCCTGTTGGCCTTCTGTCATGGCCCCAAGTGTAGGATAGAGACTATTTCTAATCATGGCTTTCACATTTTTCTGAGTGCTGTTTTATGTTTTTTGTACATTTGGTGATATTTTTTTAATATTGTTAGCTGCCCAGAATCATGCATTTCAGATGACCATAGTTTATTTGCTTGTGACTTAGAATGTAATGCAAACTCAGCCAGTGCAGTTTGCAAACCAGGGTTTATATCTTAAGATTGTTGTGTGGACCCAGGCTCTTTTGAATCACTAAATAATTCATGGTTAAATAAACCATGTTGTAATACATGTGTACCCCAAACATAAAGTTACAATTCAAATAAGCAGCCTCAGGCAGATGGATATTGCAGATAATTTTTACATTAAGAATTATATGTTTGCTTTGCTTTACATTTACTGTGATGGCTTTCCCTCCGAATCTTGTTGTGGTATAATTTCTTCCTTCTTTTACTACTGGAAAAATCATATTGCCTTGTTTTAAACTGAAGATTCTGGTACAAGGGTAATTGTGGGCATCTCTGAGCAATTCTGATTGAAAGCTGGATATTTTGGGGGGATTCAGAAGTAAACAATACTATCAATCTTAATCAGCATGACCAATAATAAGTGATTGGAACTGCAATTTAATAGATTGGAAAAGCTATATATTATACACTACTATTTAAGGTGGAGTTAAGTGCATCTAATACACAGGATAGGTTTTGTTTTTGGGTGGGATTTTTTTTTTTTTGCATAAGACAATTGTTAGTTTTTTGAGACATCAGAATTCAATGCTGAGATCTGCATTAAGTGGAACCTATTTTAAAGAATAGGACTATAAATCAAATAGTACTATTCCTGACAGCAGCCATTCCAAACTACCTTGTTCTCCTAACTGAACAAGACATTTTCATCTAAACAACTTGTCCTGCAATAACCAACTCACTATATTTAAAATTGTAATTTCAGTATTAGTATGTTAGTTCCAACATTTACTCTTGACAGTCCTTCCTACCCTTACATAAGATTTTATTATTTATTAGTCTGCAATCTACTGCTATAAACTATAAAATTCCTTTCATATTTTGCAAAATGGCAATGAAAGTACTGTAAGATTGAAATAGTCATATGACCACTAAATGTTATGATATGTTTATATGCTTCATCATGTACAGAGCCTCATTTACATAACTTATTTGGTAAAAAGAGTGTTCAAGAGATATTGTCAAGTTTTTCTCCCCCAGTGGCTGGAAGTTTTGGGTGTCTGGGTAGAGAAAAAGCAGATTGCAGCTCAATCCTGGCAAGATCACGTTGCTAAGGGTTCTGAAGTCCTCACATCCAGAGATCATTCCATCTCTATCTTCGCATGGGATTGCACTTCCTCAAACCCCACTGATGTAATTTGGGAGTCCTCTTGGATTCGTTTGCTGCTCAAGGATCACATTGCAGCTCTGGCAGCTATTGCCTTTTGGTAAATCCATCTGATGTACCACTGATAACACATAACTAGATTGAGGGGCCCTGTTCATGGCCACCCATGCCTTTGCTACCTCCTGGTTGGTTGGACTACTGCAAAGAAGCTGCCTATGAAGTTGCAACTGGTCCAGAATTCAGTGGCACGAAGCCTCATCTAATGGTTCTGTGAGCTTGCACTGACTCCCAGTGGTTTTCCAGATAAAAGTCAAGTTGCAAGGCTGTCCCTATATGGAACAGAGGCAAACTATATGCAGAACTATCTGTATACACTGATTTCTGCTTACCATGTTTGACAGCATGAGCATACTCCTGGCTCCTTTTTGAACCACTGCTTTTTTGATGGCTGTTCTCTGAAATAAATATCCCCCCCCCCATGATATACAAGCCCAAACTTTGCTCACCTTTTAACATCTGCTTTTGCCCCAGGCATTTGGAGGCAACCTTTTGGTTGCTTTTATTATGACTGGTTGTTATTCTATAGTCTGTATTTCATGTTCACATTTATGCATTGAGTACACTGTCACATTACATGGGTTTTTTTCAGGTTGCGTTTTTGTTGTTGTTGTTGTTGTTGTTGTTGTTGTTGTTGTTGCACGACACTCAGAGTACCACTATTTGAGTTGGGTGGCCTTATAAAACCAGAAAGTAAATCTAATGGGATTCAAGAGGCAAACCCAGAGATTCCCTGAGATTCAAATGAGCCCCTTTCAATTGGTATTCAGAAAGTTTCAAAAACATGATTATTCTCAATAGCCAGGACATTAAGTCAGACTAGTTAGGTAGGTAAAGTCTGTACATTTTCTGAGGTTTGTGCATTGTTGTTGTGATAGTTATAATTAATTGTTGGGGTGTGATTATTGTGATTTTAATTAATGTTATTTTATTCTTAGGAGTGCCAGTTTGGAGTAGTGGTTAAGGCATCAGGCAAGAAACTGAGATATCATGAGTTCCAGACCTGCTTTAGGAATGAAGCCAGCTGGGTGACCTTGAGCCAGTCACTCTCTCTCAGCCCTAGGATGGAAGCAAGGGCAAACCACTTATAAAATCTAGCCACGAAAACTGCAAGGACTCGTCCAGGCAGTCGCCAGAAGTCAGGATAAACATAATGGATGCTAGATGGGCAGCCATATAAATTATTTAAATAATTAAGTAAACATTTTTAAAAAGTAATCATTTCAGCAAGAAAACATATTATATGAACGAACTACACATACAGGTATGCCAGTTCCAAGATCAGCAATTCTAATAATACTGGAGTACAGTAAAAATGGAAATATTACAAGCATAGCAACTTACATAACAATATAATTTGACAATTCCACATAATTCTGATTATATTGGATCCAAAAGAACTTCCAATGAAATTAATCACAAAGGAATGATCAATCAGCTTGAGACAAACTGCCCAAGAATGTCAAAAGAAGACAGTCCATCATTTGTAGTTTATGATGGCATACAGAGTGCCATAGCACTGTTTCTTTCTGCTGTGACCCATAATACTGTCATCATCATAGCTCTAGCCCCGGGATGGCGAACCTATGCCACGCATGCCACAATTAGCATGTGGAGCCATTTGCCAGAGGCGTTGCCCTGTCAGCTGACCAGCACACATGCACACACTCGCCAGCTGAGTTCAGCCTTTTTAAAAGCCATTTTTCGCCCTCCTCAGGGTCCAGAGGCTTTATAGGAGCTTGGTGAGGGCAAAAAGAGCCGCCCCGGCCCTCCTGGAAGCTCCAGGAGCTTCCCTGAAGCCTCCGGAGTGCAAAAAAACCCCGGCCTTATGGGCAAACCAGAAGTTTGGGAACAGACTTCCGGTTTGCTCGTAGGGTCAGTTTAAGCCCTCCGCAGGCTTCAGGGGGCTTTCGGAGCTTCCCAAACTTCCGCTTTGCCCATAGGGCCATTTTTTTTGCACTCCAGAGGCTTCAGGGAACCTTCCTGAAGGTCCCTGAAGCCTCTGGAGGGCCTCTGGGGGGGAGGCTGTTTCCGCCCTCCCCAGGCTCCTATAAAACCTCTGGAGCCTGGGGAGAGTGAAAAAAACATGCAAAAAATGGGGGGGGGGTTGCCTCTCATGCATGCATGCGCACTGGGGGGGTTGTGCATTGCATTATGGGTGCGGCACGCCGGTGCACAACCCTCCTGTGCTTCCCCCCTAATGGCACATGAGCCAAAAAAGGTTTGCCATTGCTGCCCTAGCCCATGACTGAGTTAGGCTTAAAAGAGTCTTAACTGTACTTTGATGAGATGTTTCTTCATCCCAGTTCCAACACTATCTATGGTAATCTCAATTGATGGCTGGGGAATTCTGGGAATTGAAATCCAAAAGTCTTAAAGTTGTCAAAGTTGGATACCTATGATCTATGCTGTAATATCTATCGGAGTTTGTACCCCGTTACCTTATAATAATATACATAATTTAAAATTATGGCTTTGGAGTGGATATGATTATACTTTTTTCAGATATCCTAACAACGTTGCACCACATCTAGTAAAAAGCTGCATGGATTTTTGCAGATTGCCTTAACAGAGTCAAAGCAGAGAATGGAGCACAACCTCTAGTTCTAAATATTCTAATTACAAAGTCCCAAAACGAAGCCAGCATTTTTCTGGATAAACCAACAATATGTAATCAATATTCATATCACACAAAATAACGCCTCTTGGCTCAACATTGTGATAAGAGAAGCCTGGTAACTTTAAATGTTTGCCCTGAGCTGTTCTGACTATACCTCAGAAAGATTATAAGCACTCCATAAATACCCCAGATTAATACTGATGCCAACATCAAATCCACTTAAAGGACTTAAAGGAATACTGTGGTTCTCAAAGCTGTAACTCACTGCTTTCTTCCAAGAAAAAAACTGCTTTCTTGGAAAACCAGAAGAAATGAATTAATGAAAACATGGCATATAATACATATTGTGCCTGATATTGGTAAGAATACCGATTGGTAAGAATTGGTAAAGGTATATTGATAAGAAAATGTCTAAAATATGACAGAAGGTGCATCTATATAATTTATTCTCTGGCTTTATACACAAAACAAACATACATAGAATTAAGGTTTCTTTTTTTAAAATCAACCCTCTTATTGTGAAAGCAGGAGCTCTCCTTCCTAAAAGAAGCATACATTACTCTAAACTATATTATAGGTTAAAGGAACTATTTCCCACTCTTCTTACAGGTTCAATCATTTATTTCATCAGTTTATATAGTGATTGGTTATTAAACAGGATTTAGTCTCAGTATGATTTTAATTAATTTTAACATTTGTAGCATGTAAAAATGTTACATGTCTTACTAAAATAAACAGTGTAGCCAACAACAAGGAGAAAAATCACAAGGACCAGCAATACAGTGTTTGGTGGACAGGAAACAAACAAAAACACATACCTCACTTATACATATCTTTATACTGGACAGGTAACAAACATTTAAGCCCACTTCCTGGGACTTCACACTGAGTAACTACATTAACTAGTACATGAATATAGTTCGTAATCCAATATAACATATTTTTTCTAGACGGAAGTCACCTCTGCATATAAGCAGTTGATTATATTTTTCTAAGTTCATGCATTGTAAATATTATCTATATGAATTTGCAATTGCAAAACTCTGCAATACAGATGCAAATGTTGCAACAGAGGCAGAAACTCAGTTTTAAAACCCACATGCAGCAGAAATGGTAATCTTGGTCAAGGTAATCTTGGTCAAGAGTTATGATCAGCATTTTGCATTGTAAGCAATACTACTATTTGAATACATTTTAGTACATCTGCCTTAGTATACAATCTGAGCAAAAAGTTTCTTTTTAAATGATGCGGACTTGTAATAGCATGCATCATTTTAAGAGTCTTTTCCCTTTGCCTATGGAAGGGAATGCCTTTTTTAACCCAGCTGTAAAAAAACTTTAATACAACTACTACTGGTAACTAATTAGACATCTATCAATGAACACTTGTTGACCAATTTAATTAAACCCATTAGCTGAACAGTCCCAAAAGACAAATATTGTTTTTCTTAACTACATCACAATTATTAAGTTTAAGACGACATAATAGCCATCTCAAAAAACATTTGCATTTATGGAGGGTGGGGCAACAAGACAGACAAACAATGTAACAAAATCCAAGAAACAAAGTACCTGAACATTTTGTGCCATGAATTCTGGTTAAAAAATAGGTTTTCCGTATCTATTTAAAGACATGTGCTAATTGTAATTTCAAATTGTAAAAAAATAATAATAATCAGAGATGTTCTGTTTTTGAAACAGCCTTATGGGAAGCAGTAATATAGCTAAACGCCTTTCCATCTGCAGCAAGCATTGCATTATGGAGGCTTAAAGCCATCTGAAAATAGACCCAAGGATTGAGAGCAAACTGGTTCCTGACGATCAACAAGTTTAGATGTGAAGGAGTCACAGTTCAGAAGGGTGGCCACCTGCCAATGTTTACTGACTCTCATTCGTTAGGAACTAACTCCACCTCCAAAGTCTCCAAACTCCACTCACCATACTGCCTTGCACTAGAAGACCAATTCTTTCTCCAGGACTAGAAGGAACAAAACAGCATCCTTCACACCCTTTCCCCAAACGTCTCTTCTTGGAAGCCTTCCGGATCCCTTAGCAGTAGGCGCAGTTCTGTCCACAGGCAAACCGCGGGGTTGAAAACCCTCTCCCAGAAATCATCCCTTTTTGGGATCGGGGCAAGAAATTAGGAATAAATTCCTCGAAGAAGAGACAACTTCGCCAGCCAGCCGGGGGAGGTTGCCACATAACATCTCAGCTCTTTTTTTAAAAAAATATTATTATTCGCCTTTGCACACTGAGAAGAGAAGAGGCAAAACTAGGAAGAGCATCAATCAAAGCACGAAAGAAACCAGCGGGGACTGGAGAGAGCGAAGGAGAAAACGCATCTTTGTCTGAGATCATCAATAACCTCATAACTACCCAGCAAGACCCCCCACAAAGACAGGGAGAAGCATCGGCTACCAGCCTCTTGGCTAATGCTTCGTGGTCACCTGGACTGCTTTACAGCGTTACGTGTGCCCCCCTCCACACGTCGATTAAGACGCTCCCCGTTCCTTACTTTTCATGCTGGGAGATTTCTTGCCCCTTTCCCGGCGGTGCGGACAGGGCACCCTGCTGCTGCTGCTGCTGCTGCAGAAGCACCAGCCTGCAAGTGGCCAGGTGCCGCCGGTGCTCCTCCTGGAGCCGGGCGTTCTCGTGGTACATCTTGGCCACTTGCTGCTCGAGCTCGTCTATCCGGAGCTTTTGCTTCTCCAGCAGCTCCTGCTGCGTCTCAATGATCTTGTTGAGTTCCTTGAGGTACTCCGCCGCCTTGCTCGGGTTCTCCGCCGGCGCCTCCATGGCCCGGCCAGTTCTGGTAGCCGCCACGCACCTTCAGCGGTCGGAGGCGGTCTTGGCCACAGCTCCGGGGAGGGAGGGAGGCAGCAGCAACGCCTGGGAACTCAGCTCGACCGCGGGTGTCAAAAGTCGACGACCCCAGCGCCAGTCCGGCTGTCTCTCCCCCGCAACACACACACAGTTGGAAGTCCGCTTCTCGGCTAAGGAGAGTCGACCGAGCAGTTCCTATTCCGAGCCGCCATTGCCCGCGGGGCCCTCTTGACTGCTTTTGACCCAGCCGGCCGGGCGTGTTGTTTCCTTCACCGAGAACGTCCCGCGACTCTGGCGCGCAGGTTTCCTTCCCGCCAGCCTTTTTCCTTCTCTTCAGCGAGCCCAGGGAAAAGTCTGCCCCGGCCAGCTCCGCAACCAGTTCCCTCACCTCAACCGCCTCTCGCGTTGACTCCTCCCGCTTCCTTTCTTGTTTCGTTCTTTTTCTCCCCTCTCGTGCTCACGCAGGCGCTTTGCCCCCCCCCCTCCCTCCGCAGCTTCTGTTACTGGTCTCGTTTTAAACCGCAACAGCCCCTGGATTCCGCACGTCGACAACGCGCAAGGACCGGCGCAGAGTTTGCAAAGTGTCCGCTCCGTACTGGATGTGGCGCCGCTTCTCCGGCTCGCGGGGAGGAGGGGTTTGTAGAGAAGAGTTGGTGCTGAGCAGCTGCGTAGCCGACTGATTTAAGCCGCTGGGGTTTGTTGGTGTCGCCGCGGCGTCCTCTTGGCCGCTGCTAGCCAGACGGTCAGTGCAGCCCCAGCATTTCGCTCCAACCCGCTCTCCGACACGCCATAAGTCCCTTCCCCGCCGGGAAACCCAGGCGGAGGAAGAACGGCGTGTGGTGGCAGCTGCAGGACCGCTGCGAAGGCGGGAGACCGGACAGGGAGTGACCAGCACGTGGAAGCAAGCGAGCAGCCCCGCCGCCGCCGTCCCCTCAGCCCGGCTCCCCTTTTGGGTGAGAACCGACGCAGAGCACCGCTGAACGACACCGGCATAAAGATGGGAATATCGGCTGCCGAAAAGGACGCCGCCTTCCTCCTCCTCCTCCTTTTTCTCCCACCCAGTTGCGAAGAAGGAAATAGCGAGGACGCTGAAGAGCCCGGACGCTCCGCCAGGTGAGGGGGACAGTAAGAGCTCTCTCTCGCTCTCTCTCTCTCTCAAGGTGGGTTTGCCTCCTTTTCCTTTAAGTCTCCAGCGGTCTGGCCCGCAACAAATCCGTCCGGCGGCGGAAATTTAGACTCCCAGCTGCCTTCTCCGTATCAAAGGCGTTGGTGGCAAGCTCGCAGTTAGCTCTCCGAACTGCTTAAAACACCCCACCACCCGCTGAATTTACTCCGGGAATTTCAATTCAGAGAAGATTGCATTTCTAGGGGAAAAGAGGAAGGAGGAGCTGGAAGGCGGAAAGTTAAGCCCGGCTGGCACTGCCCCAACCTCTCTCAGCGCCCTTTCCCCCGCTTGGGAAAAGAGGGCAGCCGGGGCCCTTCCGAACAGCAAGGAGCAGGTGGCCCCTCCTTGTCAAGAGCCGGGGCTGTTTGCAAACATCGCCAGCCGGGCGCTCCAAGCGGCAGCGTTCTAGTCATATGCCGACTGCCAGCGCTTTGAAGAGGAAGCCGGTCTCTCCTCGAGCAGCAGAAGAGCGAGCGGCGTCCTCCCTCCAGGGGGACCTCCGCGCGAGTTGTGGGCGTGGAACCTATTGGAAAGGATCCGTGGCGGTTGACCAAAGAGACGATCAAGAGAAGGTGCCTAGAGAAATAAGGAAACCTGTAAGTTGGGGAAATGGTGGGCGGGAAGGGGAAACGGGATTTGCTTTCCTCTTTCTCGATCACTTCCCAATCGCGTTTCTCTGTTTTCCTTCCCTCTGCGTTCTGAAAAGCGCCTTGATGCCCTACGGACTGCAGGTTTTGCTGCTTCACTAGCTGTACAGAGAGTCCTCGACTTACAACAGTTCATTTAATGATCATAAAAATGACTTTTCACAGTTGCAACCTTTGCAGCATCCCCATAATCAAAATTGATCAAAACTCAGAGGCTTGGCAACTGGTTCATACATAGCACCATTGAAACATCCTGAGGATATGTGATTGCAATCTTCTGACAAGCAAAGTCAGTGGGGAAGCCAGATTCGCTTAACAACCAGATTACTAACTTAGCAACTGCAATGATTCACTTAACTGTGGCAAGGAAGGTCGTAAAATGGGGCAAAAGTCACTTAACAAATGTCTCCCCTAACAACATAAATTTTGAGCTCCATTGTAGCCATAAGTCAGGACTACCTGTACTGGTCCCTGGTTTGCAAAAAGTAGGTTTCTGTGAAACCAATCTAGGTTGAAGTTTCTTCTAATGCTTGATTTAAAAGGCAGCTTTGAGGTAAGAAGGTTATTCAGAAAAAGAAGAAACTTGAGGCTTTCGAATAAAGGAACTAATAATTGTAAAGGTTTTCCTCTTCCCTTTTCTGCAACATCCAAGGTACTCAGAGTAGTGTAGATGCATCTAATAACAGAACTACCCTGAAACTCTGAAATAGGCTGAAAAAATACATTCAGTGTAACTGTGGTTAATGACTCTTCAAATTAGCTTTCCCAAGCCAAGAAAACTACAGGACTTGTTGGGGAATCAGACAATGATTGAACAGAGGCGGGGGGGGGGGGGGGAATACTAATATGCCAGAGAGATGTATCATTTAAAAAATACTGTAAAAAATTAGGACCTTGATCACCAAATTTTAACACTGTTGTAATTATTATTTAAAAAAAAAAGAGGAAGAAATCTTAGAAGTTTAAACAAATGCATCTTACTAAAAACAAATATCATAATATCTTGATAGATCTATGTAGCCAGCTTAATAGCTAACCAAATAAGTCTAAAATATTAAAATGATTGCCCAAATATTTGGGCAATCCAGAGTATTTGATTCTTCACCCGACTATATGGAAAAGGAGGAATGGGGAAGGAGTATTTAGCAAATATGAAAACTCTGCTGTCTGCATTTATTTATAATCTTAATAATGGGATATGGGGAGACTTTTTAGCTAGAATCTCTTGTCTTCCAATTGCACACAGGATTTTGAAATGAAGGAAAGCACAATGATAAATGACCCATGCTAGTCAAAGTACCTAATCTGAATTTACCTTATTTATTTATTTATTTATTTATTTATTTATTTAGTTAGTTAGTTAGTTAGTTAGTTAGTTAGTTAGTTAGTAGATTTATAGGCCGCCCAATCCCGGAGGACTCCGGGCTGCTTACAAAGCGAAAAGAAAAGTAATTAATAAAAAATAAAGGAAAACAATTTAAAACATCACCTATACACCCAATCTGATTGGGGCTGGACCTCAGCAGTGAGGTCAACAGCCCCAGGCCTGCCGGAATAGCCAGGTTTTAACAGCTTTTCGGAAGGCCATGAGAGTGGGCAAGGTCCGGATCTCTGGGGGTAGTTCATTCCAAAGGGCCGGAGCCACCACAGAGAAGGCCCTCCTTCTGGGAGCCGCCAGCCGACACTGTCTGGCTGACGGCATCTGAAGGAGGCCCACTCTGTGGGATCTCACTGGCCATTGGGAGGTATGTGGCAGTAGGCGGTCTCGCAGGTATCCTGGTCCTAAGCCATGTAGGGCTTTAAAGGTAATAACCAGCACCTTGAATTGTGTTCAGAGACCAATAGGAAGCCAGTGCAGCTCGCGGAGGATAGGTGTAACGTGGGTGTAACCCTGTGCTGTCGAATTATCTCACCCAGCGGCTTCATGTAGATGTTAAATAGGAGGGGGGACAGGACCAAGCCCTGCGGCACACCACATTTAGGGGGCCTAGGGGTCGACCTTTGCCCCCCAACAACACCAACTGCGACCTGTTGGAGAGGTAAGAGGAGAACTACCATAAAATGGTGCCTCCCACTCCTACCTCTTCCAGCCATCGCAGAAAGATACCATGGTCGATGGTATCGAAGGTTGCTGAGAGGTCAAGGAGCACTAGGATAGAGGAGTGTCCCCTATCCCTGGCCCTCCAGAGATCATCAGTCAGTGCAACCAAAGCGGTTTCTGTACCCAGGCCTGAAATCAGACTGAAAGGAATCTAGGT
The DNA here is from genome assembly GCF_009769535.1 of Thamnophis elegans. NCBI lineage: Eukaryota > Metazoa > Chordata > Lepidosauria > Squamata > Natricidae > Thamnophis > Thamnophis elegans. The sequence continues at coordinate 110,225,364 of NC_045542.1, forward strand.
AATCTGCTTCATTCAAGGACCGTCAGAGTTGAAGCGTCACCACCTTCTCGACAACCTTCCCCAAAAGAGGAAGGTTGGAGACAGGACGGTAGTTCTTAAGAATAGCTGGGTCCAGAGAAGGCTTCTTGAGGAGGGGTCTTACCACCGCTTTCTTCAAAGGTTGTGGGAAAGATCCCTCCTGTAAAGATGCATTCATAATCATCTGGAGCCAGCCTCGTGTTACCTCCCTGCTGGTTGAGACCAGCAAACAGTAAACAGGTGGAGGCACTCATTGCTCCCATGGGCTTGTCCACTTCCTCAGGAGTGACAGGCTCGAACTCATTCCAGGTAATCTGATCAAGACTCTCCCTCGGCATCTCCGCTGGTACTGCCCAAGTGGAGTCCAGGTCTGCCCGAATCTGAGTGATTTTATCCGACAGAAACTGAACAAACTCCTCAGCCCTTCCCTGTAGGGGTTCCCCCACATCCTCACCCTTTAAGAGGGAGCGTGTTACCCTAAACAGGGCAGCTGGGCGAGATTCTTCGGATGCAATAAGAGCGGAAAAATGTACACATTTTGCCGCCTGTATCGCCGCTAAATAAGTCCTAATGAAGGCTCTTTATAGTGTTTGGTCAGATTCAGAGTTACTAGCCCTCCAGCGTCGCTCTAGGCATCTCTTTTGGCGCTTCATCTCCTGGAGTTCCTCGGTGAACCAAGGTGCCCTCCTGGATCCACTGCCGCAGAGAGGCCGCAAAGGCGCAATCCAATCCAGTGCCTCAGCCACCGCAGCATTCCAGGCAGCGACCCACATTTCTATTTTAAGGCTATGAGTAAGACACAGTGGATATTGTTCAGCTTTCCTCAACCTTTTGCTTCCTTTACTGTCCAGCCTCATTAGGAGTTCTGGAGAAGGTCTATAGAGATTCTCAAGTCATCCAGGTCATGGTTGCCCAAAGGTGCTTTTTTAGGAGGCAACTGGACTTTCTTGTTTTTTTTCTTCAAATATCTTCAAAAGAAAAAAAAAAACAAAGTCCATTTGCCTCGTGAAAAAGCACCTGGGGGACAGTTCTGGACAACTTAACATTTCAAAGAATATTTTGGGCCATTTTCTTTTGCTTAATATAGAGCTTGAAACTATATATTTGTATATGGATGGCTAGTTTGTAGCTCAGGTGTACCATTGAAATTTAGCCACTATCTTAGAAGGAAACCTACAATCCTTTGGTACTAAATTTCATATTTCTGCCCAAAGACCCTTTTTGTCCTTGAGATCCATAGCAAACCAACACACATTCTTCTTGGTGTATCCTTTACAAATAAATAAGCAGGGTATGCTTTTTTGTTAATTAAATCAGCTTTAGAGGAAATCCAGAAAAGATTATTCTCACTTAAAGAAACTCTAACCCACTTTATTGCATTCTTGGGTTAGCTGATAACCAGGTCCTTGTTCCAGCCCAAATACCTCATCTGATTGGCTGGAACCCCCTTCCTTAGCCAGGCTCTTATCAGAACTTCCAGAAGAATTGTTTTAAAATAAGTTTTCTCCAGTGTTTTTACTTATTAGAAGAGTGTCTTACAGGAATGTTACAAGGTCATGCACACATTTTAAATCACCAAGAATATATAGTGGTTGAACCAATTTTTTTAAAAAAAGCTTTTACAGGTATTCCTTATTTACAAGTATCTTGTTTATCGAATGTTTGCATTTATGACAGTGATGAAAAAGCAACTTTATGACCAATCCCCACATTTATGACTTCCACGGGTTGTAAAGCAAAAAAAAAAAAAAGCTAAAGATTATAAGCACAATTAAGGTTTCATTTAGTAGCTGCTTCGCTGAATGACCAAGTAGGTGGTCCCAAGTGTCACTAAGTGTGGGCTGCCTGTATCACTGTACTTGCTACTCTTCCTCGCCCCCTTTCTTCTATCTTTTCCTTTAAATACAGAGAAGATAATAGGTAGAAATAAATGTAGCTATATATACTGTATATTCAAATTTGTATTGTGTTTTATTATTTATTTCTATACACTTTTGGAACTAAAAGCTCCACTCATTCATATACTCATGCATACCTATCCAATTCAGAATTGAGTTTCAGAACAATCAAAGGGACTTTTCTGTCATGCGTCTTTTTCTATGATGGCTTTGAAGAAGTAAAGTTTTCATGTAATACTTTCCAACAAGGTTTGATCCAGTGATGAAATTCAGTTTTTTAAACGTGGTTCTGTGGGCATGGCTTGATGGGCCAGGCAGGGGAAGGATACTGCAAAATCCTCATTCCCTTCCCACTCCTGTGGGAAAGATATTGCAAAATCTCCATTCAGAGGCCAGCCAGAGGCAGTATTTGCCGGTTCTCTGAACTAGTCAAAATTACTGCTACCGGTTCTCCAGAACCTGCTGAGTTTCACCCCTGGTTTGATCAGTTTATGAGAGATTAGCTAGTTACATTTTGGCCTTTTTCTTGCACCACCTGATATTTTTCCAGTTCAGTATCATTGCTTCACCCAGTTCAAATCTGTTGCTTTGACAAGCAAAAATCTGTTGCTTTGACAACTATAGCTTATATCTTCTTCAAAATCTACATTCTCATACTTTTTTCAAGAGGTATAATTTGAAAGCTTCCTAAGAAAACCTTTCTGCTTCCATGTCCTCCTCTAGAAGGATCTCGTGTATATTTATCTTTCATATACATCTGTTTATATAAATTCTATAATACTATAGTATTTCTCTAAATCATGGTATTACACCATGATTGGCATTATATGCTAGTAACAATATACTAGCATTAACATACTGATTCATGTTTAATTAATCATGTTATTATATCTTAATGTCTGCGTAATGGCTCAGCAGTTAAAGATGCTGAATGCTGAGCTTGTCAGTTGGAAAGCTGACAGCACAGGTTTGAGACCCGAGTTCTAACCGATGCGTGAGCTCCAATCCTCGCCCCAGTTCCTGCCTACTATCAGTTTGAAAGTATGCAGATGCAAGTAGATAAATAGGTACCACTTCAGTGGGAAAATAACAGCATTCAGTGTGCCTTGGTGTATAGTCATGCTGGCCACATGATCACAAAATGTCTTCGGACAATGCTGCTCCCTCAGGTAAGAAACGGAGATGAGCACTGCGCTATAGAGTCAGACACAATTGGACCTTTTTCTTTATATATGTTATATTCCAACATTATATAGATCTTTAGGCTTTTTCTTTTGTAGATTTTGTGGTACAAGTATGATAAGAGCCGAGGTGGCACAGTGGTTAAATGCAGCACTGCAGGCTACTGCTAGATCAGCAGTTCAGCGGTTCAAATCTCACCGGCTCAGGGTTGACTCAGCCTTCCATCCTTCCGAGGTGGGTAAAATGAGGACCCAGATTGTTGGGGGCAATATGCTGACTCTCTGTAAACCGCTTAGAGAGGGCTGAAAGCCCTATGAAGCGGTATATAAGTCTACTGCTATTGCTATTGCTATTAATTTGATTAATTCTGGTTCATAAATATATCATGGTATAATTTTGCATTAGTGTAATAAAACGGTTTGGAAGGTCTTGTGCCTGTCTGAAAGATAATTTATAATTCTAGCAAATAGATATTGATGAAATAATATCTTCTTTTAAAACTGTTATTTTTTGGCAAGTCTCCTATGCCTCTCACAACCTTGTTTGGTTGTAAGAAACTGGTTGCAGATTTAAATACATCATCTCTGCTGTTCAGTATTAAGGCTTTTTTTTTTAAATGAAAAAGGAATTTAATACCAGATACCTGTTAAGAGCTTTCTTCTACAACTGCCTCCCTTTTTTTCTTCTTGACAATATAAATACTTGCACATAATTGTATATATTGTATGTCAACTCCCAAAGCATCCCTGGCCTGCTCTCGAGTTGCCATAGGAAAATGGGGATGGGAAACAGATGAAACAGCATGGCAGCAAAAGACAGATATACATTCCAGACTTTTTTCTCTCAAGGCTGTATCCCAAGGTTACTTATAGCAGCCGGAGGGGAGTGATCTTTACAACCTGCAAAATTGCCCTGTTGGTGAATGTGATTGATGACACAACCTGGGAGGAGGGGGAAACAGGGTCATGATTGGGGCCGTACATTATGTGGGGACAGAGCTGGCTTCACTTGGGAACATGCTGACATGAAGCTCCTAATAAACAACTGGATTTCTCACAAAACTTCTTTCTTAAAAATGATAGTTTCAGCAAAGCAGAGGGAAAAGACTGTTATGAATATTGGTTTGAAAATTCGCTAAAAATGCTCATTTCTTTGCTAGATGCCCCAGTGCCCTGTCTGAAGTGCTTAGAGAGAGAAATCACAATTTTTCCCAAGAGCTTTAAACAGTTTTCTCACTTTGTTGTACCAGATGAATTTAAAAAGCTTACCAACCAGGAGGGAGAGAAAGCATATTTATGGCATCAATACCACATTCAGGCTTTGTACAGTACAGTTCTTTTTGAATAGAGTGATAGCGAATTGACTTTGCCTAGTTGTACCAATAGGGAAATTTTAGCTGAAGCTTGCCTTTAAAAAAAGAGCTTAAAATATTGTATCTGATTACTTCTAGAAAGATATATCTTACCAGATATTCTGATTCTCTGAAAATGCAAAGATTAATTCTTAAATGAAGCAGTTGTTTACAAATATTTATCATGGTAATTTTTATTTATTTCATGAAAATAGCATCAAAGAAACCATCCAAAGAATGTTTGGCCTGCAAACAACACCACACACTCATACACACAAACACACACAAAAACAAATTAAAAATATGTTTACACATTGTGTTTATTGGAAGACATGATTTGGAAGAACTAAGAATTCTCCTGCAGAACTTTTTGATTCTTTGAAGGAATATTACATACTTTGAAACCTCAATATTTTCCAGCTCGATCCTTCCAAACATCGATCTAGCTTGCAATGTCTCAGCCCCACTAGGTAGAGAAAATCAAAGAGAAACCAAATAAAGTCTAAATGTATTTTTTAAAATTAAGATTGGTTATAATAACAGAACCTGAAAGTTTGATTTGTACTATATCTCCTCTTCCTATTTAGTGAATTAGGAAGTTATCTGCCTTTCCCCAGGCAACAGGTTTTGCACATCTTCATCAAAATTACCTTTTAATTTCTATAGATGATGCTAGACTTTCATAACCAAATATTGGAAGTTTTGTCATTTGTGAAAACATATACATTGCCCCCAAACCAAAATGCCATATTTTAATTTCATGGAACACACACACACACACACACACACACACACACACACACAAAAACAGCAAACAGATACTGAATTGATCTGGACATTATCAATAATAATAACTTCTGATTGACCCCAATCTTTTAATGATATAGTTATGACTTTTGTTTTTGTTTTTCTAAAAAAAAATTATAGGCTAGTGGCTGGCATGAGTTAATTAAACATTGTGTGAACAGTTACTTTTAAACCATTCTCAACTATTTCCTAAGGATGCCCAATAATTCCATTAGAAAATCTTTAGTTCTAATTTAATGGTATGGGAAAAAAGGCATTGCTGCCATATTTTAAAAAATGTCATATTCTGTAATGTTTATCATTCAGAACTTTCATGGTACAAACAATATGTTCTTTTTTTGTTTATGGGAAATACAATTTCATCTGCTTGATTATACCAGTTGCTCTTTTTTATACTTTTAGTATAATAAATTAATTAAAAGTTATAGAAGATTTTCTATAAGTTATATGGCTGGAAGTATTGATCGCAAGTTATAGATGGTTGCACTATAGTCTTACAATATATTCAGTGTTACATTTTACTCCGTGCATCAGAGTTCTACTTGGAATGCTACCTGTGGCAGAAATGAGAGAGATTATTTTCTTTCCCACTTTTTGCTCTTCTAGCTTCCAGCAAGAGTTCCCAGAAGAGTTGAACAGGTTTCCAGCAGAGGGAATGGAGGGAGAGATGAGGAAAAAAATGAACACAAATTTATTGCCAATGAAAATGCTATTAGGTTGGAAGGTGAATCCAATCTATAATGTCATGGTTATTGTTTTATTTTTAGCACTTCTCTAAACCTAGCTTCATAAAACACGCTAGGAGATAATATGGTTTCTTGATATAACCTAGTATTATGTGAACCCAGGCATTCTAATTTGTAAATCATGGCTTTTAGCTTAGCATGGAATGTGCAATCTATAGCACACAAGTGGTTAATACCTGGTTAAACAACCAGCAGTCAAGCACAGCATATAACACAGTCTAATAGTTTGTAATATTGTTTATTTTTACAAATATCAATTTATTGCAGAATTTAAAGAAAAAAAATAAGTAGATAGAAGACAGGGTCCATATTTTAGCTTATAAAACTGCTCCAAACAAAAGGGGACTTCATCAAGAATTGATATAGGAGATATTTTTCCAGAAGAAAATTACGGGAGGACTTTACTCACTGACAATGAGAGCAGAAGAATAAGAAGATACCTCACAATGTTAGAACTCAAAACTGCCCTAGAACCAAATAAATATGCTGAAAAAAGACAATGCTAATATATCACAGAGGCGATACAATTGCTATTTATAGGAGATAAAGAAAGAAAGTGGAAAATTACGGCTTTCACCGGCTCTTACTGCTATCATCAGAATGAAAAGAAGAAGAAAATATGGTTTTCCAAAAGACAACTGCAGATCTTTCAAAGGCCAATAGAAAAAGGCTCTTGTCTATAAATCCCTATCATAGTTGAGGACACTAAACTTGGTGGGCCCAGGGGGAGGTATCCTTACCTGATGTGTGACCATTAAGGTTTTGAGTTCTTGTATTAGCTGAGTTCTTGTATTAGCTGAGGCCAGAGTGCTGGTAGTGACTCTTATTATCTGCAGGTCCTTGATGGCTCTCAAGACCCTGGTCCTCAGATAACCTGATGTAAGGTTCTTTGGTTGAAACTGGGTTCTAAAGAATAGTTAAGATTGGTTGTACTATCTTCTAGTATATTGTCTTCTCTGCTGCTCACTCATTCGTGCTTGAGCTCTGGATTCCACTGCTGGATTGACAATAGAGTGTCTGAGTCTATGGATGGTCAGAGAATTCAATTTGCTACCTGGTAGCATTAAATCCAGGTAGAAATCTATAGCACTCCATGCATACAACCCAATCAAAGTGTGGATCCAGTACAAGCTTCCATGACAACCATGGACCTACAACAAGTCATCAGTGGCCTAATGCATACCAGTGCCATACATTAGATTTAGTGCCCATCCCAGACAATTAATGGACTGAATGGAATTTTAGATGGAGTTTGCAGTCTTTCCCAAGAATCTGATGGGTGGCATGGCTGAAAACTTGATTGTTGCCTGGAAAGAGTGGGTGGGTGGAGCTGCAGATCATCTCAGCCCTTTGTGGCTTCTTCCTGTTTGCTGTTCATGAGAAGATCCTGCTTTACTGAAGACCTCTAGAAGAATTGCTAAAAATAAATGCCTGGAGCTTTGTTGCAGGAACACTCAGAACATACCTGAATAAAAACAGGTAAGAGCCCGCCCCTAGGCTTACTTTATGACAAAAAAGAACAGTAAAAGATCAACACTTCTTTGTTCTTATAATAGCCATAATAAGACATCCAGCAGCTGTTTTTAGGGTGGCCATGTTTCTTATTGCTAGGAAGAAACTCTGGACCATTTACAGGGCCACTTTGAGAATATTCAATATTTTGGCAGATTAGGCACTCTGATCTGTGCTGAATTGAATGTTAACTGGCAGGTCAAGTCTGATTGAGTTACAAGAAACACCGTCTGGTTTGGGATAAATTGGAAGTAGTGATTAGTAACAAAGTGCTGTTAGTTCAGCACTACGTCCTGGATCCAGCCCCTTCCTAGCTCATTATGACAGTCTGGCAGACAGTCAAGAAGTGGTGATGGTTTCTTTTGGGGTGAGGGTGCTTATTGGAAGATGTTAAGAACAAAACGGGGTTTTAAATATTTTCTTCAAAACAAAAGGAAGATACAAGAATCAGTGTACCAGCTGCTCAGTGAAAGATCATAGAATTCTAAGTGATCACAAGCTGAATATGAGTCAGCAGTGTGACAGGGCTGATAAAGTGGCAAATTTACGCTGCACTAATATAAAGATATTTTCTAATTCATGACAAGTAATGCCATTCCACTACATTTTGCATCAGTCAGCAACTGTGACCTGTTCTGGATGTCAGAATGAGTCAGGAAAACTCAAAACAAGTGCAAGTGCAAAAAAAGCAATAGAGATGGATTCAAAAGACTAGAAAATAAATATGACAAAAAAGATTGAGATACTAGAATAGGTGCAGCCTTGAGAAAATGTGATTGTGGGGAGACTACTAATGCTTTTCAAATATTCAAAGGAGTATCATACAGAAGATGGTCAGTGTAACTTTGTTATCTTCCCAGCATTTGGGACATAGAATCATGCTTCATGTTACAAGAAGACATGTTCTGGTATTTTGAAGGAAAATTACCTCATGGTAAAAATAGTTCCATCATGAAACCAATTATCAAAGGCAATTGCAGGGTTCCCTTCACTGAGTCTGTTCAGACAGAGGCAGAAAAGCCATTGGAAATGTTTTAATTTTCATTCCAGCACTGAGCAGGGATTGGACTCAGTGACCTAAATGGCCCATTGAAAATACCTTCCATAACTAGAAGACTTAATTCAGGGCTTGCAGTCACACTCAGTAAACATTGAGGTGGAATGGAAATCTAAGTGGTTACCTTCTCCTTCTCCTTTCTTCAAAGTACTTTAATTGGAGTAATATCTTGGTGAAATTACTATATGAGGGTTTGAGAATTCCTAATAGTAATTATTGTCAAAGAACAAAAGCAGGTGGAAAATGTAGGATAAAGTGGGGTACAATTTTTTGTTATAATATATAGGTGGAATAATGGAAAAATGTGTGGCTGAAAGAATTAAAATTTATATTATGTTATAATCTTAAACAGAATTTTTATAAATGATGTACCCTTGGTAGATGTGATCAGAGAGAAAAACCTTTCATATATAAAAGTGCTTCAAATTTGTTGGCAATGTGAATAAGAAAGGGCATTTTATCATGCTTGCTGGCCATGCAAAGCTAGAAAATTCTAGATTCAAATACATGCACTGGTCAGAAAATTTTAAAGGTTTACTTATTTATTTTATTAAATTTATATGCCACCATTCTCAATCTGAAAAGCTACTGCATTTGTTAACTCTAATTTACTCTGTACCCTATATTATATACCATACATAATAACTATTAATATTACATGTAGTAACCTCAAAGATCAATATGTAATTAAAACCAGAGGTTATAATAATTTTACTCAGAAGGTACCTGTGTAACTTTGTCAGTCACACTCTCTCTCTTTGTAGACTTGGAAATAAAACAAACGAACAAAAAAAATCTATTTACACAGAACAAGCATGGTAAATTATGGTTCAAAACCTTCCATGAAGAAGCCTTAATTGTGCAGTGGATTGATTCAAGCTGGTGATAACACCAGTTTAAATAACTATTTGCAAGTATTTCCAGTTTCCTGTTAGATATCTTTGTATCTAAGCCTTGAAAAAGGGTAGATAATATTTGTTATAACAAAATCAAGCTCCAGGAACTTAATTATAAATTTCTGAACTTGCTGTTCATGATATTTGAATTCTACCATGTTTGAGTTGGAGCAGATAAATCATTATGATATTAAGGAGGGTTTGTTTTTTGTTTTTTTGCTTGGCCCATTGTGTATTCCTACTGTGTATTCATGGACTTAAATTTAAAATCTAAGATGGAGTATGATAAGTGACACCCTGCACTCAATATTACACTGCAGATTGCTTTTGTGTAAAAATCTAACCAATATAAAAATCTTGCCTTAATTACGGTATTCACTTTCTGTCATACCTCTAAAGTCAAAACTCATTTTGTGGTCCCTGGACATCATCACTAATTCTTTTTTGTGCTTCCTTTTTGTTTGACAGGAAGTGATCTGATTATTTCCCATTACCTTAAAACATTTGATTTTCTATCAATATTTGTGAATGGCTCTCACTTCATAGAATTTTGAGAAAGGAAACCAGGAAATGACTCAATCATTAAATCTAATAAAGTACCATATGGTAGAGAACTAAATTGTAATCCAATATTGTGCATTAAGGAAATTTGATGCAACATATCTCTAGCATACTGCACTGGGATTTAATTATATGAATCTGTTAAAAATAACATTGCTGTTATGGCCACTTTTTTCTAGTATGTCAAGAAAAACAATATCCTCTGCTATATAAGGAGCTACTCAAACAGAAACTAAAATGAAAATTGGCCCTTCAATAAGGAATGACATAGATGATGTCCACATGAAATTATATATCAATGTCCCAACAAAAGGACATAAAGCATATGCTTTAAGTACTTAGACAAGACAATATAATTGCTAGTTAAATTCCATTTTAAAACTATAAACATATATTTGTGAATTGCTTTTCACCAATTGGACATCTCCACCTGCTTATATTTTTGAAGTGAGGACTCCCAAGATAAATTCTCAGTTTCTTTATGGAAATATTATAAGATGGATTCTTTAGCATGGTTGTGGTATTGATGCAATGGGAAACATTATTCCCAGAGACAAGATGGAAAAATGTTTTTAATGGAATTGTTCATGAGAAGTACAGATTATTTTTTTGCACCTGGTAATATGAAATGAATGTATGCTTACACAAGAGTTCCTTGACCTTTATTCCAACAAATCTCTCACAATCTGGAATGGATGTTTATGGTAATGTTATGCTGCTGCCCTGGCTTCTGGCACCATTTAGTTACTTCAGGGACTATTTCCCTCTGGTCAGATTGCCTTCTCTTTAAATGTCTTCTGGTGCTGTCTGCTTAAAACATCAATGTCTGCTTTGCAACATAATGCTTCTTGCTTCCCTTTGACAGCTTTCAGATTTTCTACCAACAAGGTTTTCACTTCAGAGCTTTATTCCCTTCTTAACCTATTGCCAAATGTCCATTGTAAAAAACTGTCAGTCTAAAATCTCTCCCCATAGCAACCATAACTAAAGCTGTTGTCAAGACCTAAGCCAAATATCAGTTTTAAAAAAATTTTTTAAGGCAAACATTTTGCCTATTTCACTACATTATAGCCTGGGATAGACTATACAAAAAATACTGTGAAATGTAAAGTGGCAACTATAAATATTGTGTTCTTTTGGAGTTCTGCTTTTGATTCAATGTAATGATCTGGGTCTCACGTTATAAAGGAAATTCCTGTTTGTTTAAGCTATTTAATTAGTCCCACTGGAATTCATTACATAGCCTCACCAAAATAAATTAATTCAGATGGAAAAATTGATAGGGATAAAAAGGAATGAAATTTCAACGCGACACATAATAACATAAACAAGTTAGGCTGATGTCTCATACATGCACACCAGTGGTGGGTTTCAAATTTTTTTGGAACCTCTTCTGTAGGTGTGGCCTGCTTTCCGGGTCCACTGGTGGAACCTCTTCTAACCAGTTCGGTAGATTTGACGAACCGGTTCTACCGAACTGGTGCAAACTGGTAGGAACCCACCTCTGATGCACACTCATAAATCACAGGCATTCCTTGATTTTAGTTCACAGTTGCAGACTGAATAAAAGGTTGATTCAGAGCAAATTCAGATTATGGATGAATGTTCTGTGACCCACGGTTTCTAGCTATCCAATGATTAATATTGGAAACTCAGAAATGGTCTGCCATTTGTTAAACCAGATAGATTAAAATTTGTAGGCCAGAAGCATGCAGAGTTTTCAGAGGCAGAAATTTCCAAACTCTGATTTTAAAACAATAATTTTGTCTGGATAAAATTTGATGGCATCAATAGGCAATATCAGTTATCTCTAAATTGAGAAACAGATAAATATACTTCACTTAAAGTACTGTGATTGCATCCTAGAATATGCTGATCTTCAAATATAAATCTTTAGGAAGAGGACTTTGCTGAAGCAAAACTGAAGTGTCCCTATAGATTGTAGAATAAAGAGCAGAGCAGCTGTGTTCTTTGCTTAGTTTGTGGAAAGTAGTTTATGCTCACAGGCAGATATTGTTTCCTTCAAGGTTAAATCATATTTTCTCTATGTTAGGTCCATCAGCATTTGCAGCGGACGTTTAATAGCAATAGCAATAGTACTTATATACTGCTTCATAGGGCTTTACAGACCTCTCTAAGCGGTTTACAGAGTTGTCCCCAACAATCTGGATCTTCATTTTACTATCCTCAGAAGAATGGAAGGTTTAGTTAACCTTCAGTTCAGGATCGAACTCCTGGCAGCGGACAGAGTTAGCTTGCAATACTGCATTCTAACCGTTGAACCACCACAGCTCTTTAAAAATGCAGGATGGTAGCCATAGAGCATAATTGGGTCCCATTTCTTTACAAGTGTCAGTCTTATATAAAAATGGGCTTTAATCACACCCCAGAATGATTGTCTTGCCTTTTTTGACACACACTCCTTGGATGCTAGTGGTTGAATCCACTCAGATACACGGTTGAAATATACTGAAACAATGTGGCTGGTTTAAGTTCAGCTTTGAAACAGGGCAAAGGTAGCTATTCTGGTTTATAAACCATAATTTATGGTCACCGTAGGCAACTTAAAGCCCTATCACCCCCCCTCTCTCTCACACACACAACACAACACACACACACACACCCTCTTGTCCTATTTTATTAGACAGCTTTTAAGAGCTGGCTGTGGTTTCTCAGCTTTTTGAGGATGGCAGTAGTTTGGATTGCCTTAAAATTGAGAGGAAATCACGATAGTGTGGAAATGCTGCAGGAGATAATATAAGAAATGCATATCGTCAAGGAGTTCTAGTCCAGTTTTCATTTTAAACATGATATTGCAGCAAAAAAATGCCTACCTTGGATTTAATAAATCCATCTGAGATGAAGTAGGCAAATGATACACTAGTAATATTAATAATATTTGAAGATGAGATCTCACCATGCTCTTCAGTAGATGCCCCCAATTGCCTTTTATGCAATACTGTGAATCATTCTATTGTTCAATATTCGCCAACTACAATTCTCATATGTTGAATACCCACTTGGGGTAAAATAAAAGCAGGAAAATACTTCCACTGAACTGCAGTTGTTTCAGTGTGTATTGTCAAATATAAAGGACACATGGCATCAATGTGATTATATTATTCAAGAAGAGTTTCTAACAAAGAAAATTATGCTGGATTGCTAGGTCCAGTGGTACTTTAAAATCCAATATATATCAATTAGTTAGAAGCCAGACAAATCTGGCTTAGTGGTTAAGGAGCTGGACGAGAAACCAAAGATTGTTAGTCCTAGGTCTTCCTTAGGCACACAAACCAGATGGTCTTTGGACCAGTCTCTCTCTCCCAATCCCAATCCATTTTACAAGAAAAATAGGAGTCAGGATCATTTTGCATGTCATCTGGAGTCCTACAAAATAAGGATGGTATATCAACCTACTCATAAATTAATTGAATACTATCTAAGACTACAGTTCTAAAATCCCTTTTCCCTATTTAAGATATGTTCTTAAAAACATTAGATGCTCTACCGTAAATCCTCCTACTGTTAAGCTGGATCTTCCAAGAGTGGTCCTGCAAATTAACCTAATGAGTAGATCCATGTCTTTGGCTCAATCTAGATTCTAGAAGGTATTAAGGGAGTTATGTGCAATGTGTAGAATAGTGTACGCTAGGGGTGTCAAACTCAAGGCCTGGGGGCCAGATCTGTCCCACGGGGTGCTTAGATCTGACCTGGAGGGCCACCCTGGAAACAGCCCATTTTTGCTGACAGAGGACTCGGACCACCGCAGGCACCCCTGACATGAGAACATAATCAGTAAATAGTGTTTTAATTTCAATTTTACTAATATATTGTACAAACTAACTTTTTTTAAAAAATAATTCTTGACAATTTTTAACATTATTCATATGCCCTCAGTAGCTTTTGTTTGCTATATTATAACTCTTTCATCTCAGATAGAGAGTGAATTACTTAAAATTCCAAATGTTTTATGCAAACTTCTAAAACAGCAGATTTTGCAATTCATGAAAATGCTTCTTTCCCAATGACTGTAACTGGATCCAATTCAGTTCTGCACCTGAATAGAACTGCAGTGACAGCAGAAGAGGTTGTTGTATTGTTTAGTTTAATATTATGTATATTTTTCTGTCTCCAAAACTGCTGTTTTAAAACAAGACTGAATAATTGATATATGCTTGATGCCTAAAAAAGAAGCTCATGTTTTAAAAGGAAATCTCTGCTACTACCACAATATACATTTCAGGTTTTGGGGACTAATATAGATATATTCAAATGGTACACATATTCAGAAATAAATGTCATTTGTATTTAGAATGAATACATTGTAAAATATATGCCATTAACTATAGAATATAGTTTTGTATGAAAACTTCAAACAAAAGTTTAAAATGGAAAATGAAACTTGACATTTATCTTCCCATAGACTACTGCAGGAGTTTCAAACTGGCAGCCTATAGGCTGGATGTGTTACATGCAGGCCATGCCCACCCCATCCCCATGAAGGGGAAAAACACCATGATGGCAACATGACGCCTTGAGTTTGACACCCGTGGACTAGTGTAATACATAGAATAACTTAATTGGTACAATATCCTAATTCAAAAGGCAGAATAGGCTTAATTTAATGTTCAAATTCAAACCATTAACTGTGACTAAAAATTGGTGTCAAAGCTACATATGTTTTCTGAACTCTAGGGAATTGTCTAATTGACTCCTTTGGTCCTCCAGTTATAGATCAGAAAAGAAGTGGTCATAAAATGAATGCATTCTATTTGCACACTCTCCCATATGCTTCAATGGGATAATTTTAGAATAGCAAAGAGTTCCACTAGAAAAGCAGCAAACCTTGGTGAAAGGAGGAGAAATTGTTATAGAATTTGAACAAAAAACAGGATTACTCCAAAAATATTGAAGAAGAAAAAAGGTTACAGAACTAAGGAAGAACTTACCTGAATCTCATAAAAAATATGGTTGAAATTAAAGGTAGAATAGAAGAAAGATTTGCCAAGATGAAAGAGAAAAAGAGAGAAGAAAACAACCAAACAATCTGTAAATCGATAGAAGTAAAAGAAGATAAAGTGGAAATTCTAGAATCAAGACATAAATAATAAGCAGAAATGAGCTCTAACTGAATGAAAATGAAATCAAGCTACTAGCACATAACAACAAGATGATCAACTGCTTTTTAATTATTTCTTGAGGAAAAAGTTAGTTGCTGTTCAGCATCTGGTGGGAAAGAGTTTTGATATTTCAGGAAATATTTTAAAGGATATGACCAGCATTGGAAGTGGTTTTATAGCTGTCAAGTCAATCAAGGAGGCAAAAGGCTAGTACAGTGAAGAAGATATTTTAGTATGTGGTTGTATGAAGAAGTTGAACTGCAGGTTAGGGACTGAAAATAAACAAGCCAATATTGTATGCACAGATATTGTACACAGTTGTATATCATTGTGGTTACTGCATTTAAAAAAAGCTTGAAAGCTTGTCAAAGGAGACAATCAAAATATCCAGTGGCCTTGCCTATCTTTATTATGAGAAAAAGAATGGTTGGGACACTTTAGCTTAGGAAACAAGATGTCTAAGGGGTAACATAACATGATTGAAATGTATAAACATATGTGTCATGGATAAGCTGTACAGAGAAAATATTTTCTTCCAGGGGCCATCCAGTGAAATTTATTGGAAGATTTAAAACAGAAAAAGGAAGCATTTCTTCATGTAGCACATAGTTAACTATGCAGCTTATTACAATGGTTGATGGACACTTACTAGCCTCATTTTAAAAGGGATATGGAGGACAAAGGTAACAAGGAATATTGGTCATTTAAAATTCAGTGGTGTTTCCAGGTTCAATTTAAGGTATCTGAAGAGCAGTTACCGGTGAACAATAATGGGAGATGATACTTCTTTCCTGTTTATAGATACACCAAAGGTGGTTGGTCCCTGTGAGAAACAACATGCTGAATTAAAATCAGTCTTGGACTGATCCAGCAGGGTTAAGGTTATGTCTGAAAGTGTTGTATACCTGGAATAATAATCTTGATTTTTATAATGAGTTTATGAAGAATACAAATGAATTGGAGTGCCAGGTAGAAAGAGCTTAAAACAACCTGCTGTATGATAAATTGTCTGAAATAATAGCTTAAATTGACTTTGCTCCATTTGAAGAAAATACGAGCACCTATTGTGAGCTGATATGAAAAGAAAATGCTGTAAGATTCCCATTATGTCTCTGGAATGTTGCATTCTAGTTGTCATACCTAACAAGATTTATATTTTAGCTTAGTAGCTGAATCATCAGTGTTAAATGCTGGCATGAAGGAATATGATGTAGAGTAGAAAAATGTATTAATAAACTGGTGGCTATGAAACTACTGAAGAAAGAGCTACTAGAACTGGGGAAAAATATCCCCATGCTTCTTTTCAAAAGCAGTATAGATAAAAGATACTGGAAATCTAGATCTAATGCAAAATGAAGATACTTTTAATCATTTGATTCTCAGCAGAGTTAAATTATTGCTCAAGTTTAAACAAACACATAGTAATACCAATAGCACTTTGAATTGTATACAGCTCCATAGTGCTTTACAGCACTTTCTGGATGATTCACAATGTCAGTATATTGCTCCCAACAATTTGGGGCCTGATTTTACCAACCTGGGAGGATGGAAACCTGAGTCAACCTAGAGCCAATCAGGATCAAATACAGGCTGTGGCAGAGTTAGCCTGCAATACTGCAACCACTGTGGCATCAGGGCTCACAAACAAGCTAACAAACAAATGCATGTTCTCCAAATCCATTTATCCAAAAAATCATCATAATTTTGACTAAAAGCTTGCAAAGAAAGTCTTGTTCTCAATGATGATTATCAATCAATTCTTAAAAATAAAAATTAAGTCCTTTTCATAGGCTTTTTTTTACTACACCATTCACAGACTGCATTTACTAGAGTTCTGCAATGTCTTGAATTTGTTTTTTTGAAGATCTTTTAGAGGGTGTAGAAGTGTGAATATAGGATCTGTCTTTTCCTGGAATCATACAGCTGCGACAATATTTTGTCTGTTTTTCTCAAGTTTTTCCTCATTTCATTTCCTCCATAGAATTAGTTTATTCAAGGACTCACTTAAGTTTACTTTTCTTCCCTTCTCAGTCTCAAATCAGCAGTAAAACACCCCACTGGTTTTTAAGGTATCTTTTTCACCCATTTAAATTCATTTCCTTCCCTTCTTATCAGCCAGTTCTGAAGATTGCATTTGTTCAGTCCTCAAAGAAAGACAATTTTCAAAGTACTTGTGTTTACAGGAACCAAACAGATTGTGAAGTGTCTGAGAATGAAGACATAGCAAGATCTTTCTGTCACTTGTTCTGGCAAAAACAATGGGTTTTTTCCCCTCTCTAGTTCCTGGATGATTTTAGGTTCAGATGAATGTGGCAGAAACACTCAAAAAACAAGATGAAAAATTGAATGAATGAATTGGTCAGCTTAAAGGCAATGAATTTGCATAATCATACAACATTGTGATATTTTCTGCCACAGAGATGGACAAACATATTGACATGAGCTTCAGAATAATCACAGAAGGAAGGAGTAATGCTGTGTTAATTTGGATGTGTATTATGCTGCAGGCTCTATCTGTATATTATCTGCACTACAGACTTGGATAAGAAAGAATCTTTGGAAAAAGATTATCTAAGGCCACCAGAAATAATAAATAATACGCAACACTTGAAATTTTAAAGCAATTTTGTAAACAATTGAGCTAATCCATTCAACAAACATATAAAAAAGAAAAGTATGATGTGTATATAAGCACAGAAAACACACAGCATCACCACATATAATGTTTGTGCATCATTATAATTGTTTTTAGTGACATTTAGAGCCACATTTGGTATTGTGTAAGAGCAGCTGAGATTACTAATCACTTGCAATAGTGCTTACTTGCAGAAAAGGTAAGGAGAAGATATATTAAATGGCAGTCCTTGAACAACCTTGTGACTGCAAGCTATCATGTCCAGACTTGAAATGTTGGCACTAAAATTCAGAGTTCATCATAAGATTTCGGTAAGCTTTTAAAGGAATATAGCAATATTTTGGGAAAACATGTGAAAACTATGGCCTGTTTATTTAGCGTATGGCATCTCACACATGGACTAGCAACACACATCATCATTTCACTAGATTAGTGATAGACAATGAAATATAAATGTTAAAAAAATCTATGTTCAAATTCCAGTGTCTAGACCATCTAATCATCGAAGTGCAGCATTGTTCATATTAAAAATACCAGATACTGGGCCAGAATATGCCCTCAGCTTACAGCTCATCACAATGTGATCTACAGTTTGACATGGCATTCCACAGTCACACAGAGAGGAGGATACTATGCTCATTTATACAGAAAGTCTCTGCAGACACTGTATGCAGTGTAAATCCTATTCAGGATTGACCATTGCTGATGTAGTAGTTCAAAGCCTGGCACCTTTTTTGTGGAGTCATTTGTATGTCTTTCTATGTCTGGGTATTTGGCTTGATCTAACCTCCAGGTTAGTGCAGGAAATGTCAATAAGGTTCATTGACTTCAATTCCTATAGCATCTGTAATACCAATCTTTAGGGTTATTTATGTTTCCAGTGGATGCTGTGCTTCAATAATAGTTCAAATAAAGCCTCCATATCAACTGTTGAAGAAAAGAAATGCAACTGTGTTGTTTCTAAGAGTTAAAAAAGGATGATGTTGGTTCACTTTATTTCCTAATAGCCTCCATCATCTCATGAAACAACTACCTGAGGCTGCAGTGATGAGCAATTCTTTTGTTGAACTCTTATTTTCTCTTTGATTCAAGAAAGTGAATTTCAGGGATCCATTAGGCAGGTGTATCAAACACACCTTTAGTAGTGTAGTTAGTATTTGTGGTGGTTAAGTAGACTTATAGAAAGCAATAGCAATAAATGGTAATGCGTGTTGCTTCATTTATTTTCAAAAGCCAGGCAGCCTACAAGAGATCTACTTGCTTAGTCTGCAGATTGACTCTTTAAAATTATTCCATTCTACAACATTTATATATTCTCCCAATTAAAAATACATCAAAATTCTGATCCAGTAGTATCACTCAATGGTCATTCAGTGATTGACTTCTCTGGAAGTTCCACAGAAGATAGTCTGGACATCTACATTTTTTGTGTTACCTGGGAAAGCTGCACTAACAAATACTGAATTGAGTGGGATTTTTGTTTTGGTTTTGACAGAAACCCTGGAAAACACTGATCTGTGGATCAAATATATCTCATGAGCAATGTTCCCTCTAATTTTTTTTCAGTGTGAGCAGAAAAGTATAGTGTTTGAGCGGCATATTTTTATGCCTGAGCACCTGAATTTTTTTTCACAGATGTCACCTAAGACAACAACGAAATCAATATTATTTGAAACTCAAAGTTATGTTTATTCAAGGTACCCACTTAATTAAAAGTGTTATATAATATCAGTATCACTTAACAACGCTCCTGCTTAGCAACCAAAATGTTGGCTCAGAAACTCTGGCATTGAAGCATGCAAGTCTTAAAGCTGTCAAGTTACAAGACCCTTGCACCCCTAACCCTTTAGAAAAAAACTCCCAGGGGTCTTCAAACCTGACAGCTTTAAGACTTATGGACTTCAACTCCCAGAATTCCTCCTCCAGTCATGTTGGCTCAGAAACTCTGGTATTGAAGCATGCGAGTGTTAAAGCTGTCAAGTTACAAGACCCTCACACCCCTAACCCTTTAGAACCCCCCCCCAGGGGTCTTCAAACCTGACAGCTTTAAAACTTGTGGACTTTAACTCCCAGAATTCCTCCTCCAGTCACATTGGCTCAGAAACTCTGGCATTGAAGCATGCAAGTTTTATCATCTGAAAAGCAGAATCAGGATTTCCTAACCACTCAAATAATAAGCAAGCTATATTAAGCAATCCTTCCCACTGTACATTTTAAAATCGTAACAAATTCCACTTAATTCACTTATCTGCAAGAATCCTCCTAATCAGAAAGGGGCCAGTTGCTTACAGGGAAGCCACTGGATCTCCTCTCCCTTGCCCAGCCCTGCAGAAGCTAAAAGGTTTTTATTGACTTGCAACAGCCACAAGCATTATGGAATGAGGGATGAAACCTTTCTGGGCCAACCAGTCACTGGATTACAAACTTCCTGTTCCTTATTTACTTTCCTGTGGTCAGGTGGAGAATTTCATTTAGAGAAGAAAGGGAATAACCCTTTCTGGCCCTCTTTCTGTAGCTCCTAGTAGTTGCATCTCTTGCTAAGCTAGGAGGAGCCGCCGCAAGGGCACCGCATTTACCTCTGCCGCTGCCTCATCCTCTGCCGTGCTTTTGAGAAGACATGAGGGCTTTTTTCCTGCTCCTGCCCCCTCCGCCGCCTTCCTATTGGCTCCAGCGGCTTCATTGCTCCTCAAAAGCAGTGCTGTTGGAGGAGGAGGAGGTGGCAGGGGCTTTGGGGGTTTATTTCAGCTGCAGCGCCGGGCACAAGCGGCTAGGATTGGCCGCCCACAAAGGACCTCCCCGGGCTTGCTTTGCTGAACACGGGGGCGACTGACACTAGTTTGAGCGGCTGTGGCCGGCACAAACTACCGTCAGTTGCTCCATGCTCATCAAAACAAGTCTGGGGAGGTCCTTTGCGGGCGGCCAGTTCTAGCCGCTTGCAAAGGACTTCCCCACGTTTGCTTTGACAGAAATCACTGTGCGGCAGTTAGAAACTGCTGCGTGGGGTTTTATTGCCACGTGCGCGGCCACGCAGCCACGCACCTTAGAGGGAACAGTGCTCATGAGCATTCCCTATTTAGACAATTGAAACCAAAGTGGAGTCATTCCATTTTTTTTTCACTGAAATTTCTCAAGGCAAAATAATGAAATTCATGGAGGAAGGGATACTAGCAAGTCAGGGATTTAATGGAAAATGAAAAATTATCTCTCTGGATGAGAGTACTGATACCTATCTCAATGTCAAACAAGTACATTTTTATTTTATGTAAACACAGAAATAATTTGTATTACTTATTTATAGTTATAGAAGTATGTTTCATTACTACATGTGGGTATAACAAGATCCAGAGATACTCTGAACAAATGAGGCTATCCGGTGTCTTCTGCCCTTAGCGATTGTGGTGACATGCAGGCAACAACGCATAAGTATACCTGTCCTTTGTGTCCTGATCAGTGCACACTTGAGGATGTGATGGCAGCAGTACAGAATGCAATGAATATTTCTAGTTTCTGGGTAAGAACTGTTTAATTTGCATATATTTTAATCTTGAATTTTATAGTTTAAATTTTATGGCTTATAGGGCAGTGGTCCCCAACCCATGGTCTGTGGACTGCCACTAGTCCAAGGCACACCAGTATCCAGGCCACACAAACAAATGACACCCCATCCAAGGATGCAGGCAGCACACAAACCCTTGTGCTCTGTGGTCCGGGGAAAAACCTTTTGCCTTCAGAATTCATCCCTGGTGCCCAAAAGGATGGGGGCTGTAGCTATATTATGCTTATTTTAATTGTGATGCTTCTGACACAGATAAATACAATTTATATATATTCACATCTATATCCTAGCCTTTTTGAGGTTTTGAATAGTGTAGAATTAGTTTTCTAAAATTGAGAAAAAAGAAACAGGAAAAAAAACAAATGTCGAGAATACATTGCATTTACTGGGAATTTCTTGGTAGAGAATACAAACCAACAGCAGATGTCTGTTATCTCAATAGTAGTCATAGAATGTATTCATTCTTACTTCCCAGAACCAAAATTTATAATGAAAAAGTCTTGGGTTTGGGTCAATTTAGTCTTACTGATTCAATAGGGCTTACATGACTTTATCTACACAAATTGATTCCAAAATAGTTTTCCTGCTTCAATGACTTCTACATAAATATTAGGAAACTAGTTTAATGTATTTGTGCAACTGTTGTAATTCATTATTGTGGAAAGTGGCCCCCAAAAGAGTTGGATACTTTGGGAAGTCCCAGTGCAAGGCTATTTTAATAGAGATATTGCACCACCACCATGACCCTGGATTTAAATTCTAATACAAGACTGAGGTGGTAATCAGCTGGTTCTGACCGGTTCTGGTGAAACAGTTGTGGAAATTTTAAGTAGTTCAGAGAACTGGCAAATACCACCTGTGGTTGGCCCTGCCCCATCTGTTCTCTGCCTCCCAAATCCCAGTTTTTTGGATGGATCTTCTTTTGTTGCCCTGCACAGGAGAACGGAGCTGGAAAGCAGGTTAGTGGAGTGGGGTGGGAATAGGGATTTTGCAGTATCCTTCCCCTGCCATGCTACCAAGCCATGCCCCCAGAACTGGTAGTAAAAAATTTGAATCCTACCACTAGTACAAGATGCATTTTAGAACTTGATTAATATCACAATACTGTCTATTTGGGGTGATGTTGCTCTTTTATTTTTGACTAGTCTCTAGTTTATTGCAGCAAAGCTGTGTTTTCCTTTAACATATTACAGCTTTATATGTTTTCAGTATACATATTTGTCTGCATCTGTTCAGTAGTTTGCAAAAAAAGAGAGAGATTTCTATGAATTAAATCCTGAGAAGATTGATTATAGTACATGGATATGTACAAACATAGATTCTGAACTGAAAAGTTAATGTGGCTGAATGCTAATATTGGGGACTGGGTTAACTATATTTCCCCCAGTGTGGTAGTTCCAAGAGCCACGGTGGTGCAGTGGTTAGAGTGCAGTACTGCAGGCTACTTCTACGGACTGCTGGCTGCCTGTAATTTGGCAGATCAAATCTCACCACGCTCAAGGTTGACTCAGCCTTCCATCCTTCCAAGGTGGGTGAAATGAAGACCCAAATTATTGGGGACAATGTGCTGATTCTGTAAACCACTTAGAAAGGGTTGTAAAGCACTGTAAAGTGATATATAAGTCTAAGTGCTATTGCTATTGCAACATTTAGAATATCAGACAGCATAGGTGGCAGCTCTCCAACACACCTGGATAACAGAACATTAGAGAAGGTTATACAAAACATAACTGGATTCTCATAGAAAGTGTCACAATAGAAAACAAAATGATTGATTGATTGATTGTAGGAAGATTTGTTGATTATGTACTATCAGGACAGTGGTTACTATTAGAGGCCACAAAGATATTTTTTTTTCTACAAGGATCTAGTTCCAACCAGAGGAATCTGGTTCCAATCTGGTTCTTCCAGCCTTCAGTGGTAATGGAGTCCATCTACCTTGCTGATGTAATGGAGTGCATCTACCTTGCTGCTGGTTTTCTCTTATCTGCTTCTCTCTGTTCTGCTCTGCTCTGCTTCCCTCTCATTCCCCCCTCTCCTTTTACCCATGTCCTTCCCTCTCTCCCCCGTTCCGTTTCCCAACATTATTGACCTCTCCAGAAAGCTAATGTGTCTGAAGTATAATAATTTGAACCTAGTAATTTATGCTTTGAATGTGAACTCTGGGTTGAATTGTTTAATGACACATATCTTCATTTTAATTCCTTGTGTGTCGAATCACACTACACCAATAAAGAATTCCTATTATATTCCTATTCCCATTCCCATTCCCATTCCCTATTCTATTCTATTCCATTATCTGTAATATTCCCAGGAGTCTTCTTCAACACCAAAGTTCAAAAGTGTCAATACCCTTTCTAGTCATTTCTTCAAATTCCAGACTATAGTTAAGAATAGATCTTTAAACTATGAAAAATGGAATAATATCTTGGTAAAGTTATTCATGACTATGCAAAAACTGGTTAGGCCTTAAGGCAATTCTAGAAAAATATATGCTATTTTTGATCTAATAGACTTGATGGTAGGGTAAATACAATTCATGATTTTAACTTGACTCATTTTCTAATGAAAATTTATGTAGCTGGTTTGTAGGTAATTTAGCTGCTTAGGTAGTCACAGTTTTAAATTTATACAGAACCAGCTATAACTTATGACAGTGTATTAGAAGACCTATTTTTGTAACTATATCAGCTATTTGGATATTACTAGTATTCTGGCTGAAATTGGTCATTATTGGTTAACTGTAAAAATGCAATTGTTATGCAATTGAGAAGTGCAGACTGTGAGAAAATATTGTAGATTGTGCTTTTTTTGCATGACAAATAGGGGATTCTGTTCATAGCACGTGCAAGATCCTTTTCTTTCTCATTCCAAATTCAACCGATTCATATTTAAAGCTAGCATAAACCTCCATCCTTCTTCAGAGCTTTTCAGGCTTATTTTGTTATTGCTAAGGCACTTATCCATAAATAGAAATGTGAAAATGAGTTATTTGTTTCTTTAGAGTATGCCATATCTGCCTTTTATTCATTCTCCAAAGCTGCAATCATCTGGGTCAGCATAATCATTTCCATGGCAACCATTGATGAAGATACATATCTTTTATCTTTCTGAAAAGACTAAAAAATATCCATGCAGGAAAAATGTTCTTACTCTGTTTTAAAGTTTGTTATCCAATCATCAAACATAAAAGTGAGATGAAGAAGCCATAGCACAATTAGGAGACAAATTATGCAGTTTGTGAGTATAGCACAATTAATTCAGCATTTGGTGGAGGCTTCTTTTTAATATCTAATGCAAAAACACTGCCCAGGAAAAAAGGAATGATTTGAAAAGGAGCACTTGGTGTGTATGTTTATTTTTTTTTTCCATACCTGCTGCACCTATTTGTTCTAACTGCATATTTTAAAATTGTTCTAAAGCTTCCAATGTTTTTACTTGCAGTCCATGGCTAATGTTACTTTTCCTTGGTAACAATTGAAGGAAGCTGGGAGGAGAATAGGAAAATTCTACAATGAGAGTCCAACATTTGGAATCACATATCTGCCTAAAGATTGAGATAACTTATTTTGTTATTGTTAAAGTCTGTATTTTCCTTTCATCTGCCATCATTTTAACAGAAATTTTACCATTTGATAATCATACTTTTATTTGCTGATGATTATGAGAAAATGACATTTGGAAAATGAGATTGAATAGTATTGTTCATCTTGAAAAGATTAAGGGTGACATACAGAACTTTAGCAAACCTGGATTATATCCTTTTATTTGTTGTGGCATTCTCATTGAATCACATCTGAGTATTGTGTATTGTGCTGAGTATTGTAACATGAGCAATGTTGTTCATGTAATGTCATCTTGATTGATATAGGTAGTTCAGTTTGATCAATTTATTTGGAAGTAACGTCTACATGGTTCAAAAAAATATTTATTCCCATAGAAATATGAATGGAATTGTTTGCTATTTCCATATTACCTTTGCTCCATCCACCTTCAAATAGTAGAATAAAGTAACTTTCTTCCAAACTGGAAGAGATGTTTTGCCTTATAGAATCTGTACCCTAAGAGAAAATGCAGCAATAATCCTTTTCTTTTAATGTAAAAGGTTTAAAAATATATAAATAACTGAGCTGTCAAGCTATAGGACATAAATAAGCCAATTAAAATTAATCTCACAGATAAATATTTTTAAAATCAATTACACTGTCTATTATGTCTGAATGGGTATTTTGAGAATGATGTTAAGTAGGATTTTAATAGCAAATCTTCAAAGGAGTGTTTAGATTTGATAAAGCATTGATTGAATCACCTCACTGAAACAGATTTGTAAATCAAGTGGGACCCACTTCTGGACAGGAAATCACATCAGATGGCTGCGAAGAACTTCACAATCACATTGAATGGCTTTCTCCTCTTCTGGAGTTGTTATAGATAATGTAGAATGTTGCTACTCCTGTTTATGTGAGAACCCTGGGTGAGGGTTGCATCGTTTGATAGGTTCTGTGGGAATGACCTGAGGAAATGACAGATAGGCAGATAACAAGGTGATAAAACTATCGAATGTGCCGAGTAGCAAGACTAACATTGCTTTAGGCTTCATTTGCTTTCTCACCTCTCAATGTCTTTACTGCAGCCAAACACAAGTTTTCACTTTAGCATTCCATCAGCACATGAGAGAAAGTATATTTCTGTGCTAGCCCTGTCAACACAAGTTATAGTTCAGCTCTGCTCTCAGCATTTAGAATACAAGCTCAGTGGTGATTATTCCACTATATAGTAGACTCCTGAACCAAATCTTACTTCCAAAACTTTAAGGAGTTTAAGTCTCTCAAGGAATGAATGGATGCCAGGGTAAAAATTCAGATGCAGTGGTCCAAACATTTACTGCATATTAAGAGCAGGGATGAGGAGATTATATTTAACCCTCTGTGCCTTGCACACCTCTGAGTTTTTGCTTCTGCTGTTTCTATAGACTAATGGGGTTTTGCCATCCACTTTGATCAGATGAATAATATTCATCTTCATCTTCTCTTTGTCTTTTTCCCATGGTGCTCTGGGCATCTCGTTTGGCATTTCATCTCCTCAGTTCCTCAGAAAACCAAGGTGCTTATCAGGATTGATACACAATGAGAGTCTACAGATCAGCATTTAGTCCAAGGCGTTTGTCATATGCTTGTTCCAAGTAGCACCCATCAGATTCTCAGGTGAAATTCCAAGTTTTGATTATTCCATTAATCACCTGGGGAAGACTGATCTAACAGGAACTATCCATTTCCTGTTTGTGTGTGTATGTGTGTGTGTGTTGGGGGAGGTAGAACCAGTAATCCAAAAAGCAATCAGAACGATCTGAACGTAGCCAAGGATTGATGTCCAGATGATATCACAATTGCTCAGAGACAAAACTGATCTAGGATGCAATTCTGGATATATGTTGTGCTCTCAATGATTTATGTCAGGTCCCCAGTTGCTACAGTGGTAATGAACTTCTGGGCGGTCCCAGAATGACACACTTGGAGCAGACTGAAGACTCCAAGAAATATAAACCTTGTACAGCACCAACTCTGTGACAGAATCTGAGAACTCAGGAAGTTACTGAATAACAGGAGGCCAATAGACCAATAACAAACTTGACTGCTCCCTAGAACCTAACTTCAACTGAAAGGACCCAAACTTGGTTATTTGCAGAGCAGAGTTCTGAAAGCCATTAAATTCTCCCCTGTCTATATTCCTTGTAAAGGAATGCAGGCTCCTGACTAGCAGTCCAATTTGTAATTGGACTGCTATCAATTTGTATTCTTTAAGTATTCTTTTCAATGACATGTTTGGCACTGAAATATTGTCTGACTTTCAAAGGTTTGTGTGGGCTTCTAACTATACCAAAAGCTACAGAAGGCCCCTTTTCTTTTTAAACAACTGCCTCACAAGCTTTCTCCTCAGTATTGCAGCATCTTGCTACAGAAAACATCAGAGCCTTTGAAAGAAGCAAACTACTGTTATTTTATAGGAATGTAAGAAAATAATAAAAGTTTATTGGAATACAGATAAGAGACCATGATACGTTGGATTTGTGATATTATGAAGAATTCAGCTGCCAAGTAAGATGGCGTCTTGACTTTTTCTTTCATTAAAAAATTATGAGAAAAATATATGTTCAATTCCATTATGAAGTGTAAAGCAATAATATAATATCTTTATTGTGCACCTTTACCAAAATGTGATAGAGATGAAAAAAGTTACCCAATTCAGTTCAATAATATTAATTCACAGCTTAACTTCCAAAACAGTTAGGTTATAGCTGCCTGCCTGCCTGCCTATAACTGTCTCCCTGTCTGTCTGTCTGTCTGTCTAACATACTTTCATAATTGAAATTAAAAAGCACATGCTGGGAAATACCAGCCTTAAAGCCAGAATAAAGTAACTAGATCCCGCACTAGCTCTTCTCGTCCAAAGGTCTTTAACTGTCTTTTCAATATCATCAAGCTTTCACAGAAATGAAGGAGGAAGTTCACTCCAAAGTCATCAGGCCAAGTCCGTGAAAGCCCAGAGACATTCTGCTCCTGGAATGAGGAACAGAAGGATGAGCCTGCTCAAAGGAAGAGAAGGGCTGTAAAGAGAAATAAGGGCAGACAAATATTGGAGATTTTGCGACTGGAGGGCTGTTATACAAGATCCAGTTGTTTGAAGACGCTACTTAAATTAGGAGCCTGTAAAGAGCCCTGTGAATAAATGGAAGAGTGTGGAAGCCCCTGGACAGCCTAAATATTACTGTTCTCAACTAGAATCAGGAAACAGAAATTAGGAATACTCACTAGAGAATAAATGCAGTAATCTAAGCAAGAAGCAACCAGAGCTCTTACCAATAAAGCCATGGTTTTGTTCATCAAAAACACCTAAATCCTATAAACAGATGAATGTTTGCAGCCTTTGTTGGAAAATCAATTAATAAACAGTGCAGCTGATGATCAGTTAAGACCCCAATCTGTGTATCGAGGTAATCAGGATAATTCAGGAGACTAGACACAATTGGAGAAAACACAATAGATAATGAGGCAGACATTTCAGCTAAAACAAGACATACACCATCATATCTAGCACAATTTTTGCTTTGACAAGTATATTTGTGGCAAAGTTGAGATGTAACTTTAATAATAAATTAGGAAAATGCAGGACTTCAATTGTAAAAAATACAACTTGTCTAATTCCAGTTATTTCAAGAGTTATTTATAGATATGGCTATTGTAGCTTTAAAAGTAAATTTCAAATCTTGAGATAGAAAGCTCATTGCCCTTAGCCTGATTCTAAGGTCAAATAAATAAGGAATAATTAGATGGCAAGGTATACTGTACGTGTTGTTTGTTTTCTAACACAGCAGTTCTATTGGTGCATGAAATAGTACTCCATAAATGAATGCTCCATAAAATTTTCATTTTGTGGCCATAACTTATCTGAAAAGTTTGCTTCAGTCAATGAAAGTTATCAAGACACAGCTGAATTTCATTCCAAGCATATTTCGAACATGAGAGAAAAAAAGTTATTATAATATAATACATTATTCAATATAAAATTGGAGGGTGTCGTAATTCTTTTGTTTTTATTTACTTTTTTCTGAGCATAAGAAAAGCAGGCAACACAGAATTACAGTGTTATTATTCCTGCTGAGCGAGAACAGATTGCATTCAGCTATGAGGATATTTCAGTTTTCATCACCGCTGCTAGTTTTTAATATATCCTGTCAAAAAGAAGCTAATTGAGCATTGCTGTAGGTGGAGGCAGAAGTACCTACATCCTTCTATGAGATCAAAATATTTGTTTTCTGTTATTTCCTGAAATGTTCACACTATCCATTGTCAATAATGTTCCAATTGACATGAAATTAGAGTAGTTTTAGAACATTCATTTAATGATTTAAATAATGTGACACAATGAATCTCCGGGAAGAGGTTGCAAATCTCCATTAAAATCCTTATTACCACCCATTCAGTGTACTTACTTTAAAATGTAATACCTATGTATAAAATTATCTTTTTATTATTTGGTTTAATTGCAGTATAAACACTGTAAATGGAAAAGCCCTTATCTTTGTCCATATGCACTTATGAAAATCCTTTGCAGTGATTAGGGGGCCACCTAGAACCTTTTGGAGGTGACAAAAGAGAAGGCGGCAGCTCAAAAATCTCATGCATTACGTCTTCATGTGGGGAGATAGGGACCACAAATCATTTACACTTCTAAGAATAAAGCTTCACATTTTCTTTAAAATAATATCACATGTTAAGATTATGTCTTAAATGTAGCTGGATTATCCTACATTTTATTTCAAATCATAACACAGAGATAATTTTGAAGAGCGATAACCTTGTTTAGGGAAAAAGCTCCTAGATATCAAATGAAAAAAGAACATTTCCCATGTACGTCAATGTTTTTCCATCTTTTCCCTTTAATTGTTTTGGCAGCAAGAATATCTGCCTGAATTTATCAGGCCTCCCTGGATTTTCCTTCTGCTTTGCTGATTCTGCTTGAGCTTAGACAGCGGATTCTTAGACTGGAAGAACATTATTACTGCCAAAGGGGTAATTAGGGCATATCCTGGGGGTAATGGAGCAATTTGTAATTGTTTGTTTATGAGTAAAAAAATCCTGTTTGGGGGATGCTTGTGTAATCCAACAAAGTCTGTTTTTCTTTTGTTTTGTTCGGTGAGGATGATGACATTATTAATGACATTATTGAAACATGGGGAAAGGGGTAATTGGGTAAAATAATATAAGAACCATTGGCTTAAACTGGTATTAATATCAGTTATGTCCATTTGGCCAAAAGCAGACTCTGAATGTTTGATTAAGCTTAAAATACAGATGTTGTTATTTCTGGTATGTATTAAACTTGTGAAGAGGTTTTTGAGAAGAAACAAAGGGAAAATGATAAATTAACTTCTGCAAACTATTTGAAAGGATTAAAGATTTTTAATTTGTTGCTATTTCTGCTAGCTCTTTATGAATTTTTCTGGACTGTATTAAAATGACCAAGCTTTAAAGATAAGAGATAAGATAGGAAAGAACAATTTTTTTGTTATATTTTTAAAGAAAAGGATAAGTTACTGTGTTAAAAGTAAAGGAATATGAAATGGACTTGATTAAGGTTAAAATATATATGTTTGCTATTTCTGATAACTTTTAATGGACTTTTGCTTATTAAGATTGAGTAATAAGACTTTATAATTTGTTTACTGATAAGAGATGAGAAATGAGGAGGAAACATCTTTCCTGAAGTATTAGAAAATGCAGTAAGGTACTGAAATTGTGCTCACCTTAATGAAGTGGAAAGTCATTTCTTAATACATTTTTTCTTAAATATTTTCTTTCTTTTTCCCCTTTTCTCTTTTTACCTACATTTTTTCCTGTGCCTTTCATCACTACACCAAAATGGCTGTCCTGTAAATTATGCCCTAATAATTTCCTTTCTTGACTATAGCAACAAAGTAGTCCTGAAACTTGAATTAATGCAAAATGTTGCTGCAAAGAGTATTTACCAGAATTGAGTGGCATATACTCAATTTCTTATGGGTCCCAAATTAAGCAGTTGGTATTAATTTATTAAGCTTCTTATGTCTGGAATCACAGAAACTGAAAGGATACTTGTTCATGTATGTTCCTTCTAATCTCCTTTTGAAGGACCTACTCTAGGTATCTCTAATGGTGAGGCCCAGCAAGTGGTTTCCCAGGGTTTCAGCATCCTGAGAATTGAGCTTTTTTAGTGGCAGCCCCTCGTTTTGGAATGAGGTAGGAATTGTGCCATTCTTATTAACATTTCAGGGCTAGGCAAAGATAAGTTCATTCTCCTAAATCTTCCAATAATATATTAATTTGGTTTTGATTTTCAGTAATTTTAACAGTAAACTGCTTCAAAATGGCTTTTCATGGGAGGTGAAAGCAACTATTTTAAGTAAATAAAAATGAAATTACAGCGATTCACCTACCAGTACTTCCCAGTCAGACTGTTGAGCCCCTCTGCAGCTGTGCTAGACCAACCAAGTAAGAACAATATAGGTTTCAGAGAGGGATCTTTAATGCTAGTCTGGGAAAATGCAGAATCTTGGAAATGTTAAGAGGAATTTTGCAGCCTTGCTTACAATAAGTTAATAAAGGCAAGTCCTTTGAATATTCTGAGATGTTTTCTCCATGTTCCTCCTCATCTCCAAGGGGTCATTTCTGAGATATACTGTTATCTGATTTGTCCACCATCTCTTCTTTCCCAGCTTCCCCACAATCTTTCACAAAGGCAGAAGTCGTCTTATGTTAATAATGGCTTCTGTCCACCCTTCCTTCCTTCCTAGGAAAAATGTTAGCGTTCATTGTCTAATTGAGGGGTTTTTTTCAACCTTGATAATTGTGAGGCTGGTTGTGGAATTCTGGGAGTTGAATTCCACCAATCTCATAATTGCTGGACATGAGAACCATTAGTTTAGTGGGTGCTCCAGTTATCAGTGGATTGGAAGTTTGAAAGAAAAGAAAAGAAAAGAAAGCCAATAACATTGCCAATAACATTGAAATAGCATAGAATCAAATATCCCATGTTGTTCTTTGTGTTCATGGGACAATATTTTGGAACTTGTGGTGTTGACTAGCCCCACTTTGGAACTCTTGCTACGTTTCCTCCTAATAGTGCCAAAGTTTTATGCAGTTCATAAGGGGACTTTATCTTGTTTGAGAACAATCTTGTGTTGGATCATCTTTTTAAAAAATCATGTTTAATATTTTAATGCATTTATATATGCTGGAATTTTCCAGAAGAAAACTTTCTCCCTTTTGTGCCCTGCTATGAATTGCTTTCATTTGCTCTAACTCATTTGCATTCTTATTCATACCTTCTCACAAATATAATATATAAATCAAACAACTTCATATTGTTTCAAACTTCAAGTGAAACATCCTGCCTCCTGGAGTCATGGGTGTTCCATACCAGATATTTTCAAACCCCGTGCAAAGAATTGGTTGTATGATCTATAAATTAATACATAACACCGGTAACAAGACAGAGATGTTTAGTATATGCTGTATATGTTAGTATTCCTGCCATGTATATATTTTTTTCATATTGAGTTTTAATTTATGTATTTATTTTTTTGAAAAAGGTAACTCCATCTGCTGCTGTCACAGAGATTAATTGCCTACGAAAAAGAATTTTTTAAATGTATGATAAGTGCCACTCCTTTCTCAGCTATCTTTAATAACTAGCAAATGTGTTAAAAATTTTTTGAAAAGCTGATGGTAAGGTGAATGACTTTTTCTTAAATGAATTGCATTTAAATGTCCCTCCCCCCTCCGCAAATATCTTTAAAAACAAATTGTGACAAATAGCAATCTGTTGTACATGACTCATTTGAAGACAAACTAGATTGCAATAGCCACAGTAAAATGATAATTGCTAAATTATTTCTTCCTCTGCAATGTCTAATAAAATAGACATAATGTTACATAATTTTTCTTTCTTCCCCCTCTTCTATCATTGATGGTCACATGTCAGATAACTTTTCTTAAGGACTATAAAAAGGAAGTCATTTTTT
Organism: Thamnophis elegans; assembly: GCF_009769535.1. Classification (NCBI taxonomy): domain Eukaryota; kingdom Metazoa; phylum Chordata; class Lepidosauria; order Squamata; family Natricidae; genus Thamnophis; species Thamnophis elegans. The sequence goes on from NC_045542.1 coordinate 110,258,263, forward strand.
AAAATTTACTTTAAAATGTTAAAAATTAGTGATATTCTTAGTTTAAAAGTCCTATAGAGATATTTCTATAGGCTAATGTTGTAAGTTAACTCACTTTACCTATATATGTTGTGGCCCAAGTAGTACTATCTAAACATGTTTCTAGTTTTTTTTCTGAATCTATTAAAGCATCATACCTAGGTACAGGTTGGACATCAGGAAAAAATTGTGGACTGTACAAACTGTCAACTTGTGGAAAAAGATGCCACATGACACAGTGAATGAACTTAAAGAGTTCCTCAAACAAAGGCTAAGTGGTTAGGGTTAAGTGTTTGGAAGCCATATATTTTCATTTGATGGCTCCAGCTGTTTTAATGGTGCTCGTGTTTGATCAGCCTCAGATAATTCCTGGCTTGATGTCTCCTGAAGCTGACATCCTGGAGTAACTTCAGAGTCAAGGTCTTGGGCCATGACAATCAGTGGGGCTTCACTTGTTGAGAAAAACTGACATCCTAAACACATTTCTGATTCATGTATGAATTGCTGTGAGTTTTGGGAAGGGGAACTGGAAGTAGAATTTGAAGCTGTCTTACACTTTTTTCCTGAGTGAATTGAATTTATTTACTTAATTATTTTTCACATTTTTCAACCATCAATCCCCCTCAGAGGAAGACTCTAGGCGTTATACACTAAAATATTAAAATAGCTTATAAAAATAAAAAATTACAAACTTAGAATGTAAAAGGACACAAGAATGATTAAAATCTGTTAAAAATTAATTGAAAATGTGAAGGAAGGGCTATCAGGGCACCACAGCTGTGTGCTGCTCTGAGCTTCCCACCCAAGGCTGCAGAGCCATGTTTTAACTCCTTTTCAGAAGACCAGGACAGTGGGGGGCCTTTCTCACTTCCAGGGGCAGGATATTCTACAGGGTGGGGAAAACAGCAGAGAAGGCTCTCTTCCTAGACCCCACCAGTATTTAACTGATGAGGTCCCATTGAAAAGAATGGGGTGTCCTCCAACTTCCCTGAGTCTTCACACCTGTGCTGTCCAAGCAGAAATTAGGTGTCCAATTCAGTCATTCCAGTCTATGGAGATGCCACATTATCAGCCCCACCACCACTGCAAAGATCCCGCAGAAGAAGAGCAGTCTGGACAACCATGGGATCTGGCAGGGTGAGAGCTTTTGCTGTGACCCAGCATAACAGATATTGCGCCCTTGCTGACCCTAATGGGGACACTAAAGAGACAGGTCAAGGTAGTTGTGATAATGATGACTCAAATAAGCAGGGGATCGTGGTCCAAAATGAAGAACTTACTTCAGAAAGGTGAAATGGGGAACCAGGTATCACACATCAGTCACACAAGAAGAGCAAGGTATGCAAAAAGAGAAGTCACCTTCTGGTTGGTTATTCAATCATAAGGGATGTAAATTTAGGAAAGGATATGAAAGTTTTAAAAGAGGTCAGGTGTCTGCCAGGTGCTACTGCCAGCAGAGACAAGAGGTGTATTCTTAAGATAGTCAAGAATGCAAGTAAGGTCTGTGATGTTGATGCTATTATACATCTTGGCACAAATGATCTGTCCCAAAAAGATGTACTTTCTGTGAAGAATGATTTCCAGAGCTTGAGGTATGAACTTAGTAGTATAGGTTGTAGGCTTATCTTTTCAGAGGTTTTACCAGTATATAAGGAACAAAAAGGGAAGGACCAGTGTGTAGCAGAGTTTAATGTGTGGCTAAAGGAGTGGTGTAAAGGGAAGGCTTTGGTTTTATTAGTCATGATGTCTGCAGCTGGTCCAAAGAAAAACTGTACAAAAGAGATGGTTTGCACCCATCCAAGAAAGGGACTGAGTTACTTGGCATTAAATTCACAGATTTTCTGGATAAACATTTAAACTAAATAGCGGGGACAGAGAATTAATGGATATAGAACATTTCTGTTCCCAGCAATCTAAAATTCATAGGGTTATCAGTACATGTAACACAGATGTTTGTGCAGATAAGATTATCACTCCTGCTGTCAAGCAATACCAAGCATTTAATAGTGAGTGCCATACCATGTGCATGAATCATACAAGTGGCAAGAAAATAGGGGCAGTCAGGCATAACACAGGTTATGTAGACAGTAAACACAGGGTCAATCAAAATGGACTCAAATGTCTATATACCAATGCACAGAGTATGAGGAATAAACAGGGCGAATTAGAAATTCAAGTAAAAGATATTGTTGCCATTACAGAAATTTGGTGGGATGAAACTGACAAATAAATACAGCTGGAAGGATTTAATTTATTTAAAAGAAATAGACCAAATAAAAGAGGAGGTGGAGTTGCACTATATATAAGAAATAATTACTTCTCTATAGAAATAGAGCACAACAATGATGAGAACTATCTTGAATGCATTTGGGTTAATATTAAAGGTTGGGGGGGGATGACATTGCCATAGGTCTATACTACAGGCCACCCAACCAAACAGAGGAAGTAGATGAACTTTTTGCTAGTCAGCTAACTAAGGTATGTAGGAAGCACACCACAATAGTAGTGGGGGATTTTAACTACCCTGACATCAACTGGGAAACAAACTCTGCACCAAGTGGAAGATCCAACAGGTTCCTAACAAACCTAGCAGACAACTTTGTTTCCCAAAAAAGTAGAGAAGGGAACAAGGGGATCAGCCATATTGGACCTAATTCTCACTAACAGAGAGGAAATGATAGAAGATGTTGAAGCCACAGGAACCCTGGGGACAAGTCACCATGCAATATTGGAATTCAACATTATGCAAACATAAATAGTAGAACAAAGTGAAACTAGAGTCTTGGACTTTAAGAGAGCAAATTTCAATAAACTTAGAGCTTGAGAAAAATTACATGGATGAGAATCCTCAAGGGGAAAACAACCCAAGAAGCTTGGGAAATTTTGAAAAATGAGATCACAAAAGCCCAGTCTAGCACAATACCAACGAAGAAGAAAAATAACAGCTCCCAAAAGAAACCAGCATGGCTGCGTAAAGAACTCTCTGACAAATTGAAAGACAAAAAAGATAAGTATAAAAAGTGGAAAGGGGGGGGACATAACTAAGGCAGAATATCAGCAAATAGCCCAAGCATGTAAAGATGAAGTGAGGAAAGCTAAGGCTCACAATGAAGAAAGGTTTGCCACAAAAGTAAAAATAACAAAAAAAGCTTCTTCCAACATGTTAAAAACAAGAGAACAGTTAAGGAAACAATTGGTCCATTGCTTGGAGAAAGTGGCAAGAAGGTGATAAGCAACAGGGAGAAAGCAGAACTATTTAACTCATATTTTGCATCTATCTTTACACAAAGGGATAAAACAGTCCAACCTATCAAAAAGAGCACCACAAAAATCAGATTAGGAACACAAATTGAAATGGGGAAGAAAATGGTAAGTGAGCACCTGTCTACCCTAGACGAGTTCAAATCACCAGGATCGGATGGATTACACCCCAGGGTACTGAAGGAACTGGCAGACGAGATCTCCGAACCACTGAACTATATCTTTCAGAGATCCTGGAACACCAGGGAACTACCAGAGGACTGAAAAAGAGATGAAGTGATTCCCATCTTCAAAAAAGGAAAAAAAACAGATCCAGGAAACTACAGACCTATCAGCCTGACCTCAATATCAGGAAAGATCCTGGAAAAAATAATCAAGCAACGAATTAGCGAACACCTAGAAGCAAACAAAGTAATAGCCAAAAGCCAACATGGGTTTGTCAAAAACAGATCATGCCAGACTAATCTTATTGCATTCTTTGACAAAGTGACAAAATTAGTGGACCAGAGAAATGCCATCAATATTGTTTACTTAGACTTCAGTAAGGCATTTGATAAGGTAGACCATAACCTACTATTAGATAAAGTTGAAAAATGTGGGTTGGACAGCATCACCACCAGATGGATTCGTAACTGGCTGACCAACCGCACTCAATGTGTAGTCTTCAATGGAACTGCATCTTCATGGAGGGAAGAATGTAGTGGAGTACCCCATGGCTCTACTTTGGGCCCAGTACTTTTCAACATCTTTTATAAATTATTTGGATGAGGGAATAAATGGGGAACTCATCAAATTTGCAGATGACACCAAGCTGGCAGGAATAGCCAACATTCCAGAAGATAGGCTAAAGATACAAAAGGATCTTGACAAATTTGAACATTGGGTACTATCTAATAAAATGAAATTCAATGGTGAAAAGAATAAGGTTCTACATTTAGGCAAGAAAAACGAAATGCACAGGTACAGTATAGGTGGTACCTTGCCTACAGCAGTAACTGTGAAAGAGATCTTGGAGTCCTAGTGGACAACCATTTAAATATGAGCGAGCAGTGTGCAGCAGCTACCAAAAAAGCCAACACAGTTCTAGGCTGCATAAACAGAGGGATAGAATCAAGATCACGTGAAATGTTAATACCACTTTATAATGCTTTGGTAAGGCCACACTTGGAATACTGCATTCAGTTTTGGTCACCACGATGTAGAAAAGATGTGGAGACTCTAGAAAGAGTGCAGAGAAGAGCAACAAAGATGATTAGGGAACTGGAGACTAAAACATGAAGAACGGTTGCAGGAACTGGGTATGTCTAGTTAAATAGAAAGAAGGACTAGGGGAGACATGATAGCAGTGTTCCAATATCTCAGGGGTTGCCACAATGAAGAGGGAGTCAAACTATTTTCCAAGGCACCTGAGGGTAGAACAAGAAGCAATGGGTGGAAACTAATCAAGGAGAGAAGCAACTTGGAACTGAGGAGAACAGTTAGAACGATTAATCAGTAGAACAGCTTGCCTCCAGAAGTTGTGAATGCCCCAACACTGGAAGTCTTTAAGAATATGTTGGATAGCCAGTTGTCTGGAATGGTATAGGGTTTCCTGCCTAGGCAGGGGGTTGGACTAAAAGACCTCCAGAGTCCCTTCCAACTCTGCTATTGTATTATTGTATTGTACCTCCGAGTTTTGGGTCGGCATTTGGGGCTCAGGACCTTGAACAGCACCCCGGAGTTTGGGGGAGCTGGTTGAAGTTTTTAAAGAGGATTCAGGTTAATGTCAGGGTTCCAAGTAACACTCTGAATGAAAGAGGATTCTGGGGCTTGAGATTCCTGAAAATTCCATTTTATTAGAGTTGTCATATTGGCACATCTGGGAAAACCCGAATCTGAAAGCTTCCAGGTTTTCCCCACCCAAATGAAAGTTCAAGTCCCTGCCCAGCACCCATGGACCATTTAATCAGGTGGTCCAATCAGGAACCATCCAAACAGGAGATGCCTCCCAATCACATCACTCAAGGTGCAGGGCAAGATGTCCTTGACTCTCTGAGAAAGGAATGTTACTTTGATTATATCTCTCACACTCCATATAATCCCCCCTTCCAATTTCCCACAGCATTAAATGTGGCAGGCCTGAATGCCCAATGCAAAAGATGACTTCCAGGCCTGACAAGAGAGTCTGCAGCTGATGAGGGTCCAAATAATACATTCAGGAATATAAACAAATGTTTTTTTCTAGACTTACAGATGTTTCTCCTAGTGCTTAAAAGACTGTTATTCATAATAAATTAGCAAAGTAATTAAAAATCACTGTATTTATACATTTATGTTTGTGAAACAAGGTCATATAGAAAAAATTGATTGTTTATGTGAAGCAGAATTAATTCAAGAGTAAAAGGATGACACTGTTGAGAAGCTAAAGCTTTTCAAAGGCAATTGCCGAGTCAGGCTACTTAACAAGTTTCTAACTTCGCTTTTTTGAAAAGACTTCAGTCTCTGAAAGATGATTATAGGAGAAAACAAAATGAGGAAATAGGAAAAAGGACAAAAAAATGATCTGAGGAGCAGGACATTTCTAAAGAACGTATCTCCAAAGAATATAGCAATTTCAAAAGAATTCTGAAAGTTTCCTCAGAATTCTTGATCCTGTTGGAATATCCCCCAGGTTTTAATCAATAGCCTTTGATGGTAAGCTTGACCTTCAAAGTTTCATTTTCATATGGAATACGTGAAACTATCTTGAAAAGATCCATTAGCACAATCTCTTTGTTTTTATGCTGATTTTTTTTATATTTTAAGCCTTATTCTTACAACCATATTCTACTTTTCTGAAAGAATACTCCTACTATATTTACACATGAAATTGCCTGATGTGGTTTTCACTGTATTTGCCATCTGGAGCATAGTAGAAACTCTGCTTGTGTGTGTTTGTGTCTTATACTTCCCTATCCTGATACGTTTCCTTGATGGCTGCTTTACTGGGCTTTTAAATAGTATTTACAAGTTGTTTGCTTTGGGTGGGGTTGTCAGTCAATTAGGTTTAATATCAAGTTTTTAAAAGTATCTTATATTCTTTGTATTGTATTTATTCAGTTTTTGATTATTAATTGTATTTTACATATCACGATCAACATCTTAGAAAACTTTGCTTTGCAACAAGGTTGACTCAGCCTTCCATCCTTCCGAGGTGGGTAAAATGAGTACCCAGATTGTTGGGGATAATATGCTGACTCTGTAAACTGTTTAGAGAGGGCTGGAAAGCACTGTTAAGCAGTATATAAGGGCTATTGCTGTTGCTATTTCAGGGAGGTTCAGGGAAGGGTGTGTGAAGGTGGAAGGGGCTGTGTAAGGTGCCACACTTGCCAGCAGGATGCACAAGGATGCAAATGGGTGTAGTGTGGGTCATAAAGAGTGCACACGGGTGCAAGGAGATGTGTAAGAAGCATGGATTAGAAAGAATGGGTGAGAGGTGTGCAGGGAAGCCAGCAGGGAATGTTAGAAATGTAAATCACATGATTGCTGGGTGCTCTAACTGGTCATAAGCACAAACTGAACCCCAAGCATAGGAATACCATTAGTTTCTCTTATAACAAGAAATATACAAGAAACTTACTTTCCAGCATCATACATTTCTTAGTGATGTGTTTAAGAACAAATATCTGCTTTGAATTGTCCATGTTCAATGTAAAACCACTTCATAAATTATGTTTGTTATCTCTTAGACCCTTTTAAATTAGATTTCTTCTAAACACCTTCTCAACTAATTAAATTAAGCTCCCTTGAGTCTTTGCATTCATTGTTGTTACACTTCCTTTTGTACAAAGCAACAATAGTACTCAAGCAAACATTAAGTGCAGATGTAGTTTTCAAACTCATTAAATAAGTAAGCAAGCTTCATTCATATTTAACATGTCTTCGGTTTTATTATCTACTTCTGTCTGACTATGTGTGAACATACAGTGTGAAGTTTCCGCTGTTCGCCCATGATACAGCATTTATTGTTTCATTTTCATTTTCTGAGGATGGGGCATACTAATGCTCATATAATATTAATTTCAATTCTATTTGCCAACAGTAAGATCCCTATATAAATCTATCCTGTACCTCTTCTAGTATTTTCTCACGTCAGTTTTATTCCAAGTCATTTCATTACTTTTAATTCATGTCACAAGGGCTTTTTTGATTTCTTAGAAGACAGTATAAAAACATCTCTTTTTTGTCTTGTTTTATTTTCACTTTTTCAAATCTAACTTTGCAAATGTAAATAAGTATATAATGTAAATACCTATGAACAACTAGGCAGGAAAATCAAAGAGCTAAGGACCATAGTTGATGTTCTCATCTGTACTCCAATGGAAAAATCAACATCCAATGGGCTTCAAATAAATTAACAATCGGTTCTCTGCCCTAATGATCAGCTGGATAGATGTGGTTGGGTGGTCATGTGACTGAGTGGGTATGGCCAACTTGATGCCACTCATGTCGGGGGGTGCTTAGCCTTGCTCGATTTCTCATGACCATGGGAATGCTCCTGCTTTAACCTAGGCTTCCCCAAAAAGCATGAGGCAGAGTCCTGGTTCCGACAAAACCCCTTTTATTAAATGAATGTGAATTCCTCTCATTCCCATTCAGCAAGGCCTGGCAAACAGTCTTTCAAAGGAATATTTATGACTACAGACCTTATCTATCTTGGAAAGCTGCCATGTAAATATTTTACAAATAGGGTGCTGTGCAAGGAAAGACTGGGCACAGAGTTTCTGAGATTCATGGACAGATCTTCACACTCCTGAAACAAATCTAACAATAGAATGAATGAATTGTTTCCTGCAAAAGCCGACTTCCCTTTCACTCCTCTTTTATTTCCTATGAGAGGGGCCAATTACCTTCCACCTGTGACCTTACTCCCAAGTCTACTTTGATTTCTGAGTTGTTCTTTTCTTCTTGCAGCTCTGCGTATGCGCATACTGGGAACAGGCTGTAGCTGTTCTTCTGCCTCACTGCTATCTAGCTCAGTAGGCACCTAATTACTGCCAGATGGCCTCCAACACAAAGCCCTTGTCCGAGCTTTCCCCAGCCTCCAGGACTGGCCCCTGCTCCTCCCCAACCTCCTCACTGTTCAACTCTTCTGCCAGCTTCACTGGCCACTGGTGGGCCACAACATCTGCAACAGTCGTAAGTGTGAAAAAGTCATAAAGACACTTTTTTTCAGTGCCATTGCAACTTCAAATGTTCACTAAATGAACGGTTGTAAGTCAAGGATTACCTGTACAAAAATACAAAAAGTTTCTTTGCTTGCAAAAAGCTGCTAAATACCACTTATTAGATTAGAAATAGGGGAATAAACATTGAAGATCAATGAGTCACAGCTATCATGGAAACCTAAACCATATTGTCTCAATATCTTCCTTTCCCTCAGCAAAACCTGCAACCCAGAGTTACAAATCAGGGTGCCAGAGCACATTGAAGAATTAAAATAGTTAAAATAAAAATTCTTGCTCATAAAGGGAAACCCTTTAGCAGAGAGCTCATTTAAGCCCTCCAGAAATTGGGTGGGCATGTTTGGGCTACAAAATGCCAAGCTAAAGAGACAAATTAACAAATTAACATCTTGAGTGATGGCTAATCCCATTCTCTCTTTGTTCAGACAGGGAAATTTTGCCTATGAATATAGCTATTTCTTTATCTCTAAAGTGCTGACATCTGCTATTAAGGAAGGTGGGGTCTCCTTTTTCCCTCTAAGAAAATATGTTTCTCCATTTTTCTCCAGGAAAATATATTCTTCTTTTTAATATTTCTCAAAATATTTCATTCTTCTTAGAGGGTGCTAAGTTTCTACAATTGGTGCCATGTTACTATCCCATATTATCATGAGAGCAAACTACAACAAACTAGAAGGAGGATCCACTTATTATCAGTGAGCAATCATGTAGTTGGCCATTCCGAAGCAATGCAAGAAACTCTTGTCCCAAAGGCGCTTTTTCAAGCGGCAAGTGGACTTTCTGGAACCCAAGAATGTCCAGTTGCCTCTTTAAAAAAGCACCTTTGGGACAACCATGATCTGGACTCCCCATAGACAAGAGACACCTGTGCTCAGTGAACTGACAAAGAACCCATTAGATCGATTTGCACCACTTAAAGATACCAGCTGGTCTTACTCACTTCGCAAGATACCCTAAGGTAATCATCCAGATTTAAGGAAAAATCACATTTAAAGGCAGTAAAAAAAATCAGAAAGCCAAGTTTGCATCCTGCCTCTCAGCCATTTCTTCAATGGCTACACCAATACTTCTGTAAATAGCTGTTCAATCCCCCAGGAATAAAAATACCACAAAAGACTCCAGGTGGGGCACTCCAGAGAAGCTCAGCTACAAACAAAGTCTGGGCATACTGCCAAGAACTATTAAGACTGTTAAAGGCAGTTTCTGAAAACACTTAAAGCACCAGGGGTGGCAATTAAGGTAAGGATTAGGCTAGAAATACAGGTACACTAAAATCTTTCCTTCCTGTGTTCCTTGCAGGATTAGGCCCAGAAAGTGGGAAAAGATTTCTTCCAACAACCGGTTCTTCCAACTGCTCAGAAAATTAACATTTGGTTCGGGAGAACCGGTGGGAGTTGGCAGGAACACACCACTGGGCACAGTCTCCTCCAATGGAGGAGTCTAGAAGTAAACTACTAGCTCTAGAGACAGTGCTGTAGCAAGAACTTTGGATTCCTAGACCATGGGTTACGTTACCTACAGGAAGGACTTCTGTCAGGGAATGGACTACATTTCCTACAAAGAACCAGGAAGAATATGTTTGAAAAACAATTGGCTTATTCAAAGGGCTTTAAACTAAAACTGAAAAGGGAGGAAGATGAATCTTTAGGAAACAGAAACTCCAAACATAAACCCCATAATAACTAACTGGACAACAAGGAAGGGAGTGGTGAGAAAGAAGGAGAACTCAGGTATAAAATAGAAAAATTAGGAAGCAAAGGCAAGATTGGCCAAAAAAGGGCCCAAATGCCTATAAAATTCAAAGTATGGGGAATGAACAGGATGAACTTGAAATCCTAGTACATGAGGGCAGGTATCTTATTGTTTCCCTCACTGAAATTGATATGCTGGAATCCATGATTTGAATGTGCTGCTAGAAGAACATACACTGTTCAAAAAACCTAGACTCAGCAAAAGAGGAGTAGTTGTATCATTATACCACTACAGAAATACACAGCACCATGACGAAAATCTTCTCAAACATATTTGAATGAAAATTAGAGGGAAAAGAAATGACATGGCTATAGGTGTATGCTATAGGCCACCCAATCAAGCAGAGAAGATAGATGAACATTTTGCTAACAACCACTACAGCAATGGGAGCTTTAACTAGCCTTTTTAAACTTCTTGATTAGGAGACATGAGTAATCTGTCTAGATGTAACTTAATTGGTTGCATCTAGCCAGCTAGATGCTAACCATCATACCAGTTATGTTGTATAAGACTCCATCTGGCCTTACCAGTTTAGCTTTTTTCTTCCCTATGGAAAAATCTGTATATGAAACCTACTCTCAGGTCCTACTTAGTAGCTTATTATAATTTACTATAATGAAGTGTGATTTGGTCTCTGACCTGTCTTCTTTCTTGTGAGTCACAAAGCAATATGCCGTCCAGGGAGCTATCACAATTCCATCCACTTGACTGAGGTTCCTTATTTAATTCATCAGCATTTGGTTATGTTTTTTTCAAAGTTTTTTTTTAAAATTTCAATTGAATTAGCAAAGCAAGTAATAAAATGGGGGGAAATCATTATTTGTAACTTCTGTATTTTTCCTCTAAATATATTGTACAATATATTATTCTCATGTTTGTAGCAATAATTCCCTTATACATGTTTTTTCATTCCTTCATTTCACCAAGTACCCTTTTTCATTAGCACAAATCCACATATTTCTGTGGCAATCTGAAGCATAATTCATTCCACTCCTTCCCAAGCTTTATTCATATCCCCTTTCCTTATTTTAACTTTTAACTTTCTTTAAGGAGAATCATCTATTTGTTTTTAATATATGTTTATTTTTTTTCTTTTTGCAGGCCTATTATTCTCAATTTTGTTTCAGTTATTGCTTTTTCTTCCATATTCATTACTAACACTTTCATATAATACACTCATCATACAGAGAAGCTCTTCTTATCTTTGTGTCCTCAGTAATAGTTTTTGATTAATTTTTAACCATATATATTATGTGCTCTAACAGGCTTGTGCTTGTTTTCAAAACAGACCATGTATTCAAAACATAACTTTTTCATAGCAGATATTCCCCAATTGTCGTTTTATTCATTCTCTGATCTCCAAATATTTTGGAGCTTCCCTTATTCCTAAACATCAATTAATGTGTTCAAACAGAATTATTTTTCTCATGCATTGATATACTTAGATATTATTAGGAGTGGGGAGAAAATAACATGCAATGTGATTATTTTTAGATTCACCAGCAACAATATAGATGACATAAATTCATAGCTTTTGAGGTCCATTTTAGTCCTTCGCTCATAATTAAACTCATACCTTTGCTTGCATGCATTTATTCATCATGCCCACTGTACAAGACAGCAATAGCACTTAGACTTTTACAGCCCTCTCTAAGCAGTTTACAGAGTCAGCATATTACCCCCAAGAATCTGGGTCTTCATTTTGCCCACCTCGGAAGGATGGAAGCCTGAGTCAACCTTCAGCTGGTGAGATTTGAACTGCTGAACTGCAACTAGCAGTCAGCTGACGTAGCTTGCAGTACTGCACTCTAACCACTGCACCACCTCAGCTCTGATCAGACCATTTATCTACAACTATTACATTCTTTCCCTTTGGAGTTAACTTATATATCACAAGTTGATTGGGTTTTTGACTTTATAATAATTAATGGATGCACACTACTCTTATTTGCATTGGAAATTTCTGGGCACTGGGGGATACCAATAAATGGGCCCATGAATCTTTACCACATTACCATGGTGGTGTAACATACTGTATAGATGACCCTGGAGAATGAGGGGAAGAGATGCTGCTTAGGAAACAATCAGACAAGATAAGGAGGATCCCCAGTGGCTTAAAAATCAGAGAAAGAAACTTAGTAGTGATCCACTTTAATTTGTTAAAAGTGGCAGTGGGAAGTTTGTACCTTCAGGCTTGTAAGATTCTATTAACGTAGCCTTACAATAAAGTAGAATTAGCTCATCTAGTCATGTTTCCTGCCTGGTTTGCCCAGGAGAGCTGACAGTTGGTTGTCTTTTCCCATAACTCTTTCTAGTAAGAGAAAGGAAAAAATGGAGTTGGTTACTAGTCAGTTATACTTATACAGCATGCCATAGTGATAAAAAAAATCAATGCTAGTCAATATGGGTCCATTTTGGCCAGTTGTTACAAATGTATTTTGAGGCAAAATTTAAATCCAGTCATGCTAATCTATATAAGCTAATATCTCTAACTGAAAGATATTTTTTCAAGTCAACATACCATCATGACAATTTGATTTCTTTCCCCTCTTTTTTTAGTTTGAAATGCTTCACTGCCTACCCAAGTAGCTTTGTCAGTCTGAGTGAGTTGGTTAGAGGAACCAAAGTGGTTTCCTTTCTCATCTAATCTGAATAGTCTTCTTAGGAGTGTAGGCATTTCAAACCAAAAAGAAAGAAAAGAAAAGTGCAATATGCCATGACTCAAGTTCCAGACAACTCTAGCTGGATGACTGAGAATCTTCATCAACCTACTATTGCTTGCAGCTCATCAATTATGAAGTATATATTCAAAATAGCAGAAAATATGATTTTCCAAGAACATGAAGCAAAATTGCTAAGTAAATGCTCTTAGAATAATTGTATTAGCAGACTTATGGTGTTTATGGTGTAGTGTTGCATTAGGTGTAGAACAACATTGTGTCTAGTTTCGGTAATAGGATGCCATGAGAATTGACATTGAAAATTGGAGGAAACTGGGATATAATCATATATTATTATCATCACAAATAGGTGAGCAAAACCAGCTTCCTAGCATAAGAAACTGGTCACCTCTATCTTCATATCCAAAAAACATTACCTTGACACAATGTTGTAAATCTCCGCAACACTTGTCAGTAATTACTGAGCCTATTGAAAGAAATCCACCAGTGGGACTGTCATATTTTTCTCTCCTCGGGTCATGATAAAATGTATCTTAATCCAAAGTCTCTTGCAGTTTCACAAGGAGGATGTTTTTGTAAAGTTAATGCTTGACATGTCACCTTGGAGGTGGCAAACACATTAACTTTATTGTTAAAGAAATTAAGCCCTTCTTCTTTCTAAAGTTCTGGCACAATGAAGCAAGCAATATAAATAGTTTTGGGAGAACTACCAGTATATCAGGCACACCATGTCAAAGTAACACAAAAAAAGAATCGCTTCTTGACAGCTGAATTTATTTATGGCTTCTGGTCATTTAAATTATCATTCAGTGCAGTCTGAAATCCCAAATCTTATTGCACCTCACAGCCATACTGAATTTCATTGGGGTGTGATGCAGTGAAGTCTAAGTGGAATAATAACTTTTGTAATCATTTGCAGAATAACATTGCAGCAAACTGCAGTCCTACTGTGTGCTAATGCCTTTTTTTTCCCCTTTACACTTATATTCTCCTTGAGAAACCCTTTTAAATACTTTCTGCTGTTACTTTTTCCAGTGGCCTTTGTGAAAGTGTATGTACAAATGGGGAGAGGGATGAAACAGGCCAATGATGGAATAATTGATTAGTTTTATATGTTTGTGCTTATTATTTTATTGTTGTCTACCACTTTAACTTTATTGTCCAAAAAGTACATGTTATTTAAATTGGGCAACAAAGAGTTTGCTTCATGGCTCATACCTTTGAGGGGGCTGACCTGAGGGACAGGCACAGTTGTAGCAGTTATCTTGCTTACCTGTGTAGAGAATATTGCTACCTTAGCAGCAGCAACAGCTGTAGCAACAGCAATGGTGCAAGACTGCCCAGAATCAAAAGAGAACTGCAATCTGAAGAGAAGCTAATGGCAACTGCTGTGGTTTTCAGGGGTGAATGCCAACATTAGAAAAAAAGCTTTGAGGGAAAGAAGAGCCCTTTCCAATCTCCCTCAGGTCTGCTGTAGGGGAAGAGAGAGGAAGAGGAAGAAGTAGGTGCTGGCTGCCATGACAGCAGCTAACACGGCAGCAACTGCTATCCGGGTACTTGTGATGGCATTTGGGAATAACTTTGAAAGACAGGAGGAAGACTCTGCAACCAAAGCAACTCTCTGATAAAAGGGAGAACACAAGTGGGGAGGAAACATGGGAAGCTTTTCAGAACGGGTCTTTTGGAAACTAAAAAGAGAGGAAGAAATACTTCAATACTTCAGACTAAGATTCTATTTAATGTTCCTCACAATAGTGTTGGTGTTCCTGGTTGTCCTTCTTGTCTGGACTATCTTGAAGAGCTAAGAATATTCTGGAAAGAATAAGTTCTTTCATTTGTTCTACATCAAGTTGATGACATACCAGGAGCACCCAGGGAGCTTAGCTTTAGCAGTGGAAATGACTTAGGTGTATTCCATATCCAGCCAGGTGGAAGCTGTGGTGGTGGGGGAGTAACAACTAATTCTTGAGAAGATGATCTAAACTGGGTAGATAACAGTTATCCAGGTGGGTAAACTATTATCAAAACCTTGGCTGCAGCTAATCATAAGCTCTCAGAACACTGTATATTCTTTGCTTTGTAACAAGTAAAAATTAAATGACTTTAATTTTTATTTAATTGAAATGTATTTTAAAACTTATAAGTTGAATGGGGATGATCTCAGCCACTCCTGTGTGCTGTCAGCATTACTCAATTTCTAATATTTAAAAAAAGTAGTGACAATTGTGTGGAAGTGTTCTAGGAAGATTTCTGTTTTAAGGAGTCCAGAAATCTGCCATGGTTGAGGATGCCAACTTGATATTTTTTAAAAAACCTCCTCCTTGCAGTTAACCCTGACAGTACTACAAATAAAGTTCTTGAAAACATATAATAAGCCTTTTCTGTTGCAGCACTCGTTATAAAATTCTATCTGGAAAATGAGACCATCACCATTATTTACATATTTTTTGGTAGACAAGAGGATCATTTTTATTTTACCTGACTTTCAAAGTTTCTTAAGTATGATACCGAATGATAATTTTGTCACGGGCTCTAGTGTTCTAATCTAGTTTAGTGTGCTACTAAGTGAAAGCTGGATGGTGTGACGATTTAATCGATTCAGAGCTGTCTTGGAAATTCTATTCCAAGTACACTCATCAATAATTACTCATCAAATTGATGAGAGGAATCTTCTACTTGATTAATAATTTTGAATAATATAATTCAAAACTATGATAGATCAGTAAATTGGATAAATGGCTGAAAGTAACTGAAAGCAGTACAGAAGTATTCTGGAAACAAATGTCATATATAAATACAGAATGGGGATAACAGGCTTGGTAAAAATTGGTAATAATTTGTATAAGAGGTAAAGATAGTGTTAATCAAATTTGCAAATATGATGTTATGTGAAATAGCTAATAGTATAGAAGCAGAAATTCAATTCATAATGATGACAGATTAGATAAAAGGCTGAAAGTAGCTGAATGAAGTGCAGTTATTCACTTAGGAAGCAAAAATCAGATATCAGTATATAGGTATAAGATGGGTATTTTGGGCTTGGAACAGAACAATGTCAGGTAAGTTGGCAATGGAATACGATTGTGGACATGCTGTGATGCTGCTGTAAAAATCAAAAGCAGTATTAGGCTATCTCACACAAATATAATCTTCAAGTGAAGGAAAGGAATGGTTCCATTCTAGCCTGCATTTGTCAGTCCCATCTATGTTTAGTGTACTATGTTTAGTTCTAAACTCGAAGGCACCACTCTTCAAGTTTATTTATTTAGAAAAAAAATAATATATTTACATAATGGCAACAAAGACTACCAGCAGACTAGGACCAGGAGTGGGTTTCAACCGGTTCGCGGTGGTCCCCGCGAACCGGTTGGTCGGCGAACCCGGAAGTAAGTAACTTCCAGGAACGGTGAAGGGCCCACCCGCCCGCCCGTGCTCCTTACCGGTCTTTGAAGGCTTCTGCGCTTCCACGCAGGCACATGGCACATACAGCGCCTGCGCGATTCTCCGTGAGCAGCTGGATGGCACATACAGCACCTGCGCGAGTCTCCGCAAGCAGCTGGAGCCGAACCGGTTGGAATGGGATTAGCAACCCACCCCTGACTAGGACCTGTGAAGAGAAATTGAAGGAGCAAATGTTTGGCTTTCAGAAAAGATGACTGGAAGGGAGAATATGAAAGGATGTTGAATAAACTCAAAACCTCATTCCAAAATACAGAATATAGCATAACACATTTGTTACTGGAAGGCAGGACAGGTAACTTCCTTATATTGAATGAAATAACTATGTGTCTGAGATGCTTTAATTTGGATTCCTGCATTGAAGAATCCTGGCCTTTTGCAATGATCTTTTCCAACACACTGATCCTATAATTGTGTAGGAATTACAGTATGATGGAAAAGTATAAAAACAGACAAAAGGTAAATGCGCTATGAAGTCAGAAGTAATCATAAAGTACTTTATACAGTGGGAAGCTTATTGTCAACCCCCGAGAAACAATGAGTGTTCAGCAGGTCATCTTGGGGTTGCCATTCAGGGGGAAAAAGCTTGGGAAATGTGAGTTTTTCCTTCACATGTAGATGCAAAGTTGTTCTGACCCCCCTCTTTGCTCGTTCACAAATGACAGTCAGACAGAACTTCAAAGGAAATATCTTTATCAGTCCTGGCTCAAGCCCAAAATAAACGTAGCTAAAGTCTCTGGCAAAAAGTTACACAGCAAATGCAAAAACAAAAAGTTCTTACAGCAAACCAGGTTTACAGAAAGCAAATCACTTATCCAAGTGCCTCTTTGAATCAGGTTTACAGAAAGCAAATCACTTATCCAAGTGCCTTTCACGAACAACGAACCACAACCGATGAACGACCTTGACTTCTGCAACTAAGGCGTGGCATCATCCGTCTTTTATCTGCAGAAGACAGATAACAGCTGCTCATTATTCCAGCATCCCGACTCAACTCACAGCAAGCTTCTGCTGAGTCACAACACAAAGTGAAGCTGCTAATTGATCACTGGAACTCAGGGAAAGGCTGGAGGAAAAGGTGGCTGGATTTCTGGTTTGTGGTGGACCCTGGAATGGGATGGAGAAGGGACTGGTGTATTTGAGCCAAGAACATATTAGTTCATTCAAAGGTGACGTAAGATCTGAGCTTGGGGAAGGATAATGTGGGAAACAGAATGAGAGCTGAAGGGTCCTGAGCCTTAGAATACAGTCAGCTGATGGCTACACATGAGCAAAGGAGAATTGGTTTGAGATAAAGGTAAAATGTATTACCAAAGGATTCTCCAAGAATCTGAAACAGATCTACTGCTATGTACTACATGTACAATGGATTACAGTCTTCTACAACTTCTACAACTACCTGTATAATCAGATTGTGAAGGTAAAAGCAATTTAGAAGAATGGAGAAGAAAAAAAACTAGAATTTGAAGAACTAGAGCCAGGAACAAGCCCAGAAACTATATGTTTTCTGAACTTAGGTTATCAAAGAAGTACAAAGCACTTAAAACTAAAAAAAAATATAAAGGTTTATAGGAACAATCAGGAACATAGTTTAAGATAGGGATAAGAGTGGCATTAACAGTTTAGGTTAGTAAAGTGAAAGAGAGACGTATATGTATCTCTAAAAATAGTAAATAGAATCCATTGAACATGAAGCTTCTACTTATTCTTTTGACCTGTCAGTGTCTGAATTATCCTAAATCAACCTTTTGATTCTTTGGCTGCTTTAATCATTTGCATTTGAGATTTTCAATAGTTGTTTCTCTCTGATTAGAAGAAATGATTCATTGCTTTTTTACATAGTACACTCACTCGTATGATTCTGTAACTATGGTAAACTGTCCTCTATTTTGTTCTTAGTAGAAAGAAAATACAAAGCATTCATTGTTATGCTTTCCTCATTCTATAAAGACAAAGCTTTCCCTTTTTCTTAAAGACGAAGTTATGTAAGCTAATACAAATAATTCTCTTGACATTAAAGACAACTCTAATGGTTCTATTTATACTATTGTATGTGAAATCATTTTGGGTTGCTTCAAAGGAAGTCTAATGCTCAGAGCTGCCAGCAATCTGGGTGACATTTCTTGACCCGGGAAGGCTACCGGGCTTGCATATTCCTTATATGAGAAGCAATTATCCATTTTGATAATGTAACCTTTAGCCAAATCAATAGAAGAGGACTTGGTCCCCATCCCAATGGTAGTTCCTATGCAACCATTTAAATCTATCTCACCACAGGAACACACACACACACACACACACACACACACACACACCAGAAGTGAATGTCATGCAAATGAAAATATATTGGGTAATAGGATATCCTCTATTTTTTTCCACCTCTTTGTGCCTTGATACTCTGCTCTGGATCTTTGGGGATTATGTGAGAGAGAAATCAATCATTTCCTGTTTCATCAGCACAGATTTCTTCCATTGATAGAATGTACCACTCAATTAGTTTCTCTGGATGTCTTAAAAATTTAACTCTATAAAAACAAGACAAAGTAGTGAGTAGGTTATTTTTGGTCTCCTAAAACCACAACAGAACCATATACTAATAATTTACTATACTTATTACTAAGTAATCATTTTGAAGTGGCAATGTTTGCAACTGTATTATAATTTAATTTTTAAATTGTTTTATGGTGGTTGACTGTCCAGAGTCACTTGCTTGATGTGAGTGGCTATAGAAATTGAATGAATGAAAAAAATAAAACAAGTGAAAGCAGAGAACATTAATATTTTGTGATCTGTACCATCAATGTTACATAGAGATACAGAGGTGACATTAGCAACTGGACAAAAAAAGGAGTCTTGCTAGCTCACTGTTTTGCTTGACTTTGTGAGCATCACTTGCATTAGGATGAGACAATTTGGAAACAGCAGCAGAACTATTCTTACCCCTGAGGATATCACATTGATAGCAATTCTTGAGAATGAAGTAGTCAAGTAACACCTGCATAAAAATAATTCATATATTTTCTCTGCTTTGAGAATTGTTAGAATTATCAATTCTACCACTTTTAAACTCATGCAAAATACAACGTCCTATTTTAGTAATATGCAGTTATCTACCCTGTATACACTACTATAATATGCAATAATACACACTTTTCTCCATGTTCACTCTTTCCATCATCTATAGTCCATAGAGAAACCTCTAGGACAGATTTCTGGATGGTGCAAAGTAAGAGAGAGGAAGACAATAAGTGTTGGATTAGCCTTTTATTAGCAAAATTAATACTTAGACTATGTTTCTGTACAACTGCAGCAATCTAGCCCTTCTCTTGTTCTGGCTCAAACTATCCTCAGTTGACCTCTTTAACATCTTCTACATGTAAAATGGGTGGAATTCAATATTTTAGAGTTGGATACTCTGTGGCATATGCCTGGTTGCTTGAGTTACTTTTTATATTGTTTATTTAAATATGTAACACAACCTACACTTCAACATTATAATAAACAGGAGTCAGTGAAATAAGTAAATTGTGAATTAAAGTATCTTTAAAACAAGTTTGTTAAACTTGGCAACTTTAAGAAGGGAGGATTTCAACTCTTGCTAGGGATTTTTGTGAGTTGAAGTCCACACCTCAAGTTTCTAAAGAAAATTAAAGGTTTCAAACCAAACCAGACACCCATGTTAGGGCTAAGACCTCTCCTACAATCTCCAAGTCTTCTCATGTTCTTATTAATAGATGTTGGTCCATGGAAAGCAAACTCAATACGGTTTATTACAAACTTGTGATAGACTTCTTTTCCAAGACGGTCCCCTTATTCTATGTTCAGTATTGTTGTCACAAATGAAATTGTGCCGTTGCTGTTCTTGAAACACATCAATTTCTTGAGTATGTCATCTCAGACCAACTCATAGTACAGCGAAACCCTTTTTGCCTCAGAGGCCTGGGGACACAATGAAATGATGCAACTCTGCACTTAAAAAATAAAAGCATTCAGCTAATTTAAAAAAGCTAGCTGGACGAGGAAAAGAAAATAGAAACTAAGAAAAATGTTTTTGCAATTTTTTTTAGATCTAAGCAGAACTCTTCATCACTCTGCTATTTTAATATTGATAGTGAAGGAAAGATCTTAGAAACTCTTAAAGATCAGACCAGTTAATGCCTCAGTTGTGAAGACATTTCCTCCTCTGTGGTGTGGGTGAAGTGCTGCTGTTTGCTAAAGAAATGGATCCATCTGAAACAGATAAAGGTGCATAAGAGAAAGGTTTTCAGACCATAGCAGAAAACATACCATGGGTCGAAATTGTGATAGGAACAGAGGTGGTATTCAGCTGGTTCAGACTGCTTCTGGGGTACAGGTAGCAGAAATTTTGAACAATTCAGAGAACTGGCAAATATCGCCTCTGGCTGCCCCCCCCCCCCAGCCCTGCTGTTGCCTATCCTATATTCCCTTGTTTTTTAGCAGAGCAGATTGCCATACCTCAGCTGAGCTAAAAAACAGCTCAGCTCACCAGTGCTGACCCCGGTCAGTCTTTGAGTGCTGTGTATGCGCACGAAGTGCTCTCTCATAGAACCGGTAGGAAAAGATTTGGAATCCCACCACTGGATAGGAAGGGAGTGAGTAAGAGGCTGGCACTGTCACATTCAAGAAATGATGGATATCTCCTTCTGATGATAGGGATAGATAAGTTTGAGTTCTACTTCAAATGAATTTTACATAAGGCTGCCTATTAAATTCCATAAAAGTTCTTATTTTTTTTTAACTTTACTTATGCCTTCCTTTCATATCAGATCTGCATATTTTATGGTGAACTTTTCTATAAATCCATTTGTTTTCAGAACATACTACTTCTAACACCTATTTCAATTTTTCCTAAAAGTCTTACATCAATAGGAATAATCCATTAAGTATGCAAGAACAATGTGGTGAACATTCATAGTGTCTTATGGTCCTGGAATTAAATTAGGGATCAAACAAGTCAGACTTCTTCCCCTTGTAAACTTACCAGAAAAACATGGTTGTCAACTATTTGAAGTTATCATGTCAGTGAAGAATGGCAGTCCACAAATTTAGCATTACTTGGGAAAAAGCCAGGTCTTTGGTGCTTTTTGGAAGGCCAGGAGGAAAGAGAACTCCTGAATTTGGGATTACAATGACAACTGGCCCAGATTGCCATTGCTAGGGAAATGTGATTATAAGATATCCTACTTTATGACCAATTGCTGCCGTAACTCAAGGACTACCTATGTTTCTGCATACAAAATGGTATGCTGTTGTGAGAGTCCTTGGCGGTTATAATTAATTAAAGAAGCCATTCTGACTCTGTTTTTCTACAAGTCTGGCTTTGGTTTTTTTAACCAACTTTTGTTATAGCAAATCTCTGCTGCTATGACACATATATAGTAGGCAGCCTGAATCTCAGCAGCTACTGGGAGCAACACATTTTTGCATTACACTTGGGCCCAGAGGTATTGAAGCTTGGGTGGCATAAACTTAAATAAATATTAATCTGTGTGAAATGCTAAATGAGTGTTCTGTGTCAGTGACTAGTTGCTTCTGATATAAGAAAAGTTGCTTCTGATATTGAAAATAATGTATTTATTTATTGCAAATAATTGTGTGAAGCTCTCAAATGTCTACTGTTTTAGAAAAAGAGGGATAAATGTTTCTTATCTTTATATGTCTACCTATATATCATCTTTCATTTCCATAGCTAAGTTTCAAAATTTCCTTCATAAGAAAGCTGGACTAGATTTTTACTCTCTTTGGTTTGTGAACTGATTCTAGCTCTTCAAGCATGGTGACCATTAATCCCAATGGGATGGTAGATGGTTGGGCTTCTGGCATTATCTGAGCTTGGTTTTCTTCTTAGAGATACTTCATTATATCATCATCAATGCTCTGATGTATGCACTAGAAGCGAGGTTTGTTGGCAGTTTGTATATGATAGGAGCTTGGTTTTACCAACTTTGTGTGGATTTGGGCAGGATGAGTTTTATGTTATTTAGCAGTGTTGGTGAATCTTTTCAGCACTGAGTGCCGAAATGGTAGCGCTTGCATCAGTGGTAGGTTTCCATTTTTTTTTTACTATCGCTTCACTTGTGCATGTGCAACACTTCTGCACATGCACAGAAGTGTCCAGGTTAAACTGGGAGCAATCCACCTCTGGCATGCAGCATGTAGGGGAGCATCGGAAATCAGAAGAGCAGCTCCCTGGGACACATGCATGGGAGTGCTGGAAACCCGAAGAGCATGCACATGACAGGAAGCTGAGCTTCCAGTCACCTGGTCTTCTGGCACACATGCCCGCATGAAGGCCAGCTGGCATGCATGTATCATATGCCAGAAACTGGAAACTCAGCTTCCTGGTACATGCATGCAGCATGCATGCCAGGGAGCTCTTCTTCCTATTTCTGGTGCTTCAATGCATGTGAAGACTAGCTGGCCAGTGCACATGTGCACACCGGAACCCAGAACAGCAATGGGTGATGGCTGGTGTGCCCAGAGAGATGGCTCTGCATGTCACTTCTGGCACCAATGCCATAGGATTGCCATCACTTGGGTGCTAGTTCCTGGTTATCTGGATGTAAGCTAATGGCTGTATGATAAGAGAGGATTTACCCTGGGGCCTTTGATCTTTCCTTGACTTTTGGTTGTTACTATTCAATGGTTTATAAATGGAATGTATTCCTGTATGTCTATCAAGGACTATTTAAACAGAATGGCCAGCTTCTAAGAACTTTCTTGCTTTATTAGATTTTGCTTAAATCTAAAAGAGTGCTTTTTAACGTCAGCAGTTTTAATGTCTGTGAACTTCTAGAATTATTAGTGATGGCCATGCTGCTAAGGAATTCTGGGAGTTGAAGGTCAGGTCACATCTTAAGAATTGCCATAATTGGGAAACATTGCCTCCAATTGAAATGGTGGTGTCTTCATTTTGTGGAATGAATGTTCATATGTCAGTTGATGGTGATGGATGTGTTCTGCTAATTTTCTACCTATTTATTCTACATAGGGATCTTTGCAGTCCTTACACTGGGATAAATGACTCCTGTTTTGCCTTTGGCTACTGGATCTTTGAGTTTGCTTAGGATCTTTGGATGTATGTTTTTTTGTTGGTTTGTGGGGGAAGATGAGGGAAGGGATTGCAATAATCTATTAGTGGTTTCTGAGATGTTTCTGATGTGTGGAATGTGTCCTGTGACAATTATGCTGTGATTGATTGTGTGTATACAGATAATTTTATAAAATTGCATGGATATCCATTGTACTGGAAGACTATCATATGTGTAATCTGCTTTTTGGCGTTCTGGCTGACTGCAAAGCATGTTTGCTCTTCTGTACAAAGTTCTTATGTAACTTTTCTTGTGTGCTTTTGGTTTGGTCAATGTGAGTTTACTTAAAAGTATTTTGACATTGTTTTCTCTGCTGGGGATAATGTCCAGGAACAGCTGAAATTTTTGCTTCTACTAATTAACAACTCTTTGCCAAACCTATTCAAAATATGAATATAGGTACATGTCAATCATGGGATCTATGAAATAAATGATTGCACAATTAGATTCAATTTGTAAATAGCATACAGTCCAAAGCCTTAAACTGCAAGTGTCATCCCATAATAATCTCATCCTTACTGTCCTTGTGAGCCAAGGCTAGGAGATACTGGGGGCTTCAGTGCAGTCTATAGTTTGATTCAGTTTTAGAGATTTGGGGAAATGAATCTATGACTTTCCAGATTAGATGCCAGGGATTCTGTTCATCCAAACCTTTGTATTTTGCAAGACAGAAAAGTAACCTGAATGAAATTGAGATGTTCTTTTTGCTACTGAGTTGAAACAAGTTTCATTCCATTCCATTTAGTAATGCTGAGTAGGACACTATCCAGTTTTGGTTTGAAAGATCATCAAGACTTTCAGAGCTCTTCCTTCTCAATTTTGCAGTCCTGGACATGACACAGAACAGGAAAATAGCTGAAAGGCAAGAAATAGCATCAATCTGTTCCTCCGCTTGATATAGTTTTAGTAAATGCTTGCTGCCTTGACTAAGTTTTATCGTTTAGTTCAGGCTCTAAATCCTTCTTGACAGTTATGAAATATTTGCCAAAGGGTTAGAATTGAAATTGTATACACCAATTTAACCATTCTAAGTGGATGAAAACATAAATCCAAGGAGGACTTTGATTTCAGAGAATCTCAGAGCTCCACTGATCCTGGATGAATTTAGATTGAGAAAAGATACAAGAAGTTCACTCTATTAGTCGTGGATGGTAACTGTTCCATTGTTACCTTTCTAAAGATCATGAATTAATTCTGGTCCGGCATTGTTCTTGATCCCATGCTAGCTGTAACTCAGTAAACACACTCAGTTTTATTACCATGACATTCTTAGGCCTTTAAGGAAGGGATTCTTTCAAAGACAGATGTTACAATTTGACTGTGATAATATATTATTTTGAGGTAATCCAGGCTAATATATCTTTTGTAATTCTTTTTTAAAAATATTTTTTAATTAAATAAACATTAAAACATTGAACATAGAGCGACCTTTCTGGCTTTGTCATTTCCATACATATTTTAACATTACAACAAATACAGTTTCTACTTATCGTACGTAGCTACTTTGATCTTATAAGCATATCCCTTATCCTCCTTTGTATATTTGTCTATGTATTATCCAGTCCCAATTTTGCAAATCCTTAGTATATTCTGTTCCAACTCCTTTTCCTCATTTCCAACCATTGATATATTTTGTTCCAAATTTCATAATATATTTTGTAATTCTGATGTATTTTCTTTGTAATGATAAATATCCTAACAGGGAAGAGCTGTTTTTCAGTTCACTGTGATTTTAAATGTCTTTTTTAGAAAGTGTGACAGGATGATGTTTTACTGTACACTGCAGGGGAAAATTATTAATTTATATTTTAATTTATATTTTGCTATAGCTTATCTACATCAAATGTACTTTCTAGCTGGAATTCCACCCACCTTGCATTAGATGCTCCACAAGGTATTACTTTGAGCATTGATATACATTAAAATTGAGAGACTATAGTAATAAAGTTGTATTAGTTTATAATTAAAATACATGGCTCTGTGAGAGCAGAGTCAATGACTGAAACGGAAAGAAGAGCCAGTGAATGAATTGGCTTCCTGAAGTTCTCTCTGGATTAAGGAAAGAACCCAGGATTGCCCACAATGCTTGCTTCAGATGCTCCCCATGATAAAACAGTAAAAAGTGGTTTCCAGCAGGTTTTAGAGCTTTGGAAGTCAGGACAAACAATTTTGCTCAAGCTGTGGTTCGGAACGTTCAAAAAGCCACAAGACTTGACCATTTCCTTTCTTAATCAATTTCATTTGAAAGGGCTTGTAAATTGCTGTATGAATATTTAAAAACCTTCAGAAGACATGTTTTATTATCCCAACGGATTTTCGTTCATTTCTTAGCAAAAGAAGTCCCATGTAAATTTAAATATTTAAGGGAAACCTTTTCTTTTTAAAACAAAATAAATAAGCAGCAAAGGGGTGATTAGTACGTTGATTTTAGAAAATTTTAAAATGAACTAACAGGGCAAATTGACTGGATATAAGATTATGAAAAAATCATAAGAATACTTCTTGTGGTTTGTTTAAATCCTATTAAAAATACATGAAGATTTTTAAATTAAGAATAAGAAACCTTTTCCTGGGAAAATGTGAATTGGAGAAAAACATGATAACAGGAGACTTTGATGGCTGGTTACTAGAGGCAACCAGAAAGAACTGAAAATTAAACTTTAAAAAGACCCATGTACAGAATTGAGAAAAGCATTTTAACTCTTAAAAGAATTCAAAGATATTTGGCAACAATATACTCAAGAGCTCCCCTCCCCCTCTTCAGATTGTTAGTATGAATATGGCTTCAAAAGAGACTACAAATACTAGGATGAAGTGTTGAAGATGTTAACCTAGGGCTGGGGAGGTCTAGGCTTAAATACATCCTCAGATTTGGAAATATATTAGGAAACTTTTGGCCAAACCTTGAAGTTTGAAGTTTCATTTTATTTATATGCCGTCCTATTCCCTAAAAGGGACTCAGGGCGGCGAACAACTCCAACGGGAAGGGGAACATGCAATACAAAATAGACATTTAAAATAACCAACAACCACACCTGTCGAGAGGGGAAGGGAACTCATCAACCCCAGGCCTGCCGGCACAGCCAGGTCTTAACAGCTTTTCAGAAAGCCAGGAAAGAGGTGAGGGTCCGAATCTCCGTGGGGAGTTCGTTCCAAAGGGCCGGAGCTGCAACAGAGAAGGCCCTCCCCCGGGTCGTAGCCAGATGGCATTGGCTCGTGGATGGAACCCGGAGGAGGCCGACCCTGTGCGATCTAATGGGTCTTTGGGAGGTAATTGGCAGCAGGCGGTCTCTCAAGTACCCAGGTCCAATACCATGAAGGGCTTTATAAGTAATAACTAGCACCTTGAAGCGTATCCGGAGACCGATTGGAAGCCAGTGCAGCTCGCAGAGGATAGGTGTAACGTGGGTGTATCGAGGTACACCCACAATCACTCGCGCGGCTGCATTCTGGACAAGTTGAAGTCTCCAAATGCTCTTCAAGGGCTGCCCCATGTAGAGCGCATTGCAGTAGTCACTCAGCTGAATTTACTTCAGAGATTTGCTGTTGTAGGAAGATCTCCATGTAAATTACTTTCAGTTCCAGGAGAAAAAGCAGGATACCAATCTAAAAATAAACATAAATGTGAATTGGAATTCTTGAAAGTTTTAGAAATACAATAAGAGAAACAGAAATGAATTGGTGCTAGCATAGTTGAAGATAGAAAGGTTCATATTTAGTGAATTTGAAATTTGTTGCAGTGTAACCTTACCACAAATTTATTTCGTTACTTTGATGTGAACATACATGCAGACTATAGATTGTGCACTATGCTGCTTCTATAGGAACTGAATAGCTAAAGTACTGAATGCGTTTAGTTATTCTGCATGTATTTCAATTTTTCATACCCCATTTATTGCACATTATTAAAACTTTGGCTAGGTATAACTCCTCAAGGAAATGACTTTTCTTTCCCTAGGTATTAGTACCCTTCAGATATTGTCATAACAATTGAGCATAATGAAAGTTGATGTCAGGTACCTTTGGCACGAAGCCTGCACTAGAGGTCAAATCTGAATGTGGGATCAGATCTGTTGTATCTCTGGGACCCAGGCACTTTTAACATGTGAAAGCAACTTACATTACACAGCATGCCATTTTTCTCAGATCTTCTATTAGTGTATGCTTTTAACTAGCAATGTGTTCAACTGTATTTTTGTAATATCTTTGCCAAAGTTGGCTTTCAAATCAGAGAATGACTGCAGAATAACTAATACTGCAGTATATGTTTGGTGTGCGTGAAGTCTGACTAAAAGAAAGTTACAAGCATGCTTGTTTTTATCTGCGAAATGTCATTCTTCGTAGATATAACCATTTATGTCAAAGAATCAAATTCTAATAACCATGCATCATGAGCTGCAAGGTTTGTGTGGGAAGTGTAAGAGAAAAATAAGTGACAAATCACAGAAAGCAATGAGTTAGTTCCACGGTCACTAAAATGGTTGGGGTGTAGTTGAAGAATATCAAAAGAAAATTGTATCTTGTAAGATGTGTTCTATCAGTAATTATTTTTTTTCTTGAGAGCATATAACGACCCTTCAGAGGTACTTATTTTACACTGTTCTAGCTGACCACACAGCTCAAGAGAACTTATATGCAATTCTTTTGTTGAGTTTATTATAAAAACACTGAAATTGAAGAGTGCATGTGTTTGGTAAGAAAAAAACCCTGTACATTGTGATATATTGTATGTGTGTTTGTGTATAGACACCGTGGTCATCAACCACCCACAGCACCAGTCAGTGAATGTGATGCATTGTGATTTGAGAAAAGCAACACGTCAGCTTTCACTAATAGCAAAGGAAAAATGGAACCTGATGAAGACACTTTGTAAAGCAACACGTACAAAATCAACACTATACAGATTTAACTCAGGAATCCTGATAAAGCAGCTTTTGTTTCCCAAAATATCGAAGACAGGCAAGACAGGTTTTAAGATACCAGACAATTGAGAAATACTATGTGTTTCTATTGGACTGTATGTGACAATCTGGTTGCTGATACAACTTTATGTAGAGAACTCCACCAAACTAAGGAACTATTTAGAGAAAGGTTTAATTACCTTAATGTTTTGTCAAGATACTACTTTAAAAAAACAATTACTCTAGCTAGTTACAAGTATCTATACTCTCCATCCCATACCACCAATCTGCTGGGAATTTTAAGTATACAGTGCATAAATGACAGCCAGTTTAGTAAAATGGTTAGACAGCATGCTAGAAACTGGGGTGCTTTAGGCCTGCTTGTGCATAAGGCCAACTGGGTGACTTTAGATCAGTCATATTCTTCCAGCCGTAGGAAGAAGATATAGGCAAGTATGTTGTCAAAAACCTGCAATAAATCAGAGATAATAGTTGCCAGGAACCATGGGCCACTCAAATATACCCATGCACATGCATACTCATATAAAATGAATAGTGGTCTGGGTAAAAGGCAATAATCAATGCCATTTCTATACTTTGGTCAGTTGGAAACATGGTAATTGGCGCATCATTTTATCGGTACCATATTTTGAGCAAGGAAAATTAAAGACAACTGCAGAACAGCTTCAAACTGGTTTTGAAAAAGTCTAGAGTAGTTGCTATGTCTACATGACATCATAGCAGTGTTCCAGTATCTCAGGGGCTGCCACATAAGAGAAACTCAAGCTATTCTCCAAAGCACCTGAAGGCAGGAGAACTTAGGAGAAATTTCCTGACAGAACAATTAATCAATGGAACAACTTGCCTCCAGAAGTTGTGAATGCTCCAACACTGGAAGTTTTTAAAGAGAGATTGGACAACCATTTATCTGAAATGATACAGGATTTGCTGCCTGAACAGGGGGTTGAACCAGAAGACCTCCAAGGTCCGTTCCTATCCTTATTCTTATTCCATTTTATATTATTGTTTTCCATTCCTTTCCATTCCATTCCATCCTATTCTTATTCCTATTCTATTCTTCTCTGGTTTATTTTCTGTGAAATGATAGATTATTAAAATGTGAATACTGTCTCAAGAATTTCAAACAATACAGCAGTGACACCACATAGTCTTTTTCTTATGCTCATTTTTAAGCCAGTCTTCTATTTAGGATAC
This sequence comes from Thamnophis elegans, assembly GCF_009769535.1. NCBI lineage: Eukaryota > Metazoa > Chordata > Lepidosauria > Squamata > Natricidae > Thamnophis > Thamnophis elegans. Next base: position 110,287,866 of record NC_045542.1, read on the forward strand.
TTTCATTCATGTAAATACAATATTTGGAAAGATGGAAAGGAAAAGAACACCCATCAGCAAGGGCATTTCAGCAATATATTAGAAGATGTGAAGAACCATGTTGGGAACAGATTTTCCTACAGAATAATTTATCTGTAATAAAAACCCAGTATTGATATATTTAATAATTAAAACATAACAACCTTAAAGCAATTTATTTGTTAAAAAACATCTTTTTATTTGTACATGTCAGAAATATAGAAAAAATGGCTAATCTTTTTAAATAATAAACAGTCAAAATCTTTATAAACACTGTAACTTTTAATTTCTATGAAATGTCTTCATAGTTCTGTGTTCATATAGTCCATCTATACATTCACAATTAAGCAGACTCAAAATCACAATTCTTACAGTGTTAGAATAACAGAACATGACCAACTGGAGGGTGCAGTTATAGTGGCAACCCAGGCTCATCTGTGTGGAAAGTTCTTACCAAGTGATATGGAAGATCTGGATCGGCTGGCACCATTTTGTAATATGCTCAATCCATATTTTATTGCTAAAAGAGTTTCTCACTTATAATCTCACAGCTGAAAACTGGTTCCCCTCACCACACATATGCTTCTGAGCTGATGTGAGTACTAGGTAGATGACCAGGTTTGCCATCCTTTTGTGAACCTATCCAAGGTTATTCCACAACACTTTTCAGAATCTTATGCTAAATAATGCAAAAAAAAAAGAAATGATAACAGACTGTTTTATACTACAAATAAATATCTTTAGAATATTCACTTGGAATAGTTTTTTCAGTTGTAATCATATAATTGTAACAGCTATGTCTGAAAAAAGGGTTCTTTGTACTTCATAGGCAGTATTGTTTCCTAGTAGATTAATATTTACAGTGACCCATTCTTCGGCCCTATAGATTGGTGATGTATTGGTTTTTCTTTCTTTCCTTTTTTTTTGTAATTCTAGAAAAAAGTAAGCCTTTGTGGAACATAGTTTTTTAAGTCACGTTTTTGACTTGGTTTGCACTGATTTTTGAAATTATTTACTGCTGTAACTTTTAGCATCTGTAGTTATATTGCTGCAGCCAATCAATGGATGGAAATATGCAAAAAGTGAACAGACTCTGACAACAGTAGCTGAGGAAAAAGGCTTATAAAAATAATGTTCATACTTAAAGCGGCGGGCTTCCGAAAAGCAAATTTTGTCTGCATACTCGTACGTGTTCTGATTTAAGACCTAATATAATTCCTATTGTTGAGGATAATTAGATCGCTTAGTATTAATTGTACCAGCTATATAAGTCATCAGGATATCTATACACGTGTTAAACTTCTTTCTGAAATGAGCAATAACTCTGATTTCGGTGGAAAAGGTAGCATTCACATTAACTCAGTAGTGCAAAGATAAAGTTCCCTGATCCAAGTTATGTTTGCAAGTCATCAGTTGGCATATGGAAAGTCTGCTGAGGTATAAAACACATAAAATGCATTCTTCTCTTTGTTAGGCTAACAATATTTTTTTAAAGAAAAAATGATTAAAATAACTTTTTTAAAAAAATGCACTTTGCTATAATAAAAGATTTCTTTAACAAAAGATTGTGCAGTATCACCTGATCAAAACTATATTTCAATAATTTTATGGAGGAACCCCCCCTTCTCACATACACATATGGTCCCTCTCTAAATACCTACCTATCCTTCTTTTGTTATGGTACATATATAAATAGGTAACATAGCTATTACAGCATAACTACTTCCTAAAACCAGCAACTTCAAATGCTGGTACTAAATAGTGCAACAAAAGTATCAGTGCAGAACATTTTATCCCTGAGCCTCAAAAAATAAAAATAATATAATCTGAATTCAAACTAACACATTTTTTCTTTCGTGTTGGGGTTTATCCTTTCATTATGTCACTGATATCAAGCCTTCTTATAAAATCATAAAATCATTATTTCTACACAGATGCCGCACATGTATAGCAATTTGAAATCCTAACTGAAATTAACTGAAGCAGGAAAGCAAGCAGAGTGGCTTGACATAGGTACTGACTGAATTTTCTTCCCCTTAAGGTTGTCATGAATCTAAAGGAAATCTTTATAAACAAAAGTGTTATACATTATGCTTCAAATGTCCATATTACTTAAAATCTAAGCATATTTTTTTGTCAAAAACATTTTCATTGTGAAGAATATGGCGGACTCCATAATCTGTTAGGAGAACTCTTTTGAGGACTTGAAGATACAGGGCTGAAGGGAGTTGTAGGAGTAAGAGGAGATCCAGTATCTGAAAATAAGCAGAATGATGAATATGCATCAAAAATGCTCAAGGTAACTGACTGTGATGTCTGGTTCAGAGCAATTAAAATGTAGATATACAGAAAAATCATGCCACTGCAGTCCCTGGATAAACACCCACCGAACTTTACACTAAATTGCAAATTAAATATGTTTTTAATTTGGAGAAAATTAAAATGTGCAAGGCCTGATCTAAAGCATATTTAGTGTTCAAACTGGAACAATTTAATGATTTTGTGCTAACAATTGTCCTCCACAATGTGACCTCTGCACCCAAGATCTGCTTGAAGCAAACAGCATTTTTCAAGGGTCAATGGCTTATTTGGATCAGACATCCACAGCTTTTACCTTTTCCAAAGTGAAGCAGACAGATAAAGCTAACTGTTCAAATGTGGGATTGGTATTATCCATTTAGGCCTTCAGGTAACTAGAAGCAAGCAGCCACTGACAAAGTATGACAAAGTGGGAGCCCACAGTAGGCAATGCTCGTGGTATACATGTATACATATATTCTGTGCTATATTTTGATACTATTCTATCTTATTTCAGCATCCCACCAGAGGTATGTATGATGCACACTCTCTTGAGTATTCAGAAGGCCCTTAAAAGGTGCGTCTGTTCCCAGGTCTCAGTTTGGAGTGTTGAATCCTGTTGTGTTTTCTAATTGTTATGGCCGCTTTTTAATCTGCAATGCTGGGTTTTCTTATTACAACAATAACAATTATAATAAAATCTATAACAAAATCAATTTAAAAAGCAATAGTAAGCAGAAGATCTCTTTTCATCATATGCTTACTACCTTTACTGAAAGCTCTACCATTTACAAGTCGAGAGGATTTAGGTCCCCATTTGGCTCTCATTTGTTTTCCTCTTTTCCGTGTACCCATTTAATGTCACCATCAATTAAGTTTAGAGTTGTACAGTGGTGAGATTCAAACTTTTTATTACTGGTTCTGTGGGCGTGGCTTGGTGGGTGTGGCAGGGGAAGGATACTGCAAAATCCCCATTTCCTCCCAGTCAGCTGGGACTCAAGAGGCAGAGAATAGATGGGGCCAGTCAGAGGTTGTATTTACCAGTTCTCCGAACTACTCAAAATTTCTGCTTCTGGTTCTCCAGAACTGGTCAGAACCTGCTGAATACCACCTTTAGAGCTGTACGTGATGATAAAACAGTTTATTTAATTGTCTTGTACAGTACAACTATAGCATTCATCTCCAACTTTAGATGCATTATTATTAATTACCATGTTCCTTATAGCACAAAGCTTAATGAATATCATGCTTACGTGGTCTTTGAGGACTAGTCTTTGTGATAAAAGCTGGATGTATTTGCTGTTCATTTGACGACAAAAGAGTATAGTGCACTAAAATACATAATGGAAGAAATATATAAACTTGGTTCTATTTAAAATTACTAATTCTTTTTTTTAATCTGAAAGTAAATACTTCAAATATCAGTTGATATTCTTACCTATAATCATAACAGCCATTCCAGCCAAAAGTGCAAAAGCCGTAAAAAAAATAACTTGATAGGAATCAAGAAAGTTTTGGAATAAACTTGTATTGTCTGAAAAAATAGGAAGTGTTGATTTTAGTGTATAAATTAGACTCCAGGTTTATGTTTTTTTGCTTTAATTTATTACTTTTTCTCATACATTTTTATCTAATTTGAACAAATCCAATCTAATCCTACATTTTCAAACAATGTTCAGAACTCAATACTGTAAGAAACAATTGAATCTTTATGAATAGTGAACCAATATGTTGAAAAATCATTCTGTAATAAAATCTCTATGTCAACAACAGGTTACTAGTAAAATTACAAATATTAGCAAGTGAATATAGCACATTGGTTATAGTGCTGATGAGACCAAGGATCAGTTTACTCTCAACCATTTTAGCTTACTGGCTGAATTTGAATTAGTTACTCTTTCTTAGTCTCTACTAAGAGCCACGGTGGCATGGTGGTTAGAATGCAGTACTGCCGGCTAGTTCTGCTGACTGCCTGCAATTTGATAGTTCGAATCTCACCAGGCTCAAGGTTGACTTAGCTTTCCATCCTTCTGAGGTTGGTAAAATGACCCAGATTATTGGGGGCAGTATGCTGACTTTGTAAACTGCTTAGACAGGGCTGTAAAGCACTGTGAAGTGGTATTTAAGTCTAAGGCCTTGAGGCCATTAGGGACTGGATGAGGGTTAACAAGCTTGTGCTCAACCCAGAAAAGACCGAGTGGCTGTTGTGTTTCCCTCCCAAAGATTCGACCAATATTCCATCACTCAGGCTGGGGGGTCAAATTTTATACCCCTCAGAGAGGGTTCGCAACTTGGGAGTCCTCCTAGATCCACAGCTATCGTTTGACCACCACCTGACGGCTGTGACTAGGGGGGCATTCGCCCAGGTTCGCCTGGTGCGCCAGTTGCGACCCTACCTGAATCGGGAGGCACTCACAACAGTCACTCGGGCCCTTGTGACCTCTAGGCTGGAATACTGCAATGTGCTCTACATGGGGCTGCCCTTGAAGAGCATCCGGCGACTTCAGTTGGTACAGAACGCGGCCGCGCGAGTGATTGTGGGTGCACCGCGGTTCACCCACATAACACCTATCCTCCGCGAGCTGCGCTGGCTACCTGTCGATCTCCGGATGCGCTTCAAGGTGCTATTAGTCACTCATAAAGCCCTGCATGGTAGTGGATCTGGATACTTGAGAGACCGCCTCCTGCCAATCACCTCCCTGCGACCAATTAGATCACACAGATTGGGCCTCCTCCGTATTCCATCAGCCAGCCAGTGCCGGCTGGCAACTACAAGGAGGAGGGCCTTCTCAGTAGTAGCCCCGACCCTTTGGAACGAGCTCCCCGTGGAGATTCGTACCCTCTCCACCGTCCAGGCCTTCCGCACAGCCCTCAAGAACTGGCTAGCCCGTCAGGCCTGGGGACAAGGATAGCCGCCCCTCCCGAATGATGAATGTATGTTGCTCATTACTTTTATTATATGTGTCTATGTTACTGTTTGTACTTCCCCTCCCTGATTTTATGTGAGCCGCCCTGAGTCCCCTCAGGGAAAAGGGCGGCCTACAAATGTTAATAAAATCTAAAAATCTAAAATCTAAATCTAAGTGCTATCGCTATACTATCTCAATGGATTTTTGCGGTGGGGAAGACCTGGAGGAGAGAGTACTATTAATGCATAGTATGCAATGCCTTGACCCTCTTAGCAGAAAATGGAATATAACAAATACATGAACCATATAACTTTGTACATAAAATATACCAATCCAATTCTAAAACAAAATCTCAGAATACATGAATATTTTAGAGGAATAAGAGCTTACATTTCATTGGCAGAGTTCTGTCAGACACATAAGTAACTGTCACAGGGATAGCAAGAGACTGGTCCGTCATCGGGCTGGATATAGTAAGTACAGCATTTAAATTTGTTTTACTTGCAATTTCTGGGTCTGATAAACTCACAGTGTAGATTACATAACTAGGCAAGCCATAGGATCTGTCTTTCTCAAAAACTACCATCAGAGGTGAGCTGGATCTCACCTGTAAGATAAATATTTGGTATCATTTACCAAAAGCATAGTTTCTCCCTCAAGTCATATATGACACACTATTTCAAAGAATTGAATCAAATATGTCATTTAATTTCTGATTTATTTGCAAATTGCACACTTTGCCTAAATTTGATCATTTTAAATGGAGTTTTTCATTTTGGTATGATGCAGTTTTTCTTTTAGCAAAAGTTCATTATTGAATATTGATTGTTTACCTGGGATAATTAAACTGCTAGTGACAATTAACTAATTACACATATAAAGTTTGACTTTGTCTTTTATTTTCAAAGCTTTTAAACAGAACTAACAGTAAATCTGTGTTAGATGACCTAGAATCATCAAATAACATGAAATCAAAAGAGAAGGAATTTACTTTTTTTATTAATATAGGGCAATCATCTTATATTTGAATTCTAGATGGTTAACAACAATCAACAAAAACAATCTAATAACACCTCTGCAAACCAAGTGGGAAAGAATTAAAATAATCATAATACAATAACAGAAGCACCATATAATAGATTCAACACATAAACCACACTTATAGTGAAATATTAAATAATGAGATGAAAGCTAGAAGCCAAATTATTTAATGAATGAATGTTTTGATCTTTAGTGTCATCTCTAGATGAATAGAATACATCTCAAAGAATTGGCAAATTTAGTTTTAATTTTTGTTCAAAGGCAGGCAATATGAATAAATTATTACTTTTTAAAGTCTGGTTTCTATCCGTGGCCAAAATCCAATTTGCTTTAAATTTTTCATCACAGCTAAAATATTCATATGCTTTATTCATTTAATCAATTTACTACCATTTATATCTCAACCAGCTCTAGAGATTCTCACTCGAGAGACTACTAGGTGGTTAGTATTTAAATAAAAATCCATTAACAAACCAACAAACATATTGACATAAGTAGGAAAAACACAAAGGTTCCACTGTGTAGCTTTTAAAGGGCCATTTTAAAATGATAACACAAGTCAGCTTCACAAAAGTTAAAGGAGAAATTATGTTGAAACTTACTTCAAGATTTTTAAGAACTTCAGCAGCTCCAAAGATCTTCACGTCAGAACTTGTGTAATGATTAGTTAGGATAAATTCAGTTTGATTAGCATAGAATCCTGGATTAAATGGCACTTCAGTGCTAATTTGCTCTAAGGAATGGCTGCCTTGGAGAGAAGGTGTGATGGTGATGGCAGTTTTGCTCATGGTGAGTTGTTTTAGCTGCTTGTCGGCTAGTCTGAGTATTCTGATGGAACAAGTATACTGTCCTTATAAAATAAGACCAAACTGAATGTTAACATCTTTCTACTTTCTCATTTGTAGATTATTTTATTGCTGAACGTTCTTCATGCTAGTGCTAAGCCTGGTCACTTAGAGGTAAGTGGCAATTTTAATGATGATTGGACAGCATTGGTAGGCACCACAAACAATATTATATTTGCAGTATAATTGCTAGATGACCCTATGCATTCACAGTGGGAGAAACAGGGGGCAGAAGGTGACAAATGACATGACTTACATAGTTGCATCAAAATCATGATACAATTACATGATGTCAATTTGATAACATTATATTTGTCACAATGCTGGCACCATTGTGGTTTCTTATCATTCTGCCGCAGATAACAAATGGGACAATATCCATTTTTTAAAATTTTGTTGAAAGATTTTTTTTCAATATGCATTTTTTTAAAATTTATTTTAAGCAATAATGAAACAAATGGATGTTTGTCAAGATTAGTTATTAGACTTGATACCAATTCCAGCACTGCCTTATTATTAACAAACTGATCTGGCATATTTCTATCTTTATTTTTTCAGGCTGCTCATAATTACTTACTTTATTTACTGCTTGAATTATTTTTTGCTCTTTCAACTAATGATCTTTTATTAAATTAACAGGAGAAATAGCAGAAGATATGTATCAGGAATTCAAGAGTGATTCTGAGATTCTTAACATATAAAGTCTACTATGAATTCCTCTTATAGTGTAAGTTAAACATTGTAGTAATTTACAAAGCCAGCAACAACAACTAACCATTTACATGGCTATGTATAGGAAAGTTGAAGCAATTTTGCTGGAAAAAATGCAAATTGTCTACCGAATGAAATAAGTTTAACTAAACCTGGATTTCTAATTGGAAAGGATCAATTTCTGTGCCAAATCTTTATTTTATGCAGAACTGAGAAATAAGTTCAATTAAGTGGAAAGCATTTTCAAGGCTTACAACCTTTTAAAGATTTTTAATAAACCATATCAATATGATGAGTCACAAGTTGCTGAACTTTTTCTAGTTTAAAAGATTATGCAAATTCCTGAAAGACAGGTCTAT